>NC_143476.1:35419717-35722747 GCF_987193195.1 Phasianus colchicus | reverse complement strand
CATTCTGCAGTGCCCCTAAATACCAGCCTGTTATAACCTCTTTTGGTTGTACCTGGAAAACAAGGATACCCTTGTCTCACTGATTTGGGCCTACAAACATCCTAACTCGAAAGCACAGGGAAAGCAGGAAGTAGTCATGCCCATTACTCATGGGTGAGATGCATCTTTACCCGTGCTGTGCTTCCCATTGCCTCTGTGCCTTACATCCCAATAGCAGGCTGATGGCTGGGGCAGAAATGTACGGCCCCTGTAAAACCCACTCTGTATGTCGTATATGGGGAAATGGTTATATGTGTGCATTTCCATGCACATAAATGCTTCCTTTCCTCCAAGAATACTGGATATACCATGCACTTCTATAATACCATGCTTTAAAGGAGCCAAAGAGGGTTGAGGTATCACTGGCTGGTGACTTAGTACTCCCTGTACTGAGTGGGAATAAGAAAACCTCACAGTTTTAATGGATTTTGGTGTTGATTTGCACTGCTAGACTAGCAAAGACCAGAGTTTCTCAGTGTTCAGTAGAGATGAATTAGGCAGTTCAATGTCACTTAGAGAAAAGTTTTTTTTATAAATTTTATTTTCATGAAAACTGTGTACCAAACTTCAATGCACATTCAAACTCTAAAAAACATCTGAGCACCACTGGGTGCAAAATATCCATAAAAGAATGAAAACTGATGCCATGGGTACCAAAGAAGGAGGAAAGTATGTATAGGAAGCAAATTCATCTAGTGCTCTAATACAGCCAGTGTGCAACAAAAATTCCCAATTATGACCTACCTTAACTTCAATGTTTATTTTGCTATATTTACTGAAGAATATCCCCTCCTCGAACTTGGTGTAAAGGGTTTGTACATGCTAATCTGATTTTTCAGGTAATTTCCAAGAATTAGCAGCAAAGCTCTATGCAAATATTTCTTTGCTCTGTGAAGTTCAAGGACTGAAATTATAGTTGCTTCATTATTTTCAGGGCAGACACTCAAAAATATGTTGGAAATTCAATTCTGTGTTAAATAACTTTAAAGGTTTTTCCGTCTCTTTCAACTTCCATACAGTAATTCATTAAATCATTTCTCTCAGGATAAGATCAAATGTGGTCAGAAGCTAGAAATCTGTGTTTAAATTAACCCTGACCTCCTCCTCCTTTTGCCTTCAAAAAGTATGCCACATTCTTGGGACTGTCATACATTTAAAAGTCTATTCGTCATCTGGACAAAGTGACGTAACAATGAATTTTTACTTTGTTTTTCTACTCCCTTAAAGGAGACAAGGAAATACACCAGTGCCAACAAGAGTGTGAACACAACACAAGAAGAAAAAAAAAGCTTGTTATCAATTGTATATAAAACTACAAAGAAAAAACTCTCATCTCAACAGATTGAAGCCCTTATGTCAACTGAAGGAGCCAAAACTTTTTTAGCATTTTTTAACTTTTTTTTTTTAAGATTATCCCATTTTCCTTTCCATAAGCCTAAGAATATATATATTTTTAATGCTGTGCTTATTTGTATTTTTTTCTTAAGTCCTATTAGGGAGGCATTATCTGAGGTTTTGATGAAATATTCCTAGAAATCTCAGACATGTTTTGAATGACATTTTACAGTTTTTTTGTAGGAAGTGATAGCTTAAATATTCAACAACGTCTTCCATTCACCCGAATGTTCTTTGTACACTGGAAGTAAATAGAGAGCAACACCAACAGATTAAGAAATAAACTGCTAAAAATATAATTAAAAGCCTTTTTTTTTTTTTTCTGTATTGCTTAGCATTTGCTCTTGTATTTTCAACTGTTCACCACTTAAGTGAAGAAAGAACACAAAACCCAGCCCTTCCCTCTTGTTCTCATAAATATATTTATAGAAGACTCTACTTTCATATAAAGTATGGAAAGTGAATCTTTGAGATAATTCATGTGTTTATTTCTTAAACATCTCCAGCAGCAATACATATCCTTTATTCCTGTGTTAAAGTCTAACAATCTTTATCAACCTTTGCTTCCTGATCAACACACTCCTCTCAGGCATAAAAAGAAGAAAACACAGAATTTACTGTGCTCTCCAGAAGAAAAAAGAAGTCCAATAGCTAAAAATTACACATTAAAAAGTTGCTCCTTTAGGACTGAAGAACAATTTGCCATCTAATTTAAGAGATCAATCACAATATATGTAAAAGAAACTAAAACATGCATCTCAGTGGGACAGTGGAGTTTGTATCTAGAGCACTCTTAAAGCTTAATGCAACAGAGAGAAGGATGAAGGAGAAGGATGCTAAAGATGTACATCTTGAGTTGTAGGAGATAAGTTTCACATTAACAAGTTTAATGGTGAAAAGCTGGACATGTCCATGGCAGCAGCAGTGACTTTCTACATTAAGTTGCAGTCTTGCATTTGTTTTAAATAGGAGGTTCAAACCTTTCAACTGAAAAGAGGAAAAAGGAAACTGCATTTGGCCTAAAAAGGATTTTAGAACTTAAATGCTTAAAATCTGAGGAAAAAATAATAATTTTACCTAACACATTTTCCTTTGCAAGGCAGCTGTTTGAGGCTCTGGTGGCTGATCAATAACGTAAATTAAATCCAGGAGTAAGAAAAGGAAAATATTTGACCCTTATTTCTGCTACTCTAGATAATTCAGTGACTGCTGTGAAAATAATGCCTTGTGATGGGAGCAATAGATGAGCAAGGTGTAGTTCTGCTAAATCATGTATAACATTCAGAAAAAAACTTGTTCTTCAAGCCACTCTCTGCCTGCCACTATTATCCATATGCCAATCAAAAGCTGTGTTTAAAAGGCTGCAAGACAGAAATACACACAAGAGTGCAAAGTAGCATGGTATTGAAAGCCAGCACAGAAAACCTGCATGTGGCAGAACTGGTGAGGAGGTGGTGCAATTGGTTATTAGAAGGAATGTGCACTATTTATCATATTAAAAAAAAACAATGTAAGCCACCTCCTTTTCACTCTGCCTCGTATCTATTTTAAACCTGACAAACCATTTCAAATACCCACAGACCTCTGAAGGGAAATATTCCAACTCTGTCTCTCAGTATGGAAAATATGAATCACTTAAGGGGTAAAGCTTCAGAAATTTATTCCTGTCTTCAGACGGATTTTGTCTGTAACTTAACATTGCTACAGAAATATGTACCTCCTGAGACCACAGTGGGAATATCCCAGATGCCATTGCCTCTCTCACTTCCCATCCATTTCTGTCTCCTCTTTCTTAGGGAAGAAAGCTCGAGCCTTCATCTTGGTCAGAAAGATAAAGTGATTTCATTAAAATAAGGTAGAGTCAACATTCCCCCATGGCCAACCCCAGCTCAAGCACAAGGCAGCTCCTACGCAAACCAGGGATCATCCCAACTGTCATAGGGCACACTGGGAGGGGGCTGAGCTCAGATGCCTCAGGAAAAGTCTTTTTTTTCTCCTTCTTTTTAAAAAAATTATTTATAATTATTCCTATTTTCCCAAGAACAGCACCTTATTTTCCATGAACAGTGCCTCATCAAGACAGTTACATATATTCTTCACCACTTGCGTATATTTAAAGATTGAAAGGATATAAAATAGATCAGTTTCCCCCTAGTGTCCACGGTTATTTCTTACTGAGAATTTTATTCATAGTGATATTCATCATTTTTAATGGAAAAGCAAAAAGAGAGAAAAGAGCAAAGGATCAAAAGCCAGTCTGAGTCAGTCTGTCTGTGACATTGCTTAAGTAAAAACTAAACAAAACAAAAAACAAAACAAGAAACAACACAGATTGCCATTTTCTGACTGTTTCATAAGAACAGCATTTAAATCTCAATATTTTCTCTTTGGATGTGAAATCTACGTTGTGACCCTCCCTAGAAGGGAGTTCTTCTACAGCTCTAAGCCCTCATGTAGCACAAATCAGAATAAAGACTCCTTGTCAAAACAGATGAGGAAAGTGCCCTTCACAGGGAGCCTAAACTGCTGCAATCACAAGAATGACAAACACTTTGACAACAGGGACAGGAAGATTGAGAAGCAAATGCATAGATACTGCAGCAATACAATGGGATAGAGAGAACTTGCAGGCATTCTCCTGGGGATGCACTCCAGAACTGCACCTTGTCTCAGATGAAAGAAGTGTGGTTGCTAGCACTTTCCCACCCACTGCTGGGCTCATCATCAAGTGATGATTTGTCACGTGTGAGTGCAGTGCAAACAATGTCTCAGTGTCATATCCACCACGTCCTCAGAGAAGCCAGCAGAGCTGGTCCCAGTCTGTAGAGGAATCAACACACATTCCTGCTTTTATGGCATGGCCAAGTGCTTTTCTCTGAGCACAGCTGTTAGTTTTCTTTCTGTTCTGGTGATATCTAGGAAGACCCAAAGTCCTTTTAGAGAAGAATTTGTGTCCCTTGGGATTCACTCTTCTTGTGCCTTTTGTATGGCAAAGGCATAAAGCATATGAAATAAGGTACAAGTGAATTATTAATCAGCAAGTGAAGGCCAAGTGAAAACAGAAAAACAATGATTTGTAAGTTTTTTATCTCACAATACTTTCCATATGCTTATGCTCAAGGACAGATTTACAGTGTTGTGTGCAGTCTTACCATTATTTAAGAACTGAGCCTGAAAACATGTAACATAACTCTGAAATGACTGTTGTCCTTTGGTTTGCTTTTTCTCTTTTTCCCCAACCACCCTTTAGCAGCTGCATTTCTCCTCAAATCTCCACTGCACCTACAGCCTGGAACTGGGCAAGAAGCACAGAGCCCATATGTCCTAGGTAGTGATAGTAGTGGGTTCCAGTCCTATGCTGGGGTGCTGTGTGGTGAAGGTAACCTGGGACAGCTGGGACAGTGAGGTGAGAATCACATATCTGCTCCCTCCCTCATCAGTGGAACTGGAGTGGAATCAGGTTCACTTACAGGCAGGCAAGTGGTAGAATCATAGAATCATTTGACTTAGGAGGGATCCTAAAGGCCATCTAATCCATCTGCCCTGCAATGAACAGGGACACCTACAGCTTTATCAGGTGCCTGGTCCTGCTTGACCTTAGGTACCTCCAGGGATGGGCATCCACCCCTCTCTGGGCAACCTGTGCCAGTATCACACTGGCAATAACGGGAATATTGGCGCTTTCCATCTTCCAGAGACTGGGAAGAAGTTGGGCAGGTAAAAAAGATCTCCTAGGCCTCCGTGATTCTGACACCATTTGAAGGAAAATTACACAGCAACAGAGAGATACCTGAAACCATCAGGTCAGATTTGAGAGCACTGCTTCACAGTCCTGCCTTTGATCACAGCCCAACAGACATGCAGGGGAAATCTAAGGTGGAAGGTACATGAAAATTGGCCACTCTGTCTACGACCTTTCAGCTCCAAAGGCCCTGAGAGTTTTATTTGACTTCCAGAATAGAAGTTAACAAGAATATTGTTCTTAGCAAGCCAGGATATGTCTGCTGCGCACGCAAGAAAGCACTAATTTCTTCAATTTTGCTAAATTCATGGGCACAGTGACACCCAGTGGTAGTGACTTCCATAGCCTGGCTGTACGTGCTATTCTGTACATGCCTTCCCTTATCCTCCCCATACTGCTCTGCCTCATTATGTTTCCAGAGACCACTGCAGCAGCCAGCAGCAGAAGGAGGATCCTCTGCTCCCAAAATAAATTCTTCCCTGTATGTCCACAAGCTGCAAATGCTGGGGAGGCAAGAGTTTTCTTAGCTGAGCTGCGGCTCCATGTGAGGATGTATGAACAAGCCTCACTGCTGCAGGGTGATGAGCCTTCCAAATCACATGATGCACTTTATTCTCATGGTATCCCTTGGAAATAAGAATGCTGGACCATTTCTGCTCTGGAAATGGAAACTGAATTTCAGGCAACCTCTGTGTCTTGCTTGCCAGCAGCACTGTTTTTTCTGTGTTAGTAAATAATTTTATCTCAACCCAAAAGTTCTATTTTTTTTCCCCCCAGTTCTCTCCTCCATCCCACTGAGAAGGGGGGGAGTGAGGGAACAACTGCATGATGCTCTGCCATCTTCTGGGTTAAACCACAGCATCCTCCCGTCAACTCCGTTCCCCAACACTGGAGCAAAATCACCTGCATTTAGGTACAGCCAGCTCTGTGCCAAGCCAATCCTATGCTAGTCACTCCAGTGGCAGCAGTGTGGGAAGCCCAAATCACCCCTGACATGTCTGGCACAGCTGGACCAAGCACCCTGCACTGGTCACCATGGAAACGTGCTGTGGGAAAGGGAAAGATGCCAGACCCATGAGCAGAGCGTCGTGGCTCACCTCACTGGGGTGGGGATCTCCTCCTCCACCCCACGGACTGCTGAGGTGGTGCTTGCTGTTCTCCTCTCCTTTGTAGCTCCTGACCCTTAGTATTTTATTTATTTGTTACTTTCTCCTCATTTCAAGCACTTCTCTGCAGGCTGCAGGGAGGATGCCTCAGTGCTACTCCCAAGCAGAAATGGAAGCACCTGAGAAATGCGCTTCTTTGAAAACTGCAGCTACACTCCTGGCCCAGTTTTCTGTTGTGAGTACATGCACTCAGATGTCAGGCACAAACCCTACAGAGCAGCAGTGTGGAAACAGAGAAGAAGAAGCCAAGAACACAACATTGCACTATGCATGCACTGTGTCTCCAGGGCTGTATGAAAAAATAACACAGGTGCTGTATTATTGGCAGATAGCTTTTAAATGCTGCATTACAGCTGTTTTTTCAGTTTATTATCTTAAATCATGTAATGTCTAAGCTCTCACTTTTCTTGAAGACTGGCTTAACCCCATGAGCTTTGTGGTCTAGGTGTGCCCTCTGGATGCCCATACCAAGTCCCAGCAAGGGATGAGAAAAAGGCAGACAGACTCTTTAGCCAGGTCTTTTTGTGATAGGACAAGAGGAAATTAATTTGAACTAAAAGAGGGGAGATTTAGGTTAGATACAAAGAAGCAGTTTTTTTTATAGTAACAGTACTGAGGCACTGGCACAGGTTGCACAGAGAGGTGGTGGACGCCTTGTCCTTGGAGACACTCAAAGTCAGGCTGGATGGAATCCTGAGCACCTGTTGGAGCTATGGATATCTCTGTTTATTGCAGGGGAGTCGAGCAAGATGGCCTTTAAAGGTCCGTTCCAACTCAAAAGATTCTATGATTCTAAGGTGGAGAAGCTGGTAGACACTGATGAGAAGGAGGAGGAAATCCAAGTTCACACAATTAAGGCCAAAATCCAGTTAATGCTCTTTGAAATCTGCAGATGGAATGATTCATCTCACCACTCAAGAAAGAGAGAAAAAGCCAGAGCTCCCCAGCTCATCTCTATGAGGGGAAAAAACGTGTGGCTTATGAGGAAGAAAGTGGTCTCACCTGATGCCAGGGTGTCATTAGAACATGAAACTTCAACAAATGATGTGCAATCATTTCCTCCAGGTGCTAGTCCAGGGGCAATTTTTTATTTTAACTTGTGGGTTATCACTAAAGCACAGCTGTTCTGCTGATGCAGATTAAGGTGTTACCCTGGGAAAATATACCGTCTATGATATTTTTATCACAACAAAGTGAAAATAAGTTTGAACACCATGCAAAAAGCGATGAGGTCCGCCATTAATAACGCAGGCTACATGAGGGATTTCAAGCATTTATATGTTTACTTCTGTCCAGAATCCAAAATGAAGCAGAACTAAATATTCACTTCTTCAAGTAACACTGAATACATCTCTCCAAAGTACAGACTTGCCTGAGCTTTCACAATCCACTACAGTACTAAAAATGATCGTGATTAATAATAATTAGTATCTATATCCAACTGATAGAAAATGATTGTTTAATCCCTGAAATAGCGGTCATTAGCTAAGTGATTAACATTAAGTGATTTAACATTCTTTCTGTGTTAAGTCCCTAGAGGGAAAAAAACAAGGATATTTCTCCATTTGATTAAACACTGCAAAAAACATAAAATCACCTTTCTCAGCCAAAAGATTTGGGACAAAGAGGCCATTATCCCAGCCTAATCGACTTCCTCAACTAGCAGAAGCTGCTATGATGATGCTCCCTCTGACACTGGCACTTTGCTGTCTCCAGAAGGCAGGAATGGCCGTTTTCAGATGTCTGTCCATGTCACTCACATACTTTCCTCTTTCAGAAAACTTGGGAAAGTCTGTGCTCTTAGCTTGTCCTGGCTATCCAGGGAGTGTGGAGTGTAGAGACAGTGCAGATTTTTTCTAGTCAGGAGTGCTGCGCAATAGTGTTTTCATCAGGGTTAATTGTAATTAACTATAATTAAATGTATAATTAAATGTAATTATATATATAATATATATAATATATATATATATATATATATATATATATATATATAATATATATAATTAAATGTATCCTACCTTTGAATAACTTGAATAATTACCTTTCTACAGTGCTTTACAACTTTTTTTTTTTTTTTAATATTTTTTTTTTTCTATTTTGGAAACTCCCTTGGCATACTGGAAAGAGTAAGAAGATACAGATTTGAAAGGCAAGCAACTGTAGGAGGGACAAAATAAGAACAGCTTTCTAAAGGCATTCTTTCAGAACCTTGACCTCCCAGCAGCTCCTCAGATTTGCAGGCAGGGAACCAGAACAGGGTGCAAGTTCCATCAAAGTCTCAGGAATTTAGGCCTCCTCTTGCTGAATCTTGATGAATTCTCATCTCGTTTTCCTCATTTGCCATTTTCAAACTACTTTGAAACACAGCTTTTCAAAAATTCTTCATTACAAACAACATCCGCTTTCTACAGCTCTCTGTTTCAAAATCAGTTTAAAGAAGTGACAAACAAAAAATACCTAAGTGAAAGACATGATGTAGGAATATATTATAGAATCATAGAATGTCTTGGGTTGGAAGAGACCTCAAGGATCATCAAGTTCCAACCTCCCTGCCACAGGCAGTGTTGCCAACCACTAGACCAAGTACACGGAATCATAGAATGGCTTGGGTTAGAAGGGAATGTGTGTATACTTACACATATTTATATGTATTGTTTACATAAACACAAACATATGTACTTGTTTGTTTATTTAAGTAACAGTGATACGCTCTAAACTGTCTCTATCTTACAGGAGTTTCCCACCCTGTTTCTACTTGTTCATTTTGGCAGTGATTTGTTCCACTTGCGTATCAGGAAATCTATTGCCCATTTATATTTTGGAGCTGACCTGAACTAATTGCATGTTGTCTGCTTGGTTGGTACCAAGTGAAAGCGCTGAGTTAGTCTTCGGGAATGTCGAAGGAGTAGGACAGATGGTTGGCTGTTCCATGACTATATAGGAGTTCGATATAGACAGCTGTCACACCATCAATCAAACCTGTTGAGTGCAGCCATATATATTTAGAAGCATGAGCAGATGTTAAGTCATTTTCAAACACAATTGAGTTTTTTTTTCTGAGGATTCAATTAATCACATAGGAAACAGTTTTTACTGGGTATAGGATGGAGAGAAGACACTTTGTAGCCCTAGTCTGAAAGGAAAGAAAGACCCAAGGTTGGAGCATCACTCCATGACCAGCTGTCTGTAAAGTGATCCCAGATCTTTGCATATTGCCTTCTATCCCTCATTCACGGTGAGAGGCAGAGCCTTCACCTGAGACAGCAAAGACCTCTGCAATTTGGAATGGAGCATCTGGAGGCCACGGTACTGGAAGTGATGATCCCTATTGCTATTAGCAGAGATCAGTAGTAAGCAAGTTTTCGGAGCAGGTCCCCACGCACATAACTCCATGATTTCTGAGATGTGCTGTTGCAAGCCTGTCCGGATGTCCTTCCACAAATCACTTCACCTCTCCATGCCTCAGTTTCCCCAGATATGAAATGAATGACATGACCCAGAATTAGTTGACAACATAAATCCTTTGCCATCTGGATGATGCTACAATCCTTTGCAATGTGACAGTTGCAATGCTGAACAGTGGAGTACTTACCCAACCGTAGGAGAATAAAGACAATAAAAAGTCTCCAGCTGTGTCAGGGATTGAGGTAACAAAGAATAGTTTTTGGATCTGAGAGGTCTGTAAGGAGCAATCACAAAGCTCTTCCTACCTCATTTTCTGTGGACATGCATCTTTAAAACTTCTCTGAGCCTGCCACCACCTATCAACAGACAGAACGCTGTGTGCAGCGAATGACAGCAGACACCAAAGATCAGCAGCTCTGGGGAGGCCAAGGGAATTATTTTCTCTCTGCACAACACAAGTGTCAAATGCCTGCTTTCTTAATGACGTTTTCTTTGGTGATGGTCTGGAGACTAAACATGCAGCTCATCACAAAGCAGGACTGTGGCTCTTTGCACACACTGCTATGCACCAGAGAAATAAATATGAATTAGGAAGGAGAGGTGCAACATAAAAGCACAGCGTTTCTGCTTTGGGGGCTCATGGATCTTGGAGGTTAGCAGCACTGTTCTCTTGCTCGAGGACAGCTGGCTGAGTAGACCAAAAGGATTCTCAACTCAGGTGTTATACCTTTAACTCCTTCTTAAATGCTCCAGCATATGAGTGCCTGCATATTCCATGTTTAAAACCAGAAACCAGCTCATAACAGAAAGCATATTGGCACAGAGGTATGGACAACAACAAAAGTTTTTTGCAAAAAAACTTGGACTGAAAATATGGCCTTAACCACCCATTTTAGCAAGCTGCATTCTAAGATGGAGCCAAAAATTTATGGCAAGTCCCGTCACTGTGAGTCCTTCCATGCATATTACCAGGTCTGTAAGCTGATATATTCATAACAGTTTCTAGCAATTACCATAAATCTGAAACATTTTATACTGAAATTCATTTTCACAGTGTGGAGCACAACACTGACATCAAACATTAATGCAATTTGGGGAAATACTGTGCCTGTGGGTGATTTGGCATTGCAGGAGCTGTTTCCATGTCATGTTCCACAGAACTTCTCAAACACTTCTGAAGTTGCAGCTTGAACAGGCCAAGAATGCTCTAATTTTAGGTTGACCAGCAGTATCAACAACCTTGCCTCCTTTCTGACAGAAATACACTCCAATACAGTCACTCCAGCTCAGTGCTTCATTGAGCACAGAAAAACTCTGACAGTACTTGTGAATTCACATTACAAAGAAAGTTGTTTTTGTGATTTGCCAGCCTTACTCACCTCTATTGAAATCCTGCAGTGCCCAGATTTCCCAGATGCAACTATGCCTGATATTTCTCCACCTTTGTTGCTGAAATTGCTAAAGGAAGCCCCAGTCTGCATACCGTATCATGGAAAAAGTGACATGAGCACATGGTATCTCCCTCCCCATTCTGTCTGCAGGATGTTTGCATCCAGTGTGACCATCAGCAAAGAACTTTCTCAACAATGTTAAGCATGTTTTGTACTTATGGCATATACAGGACACATACGTTCTTGTGACTTTCTTCCTGTGCTGTGAGTGCCCTTCCTTTGCATGATGACAGAATATAAAATCTGCTCTCAAAACTGTAAATTCAATTAATCATTGCAGACTGTGATCAGTAGAACATGCCTGCACAGGCTTGACTTCAAAACTCAGCATGTGCCTACAAATTAAAAACCGGCAACTTTCAGCTATGCAGTTTGCTACAGTTTCAGAAAGGTAGTTCACAATGTGTTGGTTGCTTTTCCAAACAAAGCAAACTTCTTCTATTTTCCTTCCTTCCTTCCTTCCTTCCTTCCTTCCTTCCTTCCTTCCTTCCTTCCTTCCTTCCTTCCTTCCTTCCTTCCTTCCTTCCTTCCTTCCTTCCTTCCTTCCTTCCTTCCTTCCTTCCTTCCTTCTTCTCTTCTCTTCTCTTCTCTTCTCTTCTCTTCTCTTCTCTTCTCTTCTCTTCTCTTCTCTTCTCTTCTCTTCTCTTCTCTTCTCTTCTCTTCTCTTCTCTTCTCTTCTCTTCTCTTCTCTTCTCTTCTCTTCTCTCCTCTTCTCTCCTCTTCTCTCCTCTTCTCTCCTCTTCTCTCCTCTTCTCTCCTCTTCTCTCCTCTTCTCTCCTCTTCTCTCCTCTTCTCTCCTCTTCTCTCCTCTTCTCTCCTCTTCTCTCCTCTTCTCTCCTCTTCTCTCCTCTTCTCTCCTCTTCTCTCCTCTTCTCTCCTCTTCTCTCCTCTTCTCTCCTCTTCTCTCCTCTTCTCTCCTCTTCTCTCCTCTTCTCTCCTCTTCTCTCCTCTTCTCTCCTCTTCTCTCCTCTTCTCTCCTCTTCTCTCCTCTTCTCTCCTCTTCTCTCCTCTTCTCTCCTCTTCTCTCCTCTTCTCTCCTCTTCTCTCCTCTTCTCTCCTCTTCTCTCCTCTTCTCTCCTCTTCTCTCCTCTTCTCTCCTCTTCTCTCCTCTTCTCTCCTCTTCTCTCCTCTTCTCTCCTCTTCTCTCCTCTTCTCTCCTCTTCTCTCCTCTTCTCTCCTCTTCTCTCCTCTTCTCTCCTCTTCTCTCCTCTTCTCTCCTCTTCTCTCCTCTTCTCTCCTCTTCTCTCCTCTTCTCTCCTCTTCTCTCCTCTTCTCTCCTCTTCTCTCCTCTTCTCTCCTCTTCTCTCCTCTTCTCTCCTCTTCTCTCCTCTTCTCTCCTCTTCTCTCCTCTTCTCTCCTCTTCTCTCCTCTTCTCTTCTCTTCTCTTCTCTTCTCTTCTCTTCTCTTCTCTTCTCTTCTCTTCTCTTCTCTTCTCTTCTCTTCTCTTCTCTTCTCTTCTCTTCTCTTCTCTTCTCTTCTCTGCCTTTTCTTTTCTTTTCTTTTCTTTTCTTTTCTTTTCTTTTCTTTTCTTTTCTTTTCTTTTCTTTTCTTTTCTTTTCTTTTCTTTTCTTTTCTTTTCTTTTCTTTTCTTTTCTTTTCTTTTCTTTTCTTTTCTTTTCTTTTCTTTTCTTTTCTTTTCTTTTCTTTTCTTTTCTTTTCTTTTCTTTTCTTTTCTTTTCTTTTCTTTTCTTTTCTTTTCTTTTCTTTCACTAACAGTATAATGCAAAAGATTCCTAAACTTTTTTTTTTTTTTTTTTCAAGTTAAAGCCAGAATCTTCAAAAACATCTAGTAAGACAAAGTTTCTCACACCTCACTCTGTCTTCTGATAAAGATTTGGGGGCACTGTTGAAGTAAATGTGTACATTACTCTGTGAACAGGGTAATGAACAATGGGATAGCACCTAAAGTGAAGAATGTAGGATTAATTAATTGCTGAGCTACTGAAGTAGTTTTAAGGGGAGAGATCCTAAGTAAACTGTAGGAAAATGTCCTGGTGATGCATTCTGTGAATGTGTAACCAGCAATGACTTTTTCTTTTCATATTGTGTGCATTTGACTGAAAAACAATACTTGCTTTGACCAAACTTCGTTAAAGACACTTGTAGAAATCCCAAGATAGAGGAAAAATAGACCCTAAATAAATCGGAAATGTGACAGGGCTGTCATGAATGAATTTAGAAAAAAAATGTCCGTCAGTCAGAACTCGTATCAGGTCTCACTAGTGTTATCAGATTTGAACTTGCTTCAGAAAAAATCCCTTATCCTCCTACCAAAGTGCAAATAATTTGTTTCAGTTCTGTGATTAGATGGGCACTGTGTGATATGCAAGACACCAGGCAACTCACTGCACAATGAAAATAAATAAATAAAAAATAAAAATAAAAATAAATGTCAAACAATTCCAATTTTGTGAAAGAGAACATATCACACTGTGATTTTTTTTCAAATTTGTCATCAATATTGCTTATTTACTCTATAAGAAATTCCTTTTTCTGAGCATAATATGATAAGTAATGAAATTAAAATTTCAGGAAGGTAAACACTTAGAAAACTTTCAAAATTCTGAGTAGTTTCTATAAAATTTTGTTAGAAATCAATTTTCTGCCTGATGAGCCTGCTAATTAAAGAAATAATCCGTCCTAGCTTAAGATGCACATATAAGAAAAACATACCTCTGGTTCTCAAGTAGTTAAGGAAACAAGGTTGAAAATGAAACATAAGCATAGTTGCATTAACATAAAACTTTTTTTGAGGTTACCCATCACCAGTTCCTCCCTGTCCCCAGAGCTGAACCTCTTGAGAATCAGCCTGGTGTTGAGGGGTGAATTTTTCAGTTTCAATGTGTGAATATACATTTTTCATGAATACTGACTCTATGCAGAGAGGTTGCACTGAGAAAACAAACCTACCTCATCAGCATAGACTTGACCTCACCATGACATCTGGGCCATCAATGGGGACTGGTGCTATACAGGGCTGTGGACCAACATAGCGCCTTGCAGATGAGCTGGTTGCAGTGGGAGGAGGGGGCTTTTTGACACCTTTTTTGACACCTTTGGCACCACAGTTTCTTGCCCAGCTCTTGATGGATAGTAAGATTCTACCTTAACATTATGTTTTCCACTGTTGAGGCAGAACAATGGCACAAAGATTACTTCGTGCCAAAGTTAATGTAGAGGTGTTTTTTATATTCAGAGGAGCTGAACAACCAGATCAGGAGCTGCTGAGGTTGGCCTTCAGCACCGGGATTGCCTTCTCCTGGGGCTGGTGCTGCCAAGGGGTTTTGCTCCTGGAGGTGCTGACATACTTATGGTGAGACACTAACGGCACGATGTTGTTTTTTCTTTCTCCAAAGTCATTTTGGGTCATGGACTACTTAGAACACAGACCCACTGACATCAGCAGTATGGAGTTCATCCACTTTAGGAAGGTGGTGTGGGCCAGATACCTTTCATTGCACTACCAGTAGGAGCAGACCAAAGTGTCTTTCCAGTTTGATTTTGGAAATCATGGAAAAGCGATGAAACACTTTCAAGAGAATGAAGGTTTTCACCAAATGGCTTTTTAACAGAGAGATTTATATTTAGAGAAACTGTACACACAGGAAAAGAGAATTATTTTTCACAAGAAATATGTCTCTGAACATTTTGACAAGAGTATTAACAAATGCTTGTTTAACTGTGATTTTTATAAAAACCAGACCATACTGTTTGAATGAGTTCAGGCAGCTACAGGCAGAAAAATTTGAGCAATCCTGTGCTCACTTCAGCACAGAAGACTAAATGGAGATTTCTGTATCTCACAGGCAATCATTGCAAGTTCTCTCTTTCCAATGCTTGGGCCAAAAGAGGCAGAAGAGGTAAAGAAAAGTTTAAGATAAAACTGCAGACATCATAATTTTGCTTTCAGTAAAATGTCTAAATATAGCTCCTACTCAGTGGCTTTGGTAGTGTTTTCCTGTACGCTGTTCAAAAGCAAACTCTGTTGACCCAGCAGAACTAACGTGGCTACAACAAAACATTGTTGTCTCCCATAAGAAAAGTAACTAACTTAAGGTATTGGTGTAATGTATAATTTTACTATGGTAAGATTTGGAGATGGTAGATTTGTAAAAGCATGGTTGGGGCACGAAATGCCAGAGGAAATTTAAATCTTCCAAAAGCAGTACCAGAATCTCTGGGAAAAAAAAAGAAAAAAAAGAAAATTGCTTCTGTAGGACTGTCAACATTTCTGGCCCGGTTCATCCTGTAGAGTTTGCAGAAATCCTTACTGATGTTAAATGAGTGACCACTTCTGTAGAGATATTTTTCAAAAAGAGGAGGCCAGACATCAAATACAACGCCTTGCTAATTGCATAGCATTGCCCTCTTTTTGCATTCTGCACACTCTTCTGTGTTACCGTACCATTTAAAAAGACCAACCAATTGTATCCTTTCACATTTGGATTTGGCTGTCTTACCAAAATGATCTACTTTTCTAACAGCCAGGGCCAAGAAGTATTTTCATCAGCTTGATAGCTCATTCAGAAATGTATCTTTAATTTCATCTATCACTGTGCTCTTATATGTCACACTGGTTACCAGATATGTAGAATGGATGGGCCTAGAAAGGAGCTCTTTCCCTCACAGATCTAAAGTATTTGAGGTTACCATTTTATTTAATGTTTTTCTGAATGTTGAATCATAGTTGTCTCATAAGCCCATCCTGTGTGGGCTTGCAGTAGCTACTTGTAGTAGTGAATTCTCAGAGATTGTTTCTTGAGTTCCCCAAAAATCCAGTTAAACAAGAATGATTTCAAGTTCTGCTAAGGGCATCAATCAAGATTTGAAGAGGGCAAAGACAAATACCAAGGCTGTTAGTTTTCATGCATCCATCCACCAAATTAGTAAAAGTTTGGAGAAAATAACAAAATACTTCTGTTTCAGTGCTTTTTCTTCAAATTATGCTACAGGGAGTCAAGTTGTTCACATTTAAAATGCAAACGTAGGTCAGCCACTGGTTGGGTTTAGTCTAGCAGCTGGAATGCCACTGCCTTTCCTGTTAATTAAATCTAAATGTCTTCTACCAATGCTTTGCCTTGCTACACTCCACTTCCCTGTGCTCCAGGGAAACTCTTAAATTGTAGCTAAATTTTCTTTTTCTGTTAATTTCTGTATTGGCTTTTGACAACAAGAACATTATTCTACAGCAAAACTATTCTGGTTTTGCTGTAGGTTAGAATCTTCTGTGTTAATGTCTTAACTTTCTTAATAAACATGCAGTTATTTGCTATTCATAGGCAAATTATTTGTCCTTGAATCTGTATAACATTTTTGTTTTTCTTTTATAATTACCAGATTTCTTAAGAGTTGATAGTAATTAACCTCACTTAAAAATATATTTTATTTCCACTTTGAACATGCCTTCATTTTTGTTCCCTGTGCAGGCAGTGCAAACACATGATGATGTAGACATTTTCCTGCAACAAGTAGATTAACCTCCCCCAGCTTTCACTGACACGTCTTCCAAGTCTCTGTTCTCACAGACCTATGGTGGCATTAGCCTATTTTTGGACATCTCACTTAAACGATGACTGCAAGATGTGGACACAACTTTGCAATATAAAAAGTTTATAGTGTCAGAAGAGAAAATACCGTCTCTCCCCTTCCACCCAACAGTTTACTGTCCAAACCTGCGAAGATTTGGTCCTCTGTGATGACAGTACTGCCCACTTTTAGGTGATTCTCCTTCCTTAAGTAGCATTGCACTATTAGTGGTGTTTCTGCAGTGTTAGGAGTTCATATCCCCTGTAGGCAGGTGTGTGTTAGGACATCAGCCACACAAAGTGTCCCATCTAATCAGCTGTTAGTAACTCATCTCTTTGGAGAGAACAGTGCCTGAAGTGGATTCAGTGACTACGGCTATGATGACTATGGGAGGGGAAGGGAAGGGAAGGGAAGGGAAGGGAAGGGAAGGGAAGGGAAGGGAAGGGAAGGGAAGGGAAGGGAAGGGAAGGGAAGGGAAGGGAAGGGAAGGGAAGGGAAGGGAAGGGAAGGGAAAAGAGCAGAACAAGGGAAAAAAAGTCTTATTTGAATATACAACAGCGGTTATATTTTGACCTAAAATTAATTCTGTTCATTTGTTGTCCTTTTAAGCAATATGGTTTTGTACGCTTCACTAATGATATTTCCTAAAACAGTTTTCATTGGAGTGAATACATTGGTGCTGATTTTTAACTTTATACAGCTAAAGAAGAATGCCATTAGATTGCCTAATAAATGGCATTTTGTGACAGGACAGCATTATTCTAAACTGAGACCGACAAAATATCTCTGTCCTTCAAAGCTTAAAGTACATCACACCATGTTCTAGAACAAGAGTGATTTTCTCCTGATGCATTTTCAGTAAATTCAGAGCTAATCACTAAAATATGTAGTATTCATTTTTGTCAAAGGGGTGTTGTATTAAAGGAATATTTATATTGTTATGACACCATCATATCAATTCTTTCAAACATAGTATGCAGTATAGCTAAAGAGTTGCAAACACCACCTGGTTATCTAGGTATTTCACATGTTTAATATTTGTATCCTCATAATGATCCTGTAAGATAGGAAAAGGAAGGTTGTGGGGCCTGCTTCATGGCCATGAGACAGTGTGACACAAAAATTTACCAGAAGCCATGTAAGTAATCTGTAACAGAGTACTAAGTTTAACTCACACCTCTTCGAATAAGACCTGTTTCCTTCTTATTGATTTCAATAAAGACTAGTGGGTGATATATCAAGAATAAATATTTGTCACTTCAGGATGGTACCTGTAAAGAAAGAAAGTCATGATTCTAAAGTTTCTCCTTGATAACCTGCTCCTTCCTAGCATCTTCATTCTGGGACAGGTATCTGTGGTGAAAATTCTGAGGTCTACACATGTGGGTGAAAACTTTCCATGGATTTCTGCATGGTTATTTAAAGTCAGGGTCTTTTCTTACTATCCCTCTCTTCATTTTATTTTCCCACAGTTCTGGTTTAATAGCTAATGCATAACAAGAAAGTACCGAATTAAATATACAAAAGTGCACATATTCGGAAGTGTAACTGAAAACTAAACTAGACATAAAGCATGTGGAGATTAAAAGTTGTTTTAGCACTCTGTGTGAAAAAAGCTGTGAGTCATTCTTGCAGTGTTTGCTACACAGACTTTAAAAACTTAAAAAGAGCCACTGTTCATAGCTTGTGTGAGAATGAACATTGAAAGTTCCTTGCAAAGACTTATAGAGGAGGGGAAAAAAGAGGAAAATTATCTGGATGTGAGAGGAAGGAGCACAGATTAAAATGAGCACTCTTGGTGAGAGTGTAGGAAACCAACTCGCAGTATGCCTGCCAGCTTTTCTTCAGTAGAACCAGCATGATTCCCATCTAGTCAGCTGCATCCTACCTGCTGTTGTCAGAGTAGCATACCTACACCAGTGTCAAAGGTAGGAAGCCTTCTGTACAGATTCATATTGCCATAGGATGTTGTAAAGAAGTTACTATTTCAGTTAAGAACTAATACAGTTGTTCAGTTCTGAAGCTGTCCACTCATTTCAGGTTATTTCTTTTATGTCCAGAGAATGCAGTTCAGTGGTCTTCCTGCGCTAATGGACACCGCTTTACCCGGTATCACTTTCTCACTGCTGATGCAAGGAAAACATCCAATATTTATTTATTTATTTATCTATCTATCTATTTATTTATTTATTTATTTATTTATTTATTTCTGAAGAATAAGAGCACTAAGAAAAGGAGAAAGCGCTTCCTCATGAAGCACAGTAATGCCTTTTCTGTTGCTGCCATTAATTCACCTTAGCCCAAGTCAACTTATGTACTGATGAGCCAAATAGAGGAGAACCCCAGCCTTCGACTGGGGGAAAGCCAATAGCAGTCCTGTGCTCTCATGAGGAGAGAGATTGGAAGAAGGAATAATATTTCAGAACACTGTGATCAGCACAGCAAACTTATGAAGTGTTCTGAAGGGCTGTTTTGAGACATAACGCCACCTCAAAATTAGGATTTACATATGTACATTAGGATTCAAGCAAGTTAAAGCTAGCAAATCATTACTAAAGTTGGACAGACATGCAGCTCTTGGGAAATGCAATGAAGTGTAACTGCAAAGTTCATCTCAGTGCAGCTACTCAGTGCACTATGTGCATTCAAAATTATTAAAGATTTATTGAAAAATTGCTCAGCCAGGGAAAAGATCACATTTGGTTTTCCCATGGAGTTGTACTAAATACAGAAGCAATCTGCATCAATGCATTTCATTTATTACCTGTTTCTGGTTTTAATGTAACTCTGAGGCATTTTGATGGCATTTAAACTTATGGTCTGAATATTCAGACTTTCATCATAGAAAGGAACTGAGGAAGACCTTGTTGAAGTTTGGCAATGACAGAGTTGAGTTATCCGTTATCAACATGATGCATGAGCAATCTAAGATTTTCTGTTTCTGAATTGTCTTGTGAGCAAATCTAAGTTGCATTAGTTTATGCATTAAGCATGCAACATGTGGACCAATTTCAGCCTATGCTTTGTTTGCTCCTATTGACCATTCTGACTGAAAGCATTTCCCATTGAAATGAATGAGAGACTTCCATTCATTGTTTGCTCTCTCTGATGTGTGATTGTCCTCCTGATGAGGGGATGCAATTGTTACTGCTAGTTGAAACATTTAAAAAATGGATTCAGAAAAGTGACTGAAGAACACGCTTGTTTGTACATGAACGCTCTTATTTACATGCAAATAAAGGTAGTTGTCTGCAGAAAACAGAAAAAATAGCTATTCTGAGTCATTATGTAACAAAACCCCATTCAAATCAATAACCAGAAAGAAAAAGAGAATGGCAGTCATGGCTGCACTGGTGCAGAAGAGCCTTCTGTAAAGTGCTTACTGGCCCACCCAGCAGAGAAGGCTGTCCCCAAACCACCCAGAAACACACATTTGCAGAATTATCATGGAAATACAACACAACACAGCCTAGTACTCCAAAGTGACAATGAGAACCACCTTCTATATCCATATTTTTCATCTCACTGCACCTGAGTCTTGCAGAGTCATTGCCAAACACTTCAGCTTAACACAGCATTGTTTTTCTTCATTGCTTTAAAATGATACACAAGTAGTTTCCATGTGGGAACACAAAGTAAGTACAGACACAAACTATCAAGAGCTTGATGTTTCATACACTTCCCCAGTTACAGCACTGTTTGGGTGGTGCCTACTGTATTTTCACTGGATGATTTTCATGGCTATTTTTGTTCTCTTACTAAATGTTCTGCACCAGGCTGGGAAGCAGCGTTGTAACAGATGATGCAGATGTTAGTTGGGGATTAGAACATCAACAGCAAGGACTGTTTTCATAGAATCATAGAATCATTAATGTTGGAAAAGACCTCTAAGAGCATCCAGTCTAACCACCAACCCATCGCCATCATGCCCACTGACCACATCCCTCTCTAACACATTTACAAGTCTCTTGAGCACCTCCAGGGACAGTGACTCCAACACCTCACTGGGTAGCCTGTGCTGATGCCATCACCACTCTTTTGGAGAAGAAGTTTTCTTAATATTCAGCCTGAATTTTCAGCTCTGGTATCCAGCATGCTGAGTGTAATAAATGGAGGTAAGTGAGGACAGGATTTGACTTGAGCATTTTCAAGTGAGATTTTCAGAATCACTTGCCAGAGACATTACAACAAATGGCCAAGTGCTCATTTCACTGTTTTCCAGAGATACAAATCTAGATATTTACTGTATGCACTTGAAAAACTTCTCTCTAACTTCTGCTGCTATCACTGTGTATCCAAGATTGATAACAATAGAGGTAAACACGTGAGTAGGATCAGGAAATTCAGAGACACTATTGTTTGCTTTGAAGTAGCTATAATGAGTCTAGGAAACAAAAGAAAAATCTCCTGCCCTCAATTGTAAATTATGTGAAACTTAAGTTATGCAATTGTTTTGTACCAGGAAGCATCTCACGCACATCTGTAAGTGGCTGCAAAATTTGGTTTGTATTTCACATCTTTGAATGAGGTATCTCAAAACAGCAAACCATCTCTCTGGTTCTTTTTGTATGCGTAAGTATACAGATGGGAAATAAAACATATACTTTTTTTTTCCAGATCTGTAAAAGGAAGTCCGCAGGAAAAAAAGTAGGCCAGGATGGAAGGAAAAAAAACCATCAGCACCAGGTTTTATACGTTTGATGTGATTTGTAAAGATATTAATGCCCTCATATGCCATTAATGTGGGAGGTGTCACAGTAAGCATCACCGAAAAGAAATTTTGTCCTATCATAATTGTGTCCTATCATGCAAAGGAGGAGGCTGAACCCTGCTGGCAGAGTTTGGATCCCACTCCGATTTCCGTAAGAGTTTAAAGATGTGGGATGACAGTGGGGAAACTCCGCTCTTTTTCAGTAGAAGCTGTGAAAAACCTTACGTCTCACTGTAAAGTTACTGGGATGCAGTTCTTCTATTTGTTACTCCTCTGTGAATCAATAGGAGATTTACACTAGCACAACAAGAAAAGTTTGATAATTGTGCCATGTAGTGTCAAATAGACCTACCTCTTGTAGTAGAGGATTCCTTTCAACACATGTTGAAACCGGAGCTGTGGGAAGAGCACATGCTTCGATGTAAAATACAAATATGGGTCAAATACTTCAGTCATGATCTCATGCTTTGCAGAAGGAGATCAGAATGTGTTCAGGTGCTGAGAAAACATATTCTCTTACCTCTCTTGGTTTGGACCTAATTCCAAACTACCCAAAAGCCAAAAAGATGGAAAGAGATTCTCCAGTGCAGAACAGCAAGTCCTTTCAGGTATTACACACTTCCTTTCATTTTCATTGAAGAAGAAAGTGGAAGGAGAGAATCAGAGAAGGGAGTTCATCTCCTTATCATTCACTCCTCTTTCTGCTTCTCCCAGCTGTGCCATGGAGATGTCTGAAAGGCAGCCCCATGCTTATCTCCCACCCTGGGCTTTTGGAGCAAGAACACACCCATCACTGAACGGGAAAGGTGTTGACTGCCATTCAGGCCAAACACTGAGTATTATGACAGTATATCACCACTCTTGGAGGAAAGGAAAGCAGGTTTTATTTCAACCCAATTAAAGCTGCCAGCCAGCCACACTTCATAGCTATAAATATATCGTTGAATTCAAGACATCTAAGAAGTATGAAGAAGGACTCACAAAATAATTTCCATTCATAGGGTTTTAGGATATGTAATCATATTTTCAACAAAACAGGCTTTCTCTTCCCAATTTTCCTAAAGATATCAATTTTACTCTGAAACCCATCTAAGATGTTTGCACTTTCTGATTACATGATGTAATCAATGGTGAGGGTGGAAAAAAAAGAGAGAGTAAGAGATTAAACCATGTGTTCTTTTGCTGAAAGCTGTATTTTGATTTGTGAGCCTATAGACACTGTGTGTCCAAGTGCTTAGGCTGTGTTCCACATTAGCTTCACCATTCAGCGGGATGCCAAGTAGCTGAGACCAGCGTAAGGTTTCATGGCCTATGGCTCATCTCCAGGAACAGCAGGGAGTGCAATGGCATGGTGTCAGCAGGGGTACCCCAACAGACAAGGAGATCCCATCCCATGTGCTCCCAGGGCTGTCACTGCAGGCTGACCATCCCCATGGTCTGCAGGTGGCACTCAAGAGGGTCAGAAGGAGAGGACTCCAGTTCTCCCTGCAGAGCAAGGGGCTTACTGCCTGCAGGGAGGTGGGATTCAACATGTGGTGCCAGGAAGCATGCTTAGGATTGTGCATGTCAAGCGGTAGTGTCCCTTTCTTCCCATGCAGCCATGAGATGCTCCATGCTCAAAAAGCAATAGTCATAGAGCATATCTGCAAGAAAACAATTAGATAAGGTACAATGCAAAGTGTAAAGAAGTCAAGATCCACACATCTTCTCCATGCAGACAACTGCCTATTGGAGGAGGCTGAAAAAGAAATCAAAAATCCACTGGGATTCACCATTAGCTTTTCCCTATGAATACCTCTGCATTTCATCTTGTCTTGTGCCACGAAGAGCATCTCACTTTCCCAGCAATGTCCCGTGCCTGAGAAATCTGGTTTTGAAGCAAAAGGAAACTCATTTCAAATATTGCTGAATGGAAGGGGAAAGCATTTGAAAGTAAGATCTGAAGCCATTTCTCAGTCTTCTGTAGAAAAACTGCGTACAGAGAGGTGGCATCAGGGAGCAACACTAATTGCCAATTTCAGCACCTTTTTTGACCTCTGCCAGCCTACAACTTAGAGGAGGAGCCACACTGAAGGTCGATGTCCTTGTCACATCCAGCCTGGACTTTTAACATAATCTCACTTCACATTCTTGTCTCTAAATTGGAGAGATAAAGATTTAATGGGTGGATGAATTAATTAATTGGGTGGAGTTTGGTCATGAGTAGTGTCCCCCAGGAATCCATCTCTGGACTGATTCTCTTAAATTTCCTTATCAATGACATCACAGCAGGATAGAGTGTACTCTCAGCAAGTTTGCTGATGACACAAAGATGAGTGATGCAGCTGACACAACCACAGCAAGAAATGCCTGGATAGGCTTGAGAAAGGGGTCTATGTGAATCTAATGAGGTTCAACAAAGCCAAGAGCAAGGTGTTGTATTTGAGTCAGGGCAATCCCAGACAGTAGTAGAGACTCTGAGAACTCACTGAGATCAGCTCTGCTGGACTTGATGGACAAAAAGCTGTACATGTGCCAGCAGTATATTATTGCAGCCAGAAGGGCCAACAGTATTTCGGGTTGCATCAACAGAGAGGTGGCCAGCATGGCAGGGAGGTGATTGTCTCACTCTACTATGCCCTTGTGAGACCCCATATGGAGTACTGAGTCTAGATCTGGGGATCCCAGTGTAAGAATGATGCAAAGCTGTTGGAGCAGGTCGGTAGATCGCTATGAAGATGATCAGAGGACTAGAGCAGCCCTCCTCTGAAAACAGGCTGAGAGGGCTGGGCTTGTTTAGCTTGGAGAAAAGAAGGCTCTAGGGAGTCCTCAATGCACATTGCCAGAATTGGAATGGGAATTACAAAAAGATGAGAAGTGTGTCTTTACATGGGCTGATAGTGATAGGACAAGGGGAAACAGTTTTGACCTGAGAAAAGAGGAGGTCAGGTGAACTGTGAGATGGAATTCCTCACTCGGAGGGCAGTGAGGTCCTGGCACAGCTGCCCAGAGAAGCTTTGGATGCCCATTCCTGCAGGCACTCCGGGATCTGTTCTAACCTGACCTGCTGGGTGGCAGTGCTGCTGTCTACTGCAGATAGTTGGGGCTGGTTGGGCTTTGAGGTCCCTCCAACCCAACCATTCTGTAGTTCTATGAATTACTGAGGCTTGTTCTATCAGGGGGTTACTTTAATATAATCCTGCAGCAGAAAAAAACTAGAGCATCCTTTCCTCCGACTGCTGTTTTAATGGCAAATAGCTCATTCTGCTGTCCATTTCTGGAGGCAGCAGTATGGAGGTCAAGGTGTTAATTGCTCTTAGCCAAGAGCTCCATTATCTGAGCAATTTCTTCTCTTTATTCATCCTTCTGGAGCAGCTGAATTCTGCTGGCTGTTCTTTCCAGTAGCTAGAATTAAATGCTGCAGGCTCTGAGGCAAAATAAATAAATAAAAGTAATTTAAAAAATTATGATAATAATTTCAACGCTAGAAACTGCCTAGAAATGGAGCTATTGCTTCAAACTCCATCTTACACAACGTGCTCCTTGCATTAAAGGGAAGATTATTCTTTTCAGTAAAGGTCCGAGGAGGTTGTCTTCATTTTGTGCAGGAGAAAGAGAATTTGGGTAAAAGTGTTTTGCGGAGATTTTTTATATGGGTGAGAATTGAGTATGGAACTCTTCATGGCACCTGTTCAGTGAAACCTTTGATTGAAAAGCACTGCATTTAAACACAGCAGCTTAAATGACACACACCAGAATTTTCCTGTGTTTTTCCATAGAAAATACTTTGCATTGACTTTGGAATTTACTTGAGAGGTAAGAAACTGTGGCTTTGCTGCTGGAGTAATTCAGAAAGAAGAATTTAAAGCATTTTGGCTCCATAATCCTTAAAAAAAATAGAAAAAAAGAAGGAAGAATTATTAGTAGAAGTACTGTTACCTATTGGAGCTTTTCCATAAGTTTCTAATGTTTAAATTAAAAATCCTTTTAATTTTGCTTTTGTTTTAAAGAAGGAACACAATAAAGCTTGAGTTCTGATTGCACTTCTCACCTACATACACAGAGAGAATAAATTTATTCAAATCGAACTCAAAAATATGAGCCACTTTTAAAGTAAAAAGCTGTTTAATGTATGTTTATGCATACAATAAACACTGTATTCAATTTAACACATGTATAAATATATTTTTATATTAAATATGCATTTGAAATATATACATCAGTAAGGTTTTAAATAGCTGCTCAGCAAATTCTCGCTTAATGCAAAGAGATAGGGGGAAGAAAAGCCAAGCAATACTTATCTTAATTTCATTTAAGAAAATCACAGTGTAGGCTGAAACATTTGCCCTTGTTACTCCTGTTTGATGTTGTTTGAAAAGAGTATTTTTTCACATGTGGATATTGCTTTTTAAATTGTTCATAGATTAATATTTTGTGCTTCCTATCACGACAAAACCAAAACCCACTTTTGTGAAGGTGAAGATGGGAGTCAGGACCCTGTTATATAATTTTCACCTATACCACTGCCAAAATGAGGCACAATCTGATGTGAATCTCTTCATTCATTGTTTCAGTTTTAAAAGCCATTGTTTATTTTTGGTCATGGGGGAAATATCAAATGAAAATCTGATCCATAAATCAGTGCAACATGTATTTCCCTGAATTTGTTAACTGTATCCATGCACAGGTTTTTTTATGATCAGTGAGAGAAATAATACACAATTTTCTTGCCTGGCTTCTTTGTATTTGTGACCAGATCGTAGGCAGTGTTAAAGCATCATTCTTCTTCCCATATTTAAACAAAGCAACATCCTTGATGATGCTCTAAGTGTTGTGTTTTACACTTTTACACTGCTCATTCATTAATTTCTGTGGAAATTCCAGGGGATCAAATAGCAGAAGAGTAGCTCAGCTATATATATGTAGATAAAAAAGCCCACAGAGAGAAACAGAAGGGCTTCCACCAAGAAAGGTGGAGCTCCTGCAGAGAAAGTCTGGCAACTGAGAATCAGGCTCCTGCCAAAAACCATTTGTCTAGGCTCCATTGTCCAGAAACCTTTCAAAGTTACTAAATTTCATTTCTTTTCTAGCAGGATGAACAGCACAGGATTTTCTGACCTTATTGTAAAATATGACAGCCCCAACCAGATGTAAATTTGGTGATATCACAATGGATAAACTTCTGTTTCCAGCACCTCACCATTACATAATTTTGGAATTGGAATTGGAATTACATAAATTGGAATGGAAATGCACTCCAATTTACAATGCACACAAAAGAAAATAATTTCTAGAGTTCCTCCAAAATAATTATGATTGGATTAGAAAATAACAGCAGTCTGTTTCACTGATAGGTTCTCGAGGCCTGTCTGTTGGTGCATCTACAAGATACATCATAAAACAAAAAAGTCAACATCAAGCTGTATATTTTCATCTTCCCAGCACAAGACCTGTATTTTCTATCATGTCCTAGATTTCTTCAACTGTCTTTTTATTACCTATGATTTCCAGAGAATTGTGGTATGGTATTTTTGCTGCTGCATGCTGGCAATCTGACTGCATGCAAGGTTCAATTGAACGAGTGTCATCCCTGATTTATTAACAAGATTCAACAGCAGCCTGTTACTCAGGATGCAAGCGAAAGCCAAGGAATTTGCACAATCTGTATGCAGAGCACATCCTGAGCAGCAATTTGAAAAGGCTGTAATTCATTTCATCACTCGGCTGGAAAGATGCAGAGCGCCCAGGCTCCAGAGATTGCCGTGGAAAATGGCAGCAAGGCTCCTGTGGGATGCTGATGATAAATGGGAATGTTTTTCTCCTTTTTCTGATGGCCACCCACAGGTCAAAAGTCTTTGAAGCCAAAATGTGTTTGTTTAATATGTGAAAGATTCCACTACTGTCCCTTCTGGTAGTGTTTTGCATGTATGTTTTGCCGTGAAAAGCCCTGGAGCAAATTGCCTTAATATCCTTTGGTTTCCATTGAGGAGAATCATCAGCCAGGCACCTTCAGCAATAAATTGCTCCCTGTTGGGGGAATTTCTTGACTCAAAAATTTTCAGTTTATGCTGCTCTGGGGACTTAGCTATTTGCTGGGCTGATTCTAAACCACCAAAACACCACAGGAGACTTTACAAATGCAAAGCATGATATGCATTTTTAGGCAGATGATGATCTGATTGCAACTTCAGTTATGTGAGCTGTGCACAGCTGTGGTATGTTGGAGTGCTGGTACCTGGTACCAGCTGGTATGCTGGTATCTATCTTCCTTTTGGTTCCATAAGCAGAATTGAACACTTTCCAGTTTGGGACAAAATGCAACATGAGGCTGGTCTTACAGAGGTTACCTAAGACATACAGATTCTCATTTCCTTCTTCAAACCCAATCGGTTTTGCCTTGCAGCAGTAACTGCAATTGCTGTTAGTTTCTCAAGTTCATAAAACATCTCTTTCATTGTCAATATGGTTACATTGTCTTTCAGCAGTAAGAGCTGTCATTTGAGGATCTCAAGCAGAGAAGAAATGTTCCAGTCCAGCTCCATCATCCCCAAGTGCCAGCGCTCTCAATTCCAAGTATTAATACTCTATGAGTGCCTAATGAAATGCATCCTTCATTTTGCTGAGAAACAGCTCATTGCTGCAGTCCCTATCTCATCTTCCAAAGAGTGGATATGGCACATAGGCCTGTTTGTTTTCTCTGTGCTTAATTATTCAGCTCTTTCGCTCCACTTAACCATGATTTTCACTCTCCTCTGCCACTAAGAAAATCTCATTTGCTCATCTTTGCTCCTGTTCTCCTGCTGTCCTTAGATCTGTATCTTCACATTGGTAGGTCTGAGATATCCCCTTCTCACACTGTGCTGCGAGCCAGACAAGAGCACCTCACAGGCAAACAGAAGGTCCACCTACTCAGAAGACTTTCACACAGGAGGTGTTCAAGAAAAATGTAAATGTGGCACCAAGGGACATGGTTAGAGTGGAATGGTGAGATGGGTTGATGTTTGGACTGGAAGGTCTTTTCCAACATCAATGATTATATGATTCCACAATTCTGTGATAGGTTCTATCCAAACCAACAACTGTTTTAAACATATGGTTAAACTAAAGCTCAAACTGCAAATCAAAGCCAAAAACAGAGGAGGTTTCAGGCTAAGTACTCAAGATTAAGGATCTTTCATCTGTGTACAAGCAATATGAACCATAATTCATTCTCTTTGTGAAGATAGATGGCAAAGGGTTCTAAGACCTAAATGTCCATTTTTCATAAAGTCGTGGAAAAAAACCCCATAAAATTCCCAAACTTTTCCCAGGTGGCTGCTCTCCTCTCATCCAGCTTCTTCACTTGAAGGAATTTCCAGGCTGGGGTGAAGCATCACTGCATAGCACTCATGTAATGGAAATTCAAAGGCAGCCACTGCCAAGCCATACAGTAAGTGTAAAAGATCTGTTTAAAAAATTGCATGCTGTAAAGTGATGTAACAGAAACAGCGTTTTCATTTATTTATTTATTTGTTTTTCATGAGATGAAATCCAACAGCAAAGAAATAATAAAGGTGATTGTTTCTGTGTTTGTATTTTTTTTTTCCTGGTGTTACCATAGTTACACTCTGGACTAAAGCAGAAAGAAAAATTAGTGCCTGGAGGGAAATTCATTGTGAAATCCTTTTTTTTTCAGTCTAAGCTGATAATTTAAGATGACCATTTCTGTAATGGAACGGGTGACAAATTTCAGTCCATTATTTTTTTCTCTGGATTAAAACTATCTCAGATTTCAGTAGTCAGCTCTGAGGTCTCGTGGGAGGCTCATCCAAGTCTGGTTGTAGTTACCTGCTCCAGATGAATTCCCAGCCTCATGGCACTGGTTGATTTGATGATCTTTGATGGAAAGATCATACACCCTTATCTGAGTACTTAGTGGACTGCATGTACAGCTCTCTGACACATAAGAGGTAGATATCCATTATACATTATTAAGCATTAGTATGAACACTGGCAAAGTGTATCAGTGACTTAAAGAACGAAACAAAGCCCTAACATTATGAGGAAGCACAAGGCAAGAGCCACTACAAATACCACTTGAGGCAGAACTGACATGTTAAATAAAGACTTTACCACTTCAATTTTCCCTTTTCCTCAGCTCCTTCTCTTTCCCACTCTTAAGGCTCGCAGGGTTTTGAATAACAAAACTTTTGCCTAAGGGTCCTAGAACCACCCAAGCAGTTTCAGGATTTAGCCTCAAATCATCTTAAATTATAGTCTAGGAGAATTATATTAAATTATAGTCTACTGAACTCACAAGTGGTTCAGCAACCAAACTTGGCCCTGCTCCCCATTGTATGAAGATACAATAAAAAGACTCAAATATGGATGTCCATAAAGTAAAGGTGATGCAAAAATGGCGGCCATGTCTCAGTCATCCTTTCACATACAGTGCATCCAACAAACATCCTACTATTCTGTCTGGGTCACAAGAAACATATGTTTGCTCACTGCAGAGGAAACAGTATGTGATCTTCACTGATGGCAAATGCTGCAGTGTTTCTGCACTCCTGTATTTATTTGCTGTCACCTTGAGTTTCACAGCTGCTGTCTTGCAGTAAGTCAGGTTACATTAATTAATTCAAAATGCCAAAAATGAAAATAGGAATTGTCTTAAAATAAGAAAATTGAAGTATACATTATATTCAAAAGGATGATGTATTTTATACAATAGCTATTTTTGCTACAAGAACAGAGTAATGGGAATCTGGAGAAACAGATTTCACTGCCACAGCAAGACAATCTGAGAGCAGTATTTGAAAGGGGTGGTGTTCTGCAGAAGGGAAGGATTAGTGGCACATAAACTGCTCGCAAGTCACTAACAGAGAAGCTTCTTTGTCCCTTACAAGCAACCTATTCTTAAGTGTGTTATTCTCACAGTGGTTTTAGCAGCAGCAACTGGAGCCCATACAAGGTTATTCCCTCTGTTTTTACTGGAGGTTCCTGCACTGGGGAAGGGCCACAGGAAGAGCTGCCCAGACCCACGTGCAGATGGATGCACCACCAGCCTGCCTGGCTGGGCTGCATTTTTCATGCTAGTATTATGACTGCCTATTTTTCAGCCACTATGGACCCCCTGCTCTTTTCTGCAGAACAAGTCTCCAGCCAATTTCCTGTGCTTTATTTGTACAACTCATTTTTCCTAGTAAATGCGTTACTTTGCACTACTCTGTATTAAATTATGCCCTACTTTTAAGATCTTCTTTGTTGTTTGTCAAGGTCATTTTAAGTGTCAGGTCTCTCTCATTACTTTTCCTGCTATGGCAAAAGTTTTGCGTCAGCATAACGAATAACTCCCACCATCAAGTAACTCCTCCCCCCTGCAAGCTCCCAGTAATGCTGAGTCTGCCTAGTAACAATTCAAACTGAACTGGGGAAAAGAAAAAGTAATGAATGCAAAAAGCTTTTGTCTTTGGTTTAGAATCTAATGTCTCCAACAGCATATACTTGAAAAAGAATAGAGAAGTAATACAAGCATGATGTAATGCTTTCCTAAATGTTATCCCAATAAACCAAGGTCAATTTTAGGCTCAGAATCTTCATGTTAGAAATAGATTTTGTATTTAACAAACTTTGGATTTATTTTCAATGAAGTTCACTCCTGGGGATGATCATTCTGGTGCTTTCCTAAAGCCAACTCAAGGGATGGTGGTTTCAGCCTTGAAACCCATCTAAATAAACTCTTCCCTGTTTTTTCTTGTCCCTGTAACTTGTTTTTCTAGGGCACTTCTTCTTCCCCCAGTTACTTGAGATATTGACTATATTGAAAAGAAGGTAACTGACCAAATCCAAAAATAATCTATTTTGGAAGCTTACTGTGAATTTACACCCTAATGAAATACATTGCAGAGGAAATACAGATGACAAATTTGAAAGAAACTGAAGTCATTTACAAGAGATTTTATCTTTAGAGAAAGTTATTTTCTCCCTATTAGTGGAAGAATATAGAACGCTCGTTATAGGAAAAAATGAAAGACAAAAATGGAAAATGCATTATGGAACATAACCATCATCTGTAATTTCAAATGTAGACATTTTGGAGCCACCATTTTTTATTTTTTTTTTAATTCAGTAGTTTCCTGAGGAGTTTTCCTACCATCTTTTAAGCATTTCTTAAGAAGTTTTCTATAAAACCAGAGTCTGCGCATACATTAAATTGCAGTCCTAAAGCACTAACGTCCAATGAAATTGTGTTGGGAGAAGATGGAAGAGTTAAAAGCAGCACAACTAATGCAAAACTGTCAGCAGTGTGGATGGCACAAAGAAACCCAGTAGATTAGGCCTATGAAAGATGCTTTTGGTAAAGGAGAGATCCTTCTACTTGTCTCAGTGGTTGCAGGATCTTTTGTTCTGATTCAAATCATAGCAGTAAATGCTAGTGATTGCCACTCAAGCAACACTGACTTCGAATTTGGTAGAGTTTCCTCATGTTTTCACAGACCCTTTTATACCTGGTGGATTTAATGGGACTTCTGGGAAGTGTTCTGCAAAAAGTCAATGAGCAACCAAAAAAGATTTCATCTGGGTACAGATCATTGGGCATCCTTGCTCATACAGAGTGTACTGACAGCTGCTTGGGAAAGGCAAGCAGTAAATGTGAGGCTCTGACCCTGCTGCTGCCCATACTAGTAGGAATGTTATGGATCTCAGTGCTGCAAATTTTGGACCAAGCACATACATGTTGTGGGAGCAGCACCACCGGCAGATGCCAAAGGAGACTGAAATGCACATATCAGTCAGAATAACAGAGAAACAAGACTGTACTTATCTATGTGCTTTAAAAATGCAGTTTCAGTGCTGCATGACTTTTTGGCAGTTCCTCAAGAAGCATGGCTGAAGTCTTCAATCTGCAATGCTTTTCAGAATTTGCTAAGCCAGATAAATCACTCATCAAATCTTTGAGACCTGCCCAGATACAGAATGTTTCCTCTGTACTTTGTCCCTGGTAGGTATGAGCTTCATCTTACTTTTTTTTTCCTCCTCTTCACACACGTAAGTGACATATTCCAGAAAATATGATTGGCCTTTCCAGCTCTTCCACCAGGCTTTGGATAGCAGCTGAACAGAGCCTGAATCCCTCTTCTACTTTCATAAATGTCTCCTCAGTGTTCTCATTATTTTTTTTTTCCTTGTTTGTAGAGAACCAGTATTTGTAACAGAATCACACTCTTTAGGCTTAGATTTTCACAGGTACGTTCTTCAACACCACAGAAAACCATTCTTCTTCTGAACCCAAAACACTGATAAAAGAACAGCTTTACTGTTTTTATATGTTAGCTAGGTTTCTTCTTATTATTATTATTATTGCAGGGATAGGAATGTTTTGGAATGAGAGGTCAGAAGAAAGGCAATACAAAGTAAAGGAGCTTCACAAAGACCACTTCAAGTTGTGACAGAAAAGAAGGCCGTATCCCATGTAACAAGAGATATGATCAACATTCATCTAGTGGAGGCCTGAGGAGATGCATTATGTTTTAAAAATAAGTAAATCATATTATCCATGAGAATAGACTACCCTTTATCTGCCCCTTTCAGCACCATCTTGACAGAGTAAGTAAGGAAAATGGAAAAAGCCTTTGCTGTTTTCCTCATACATCCCCTCTAGAACCCCTCCTTGGCCAAATGAGAGACATCAATTACAGCCAGGATCAAGAGCACGTGAACCAAATCACATCATATATGTGATTTGGTGTATCTGCAAATACATACATATATCACACATAAAGTACAAGTCAATTTTCTTGTACTGACAGAGTCTGTAACATTTCCTTAAGCATGTGAAAGTAGCCTTGGGATGTATCCCAAAGTTTTATCAATACTTCTAGATCTTAAATGTTTCCCATTACATGATTCATTGAAAGCAATTAGCAGCTCTTCAAGTCAATGCTGATAGTTAGATCAGAAGAAAAAATCCTCAAGGAGTAAGTTGGGAAAATGTACAAATGAAAAACACATCTGTCTTGTTTTAACTCCTGCCCTGAGATCTGGATTTTCTAATTCTTCTTATTTTCTGGGAAGGAAGAGGAAGAAAAAGAGATAAAAAGAGATAAAAAGAGATAAAAGGCTCTGCAGAAGCATATGTTGTCTTAAGAAAAGAAGAGTGTGCCCACTTGTGAATACATCTATTTATCAGTGTCTTGGAATAAAGGTGGCATAAAGTAAGAAAACAATCTACAGGCATTTCTTCATATTATCTGTGACATGATGTCTGGCTTAGGCCACATTTTGCAGAGCTGGAAAAAGACCAAAGACATGCCACAGGAAAATATATTAAAATTCAAAGTATTTTTATAGACTACAGCTAAATTCAGCAACCTTCCCAGCATAACTCTGACCAGATGTAGGAGTAGACATTATTATGATTTTGATTTTATCTGACCTCTTTATTTTTCATTTATAATAAATACTGTATTTAGATGAGTCCAAGGTTACCTCTGGGGGAATGTCACACAAACTGTGTGCAGGGAGGGAAATGATCCTCACCAACCACTGCATATAACATGGAAAAGGTCCTACCACAGCTTCAGTGTGTGCTCACCCAGGCTGAAGGCCTGGTGATGTGGTAGGGCAGTCACAGGAACAGAGAACTTCTGTGTCCATGGAGGGATGCTGCTGAGTGCTTGACAAATTCGTAATAAAGAAACATAATATTTTGAGATCCTGGTACAACACCACACAATAGAGTTGGCCTTGGTGATGGCCCCATGTGTTTTCTTCAGCACTGCCACTGGACTTGGTTGTACTGAGGGCACTGTGAGTCCGCACCTTACTTATTCCGTGCTTTTGCTTCATTAAAATGGCTGGAAGTATGGACTTAATTGTGTTTTTCCTCATTCATCAGAGTAATCCACATCTACTCCTTTTTGGTTTTTTTTTTTCTTTCTATTTGCAGAATAACCTGGCTAGGTTTCCTTCCTGTAGAAGGAAAAAACAAGTCATCAGTCTGTAGCAGATATCACTTGAATAAAGTATCTGAAGTGTCAGAAAGCCCAACTCTCATGCAGTCATGTCATCAGCCAAAAAGTAGATTAATAAGGGATTAATTTGAATTAAAAAATAAGGAATTTGTTGACTGATTTTGATAACTGACTTTGCGTTTTGATGGACTCATCGCAATTAAGATTTTTCTCCACAAAAAGTCAGCTTTTATCCACTTTCTATTTAAAAATAGTGATCAGAATTTGAGATTGTGAACTATATTGCTCAGACATTTTTTGAACACGACCCTTTCTTTTCTTTAAAGATTTCATCACAGATCTATCACGTGGATCTGTAGACAGGTGTATGAAGGTTTATCATAATTAGTTTGTTTCCACTGGGCTAAGTCCATTTGATCATATTTTCTGCTCACAAGTGCTAACTCGTATTTTAACTTCTGTTGGTGATTTCGGAAGGGAATATTTTTGGAGATGAAAATATTGTTCTAGATCACAAAATCTCACTTTTGTCATTTTTTTTTTCATAGTATTACATTTATCAGAACTATAGATACTACCTTCATAATACTTGTTTGAAATAAAGCCTCAGCTAATGTCCTGGCTAGCATACCATGCTATGAAGATGGACCTTTCACTTCATTACCAAAATCTTTTTTCATAAAAACTTTTATATAATTTCTCTATTTTGAGAATAGTGTAAACAGAAACTTTTATTTCAGTATGAGAAATGGAAAAGTTTCCAGTGAAGATGGTTGTCATTTTGGCAATATCTGTAAGCAGCTTAACTTATTTACTAAGTTCATATATACTTACTGCATTGGCTCTGTACAGAAGAATTGTGATCAACTTGTAATTATAAGTTTCCTAACCAGGGAGAAACCAGGAAATCTTAACAATGTTGGGTAAATTAAGAAATAATTGAAGAATTAAAAACCATTAAGATTCTTCTTCAATGTCAGATCAGTCGTGCTATTATGATTAAAATATCATCCACGACTAAGTGCTACAACTGTAGATATTGTCTGTGGCTTGAATTTGCAGTGAAATTTTGCACACATATTCAATTTCAAATATTTGATTTTGCCACCCATTTTCCTAGCTTTTACATAGTATGGCGGAAGAACGTTCTGTCATTAATAAATAGATCTCTTTTCAGTTTTCTGGGGAAGGTCACGTTAACCCAGCACTGGGCCTTGTGCTTCCCTCTGCTGTGCAACCAAGAGAAAAGCATGCAGTTTCTTCAGTTCACTCTGAGATGTTATTATTGGCCCTGTTATGAGCCTGGAGTGTAACTTACTATTATTAACACTATTCATAGGGAAAATCCTATAAAAAGATCTATTTTTGTTGAATTAGGCATTTTGTTCTTTTTTAAAAAATATATTTACTTGTCACAATCACATAATATTCCCAGCTTAATTTAAAAAAAAAATATTCTTTGCTATTGTTAGAATTTTTCTGTTTCTCTTTCTCCCTTTTTACTCACAATACAATTTTGATGACTGATAATTTTGCATTTTTTCATGGAAAACTCTTTAGCAGCAGTTTTTTCCAGAAAGCTTTGAGATTTATCTGGGAGATCAGAACTGCAGTATGGCATACAGCGATTCCAGCTCTCACTTTTTCCACTGTACAGCTGATGGTGACTTAGGCTGTGATGTTTTGGCAAAGGCTCCCACCATGAGTTGGAAGTGACTTGGGAAGGAATTAAGAGTATGGAAATAGTGACACTCTGTACCTGGAAATAGGGTTTGATTTATGCTGTTGCTCTGTTATGGCTATGCTTTCTGAGTTTATGCCCTTGTTATTACTGCTGTTCTAGAGAGAAGATGTTGGCTTTGGCTGAGGTGGAAGAAATTGAAGAAATGTCCCAAGGAGCAGAGTATTTTTAGATACACAGTTTGGTCTGTGTTTGCTTGGTGAGTCCTCAAGTCTCATAGAGTTACCACTGCCTACCAAGCAGCTTTTTACTACTAGTTTTACAACTCTGTCTCTGTGTCCAGGCTCCTGCCAGTTCTCCCCACTGCCCCATGCCTCTGCAAAGATGGACAGATCTCCACAGATGATACTTCTCAGGGTATCTGAGCACAATGTGTATACCTGTGTGTTCCATCCTGCAGGAAAGCACTCTGCCTGCTCAGCCTGAGATGGATGTAAGGATAATTAGCACTAATTACCACAGCCGACTGCTGTTACTGGCACTCCGGGCAGCTAACCAAGGCCCTTCCTTGAAATCAGCCTCACAAAATTAATTTCTAAATACATGTGCACTGTTAGTTTTGATTCACAGAAAATGTATGCACAAGAAACAGCTCTACTTAATTCTTCTGTGGGTGATGCTGCATGTGGCTGCTGTGAATGTGGCACATGGTGGGGAAAGGTCTGGGTTTCATTATAAAAACATCCCTAAATCATCCTCCGGGAAGCCAGAAAATAATCTAAAAAATAATATAATGATCATCACTTCTCTCTCCCAAATTCCTGACCTGCACTTGGGATGGCACTGTAAACATTCTCAAAGTGTCAGAAGTGAGTTTGGCTTCACACAAGGGCTTCCTTGCCCAACAATTTTGTCAGCATCCCACAGCATCCTGTGGGCTCACAGCACTTGTATGTGTTATTGATGACTTTAAAACCATTCAAGGGAACAAATAAGTGAAAAGCAGTGCATCCAACACTTCCCTGGCTGGTAAAGCAGAATGAAGGATCCTGTGAAAGAGGATCTGAGCTTCAGGATTTGCCTGTCATAAATACAATCATTTATGTATTCCTGAAAACACAGAAAGAAGAGGGTAAATTGTATTTGTGAATAGAGGACAATGTTTAGAAAGCCCTTCCGCTGTAGATAGCAATCCGTTTCTTTTTCATGTAGGTCACGCAAGACCCTTCTATAGCAAAACATCTGAGAGACACAGCCAGAAAATGGGCACAGCATTTTCCCCATGGATAAGCCTGGGATGATTTCTGTTTACAGACACACCTTGTGTTTTTGTCTGTATCTTTTAAATCACTACCCAGAAGGAATCAGAGACACATCCAGATGTGAAGGATCCTTTGTCACATATCTGCATTCAAAATGTTATTCTCTGGGAGAGGAATTATTAGACATCTACAACAAAGCTGCCGTGATTGCTGCTGCAGTACAACATGCCAGCTGTTGAAACTACCAGCAGAAATATTAGCTCTCTGCACCCTCTTGTGAAAGTTCTCCAAAATTACACTGTCACAAATCCACAGCACATCTGCAATAGCAAAATGGCCGTGATATTTGCTTCTCTCACACATAAAAAGGCCGGACACGAATGCTGAAGAACTGGTACTGGCAGCAGCTGTTGAATATGAGAAGAATTAGGGATGGGGGAATGCAATGAGTCACTCAATCCTCTCCTTGTTAGGTCATTCTTTCCCACACCTGGCTGCTTCACCACTACAGTATTTGACTGAGACTGAGCTTTACAGATATGTACACACCCACCTGCACAGGCACACACACACCTCCAGCAAGAGGAGCATCTTTCCATGTTGGAGAACGCCTTTTGTCACATTCTGTGGGACACAGAGACAAGTGCTGGATGCTGCAGGATGATTTTAATCCTAAATGCTCTTATTGGCAGTAACAGAATTGAAGCTCAGTAGATTTTTTTTCCCCAATATCAATCTATCTGAATTTATTTTTTCAGGATTTTATTCTCTTCCTTATGTTACTATCAACATCTTTTCATGTTCCTTCCCTACTTTTGATGTTTCTGTCTCACTCTTTCTTTGTACCTTCCCCTCCTTGGCATAGCTGAGCTATTTTCAGACCTTTTTTGCCTGGCATCAGATCTGCCAACACAATAATATTTCCCATTATTTTTTCCTTGGCTTCCTTCTTTTCAGGCCAAATTCATGGCTGATGAAGCTGTAGTTAGGCTATTGGGTCTTTCAGCTGTAATTTTCCAACAGCAAGGTGAGTAAGACCTGAACCAGATGATTTCCTAAGTACTGGAATGCAGCAGTGATTCACAAGCCAAAGTTTTTATCTCTCAGGCAAAGGTGCTTTGAGAGAGCTGATGAATTTCCTGTCACAGAGGTCAATTCCTCCATCTGCAGTGGGGGATCCCTCTTTGGTGATGCCACGCTGATGACACACAGTGGGATGCAGGGCACTGAGGATGCTCCACAAGGCCAGGCAGTGCCAGGGTGCTTGATTAACCACAGTATTGGAAAGTAACTCCATAGACATAGCACAGTAGTGAAGAACATTCACAATTCCTCTACAAAAACCACCAGTAGTTTCTTCAGTGATTTCTGTTGGTTAAATCAGATGTGAAGCAAAATAAATCTTGTTATTACTGCGAAAGACAGAGAAAAGAAAGAGTTATGAAAAATGAGAAAAAGATGTAGAGCAGCAGTGAGGCTGGTACAGTCTCAGCATAAACTGAAAGGTTTTAATATATGGCCCCAGGAGATCACAGGTGTGTAAGAGGTCCCTGTGCAGCCACCCATGGCTCTTCTCAGTGCGCCTGTTCAAGGCACTGCCCCGACTTCACAAGACTTCCCCAAGGCTGCTCATAGCACAAAGCAAGGATAAGAGCTGAGTCCACAATGTGACTGATTTCACTTTTTTCTTAACTAGACAGCTGTAGAAGATTATATTAAAAACTGAAAGAAATGTGTCTTTGAATTATCTGCAGCTATAAGTTAGTTTTATATTGCTTCAGATTTTTTCTATTTCAGTTTGTTCTTTAAATATGCACCAATGTGCTTGCATGTTTTGATGTTAGATTGCATCTTCATTCTCAATTATCTTCCAGCCTAAGTACATAGATTCTCTTCATACTAGGTATGACTTCTTTGCATACCCCACTACACTAATCAGTCTGACATCCTGCTGAAAAGGAGCAGGAGGAAGGGCAGTGAGGGTGGTATTCTTCTGCATATCCTGTGAAAGACACAACAGCAGGGCCGTCATTGCAACGTTATCTGGATTTCCACATTTAAGCATGAACCCATGTGTTAGACATTTGATCAATGTCTATCAGTGTCTTAAGTGATCTATACGTAACTTGTGTACTGAAATTTTTCTAGATAACAGAAAAGACTGCATATATGTTTATCTACCTTTCTTTTAAAACTCATTAAAGAAGAAAAAAGGAAGAAGGGAGGAAGGAAGGAAGGAAAAAGAAATAAAAGAAAAGGAAAGAAAAGAAGGGAAGGAATGGTAGAAGAAAAAGAGGAAGGGGGGGAAGAGGGAGGGAGGGAGGGAAGGAAGGGAGGAAGGGAGGAAGGGAGGAAGGGAGGAAGAGAGGAAGGGAGGAAGGGAGGGAGGGAGGGAGGGAGGGAGCAAGGGAGGAAGAGAGGAAGGGAGGGAGGAAGGGAGGGAGGGAGGAAGGCAGGAAGGCAGGAAGGGAGGAAGGGAGGGAGGGAGGGAGGAAGAGAGGAAGGGAGGGAGGAAGGGAGGGAGGGAGGAAGGCAGGAAGGCAGGAAGGCAGGAAGGCAGGAAGGGAGGGAGGGAGGGAGGGAGGGAGGGAGGGAGGGAGGGAGGAAGAGAGGAAGGGAGGGAGGAAGGGAGGAAGGGAGGAAGGCAGGAAGGCAGGAAGGCAGGAAGGGAGGAAGGGAGGAAGGGTAGTTGGTGAACAAGTAGTGGGATATTCATCTTGCACCTCACAGGTCTTCTCTCACATGCATGCAGATTGGCCTCTGGTAGCTGCTGCCCATGTTCCAGTGCAGGGATCACTGCCCCTAGCCCCCAACACAGGCCTACAGCTCAATCAGCAAATGGCAACTGTAATTCAAACCAATATCCACTCTCCTTAACATTGGCATATCTATAATTAGGAATTCAGTGACAATAATCCCAAGGGAAATTAGGAGAAACATTTTTCAAAAGGTAAACAGAGGCCAGAACTGTGGGCTGAGGGAACAAGGAAGTAAACAATAGAGTATAGTAACTGCTAGATGCTGCGACCTGTGGAATACTCTGCCTGACATAAAACTGACCTTTAATCAAAGTGATACAAACTCAGAATGGCTCTGCAGCTCTGCAGCTCACTGTTTTCAAAAGATGTAAGATGCTCAGCTGCCTGCCAGTTCTGTACGTCCCTTACACATGGAATCAAAGATGCATAAGACATTAAAAGCCACATTTACTATCATACCACCCCTGATTTTCACTAAAACAATTTTCCTACAAATTTGAAAATTTAAAGGGTAGAAAATAAGGGTATATCTCATCACATTTTCACTTCTCTGGGCCGAGATCTTTGTCAGTCTCATCAGTTAAGTGGAGGAACTTCCACACTTTTGAAAACTCCATCTCAAAGATACAGTTACAATATTATAAAAGCGCTAGAAAACAAATTTTCTAGTACATTGTGTTTGTGTCAGTCAAAATATTGCAATTTAATTTCTGTTATAAAAGATAATACACTGTAACACAACATACAGCTACACACTTAAAACAATATGTTGAAATGAAGTTTTATTTTATCAGAATTTTCTTTCTGAAAACACCTTTCTACAGAATAGGATGCTTACATGCAAGAATACTGAAATAAACTCTTATAAATTATGTGGAAAAACCCCAGCATTTGAATTCTGATTCTGTAAGCAGGTAAGAAAAGCACCCTTCCAGCTTCCTGGAAGCCCTTTACACTCTCATGGAGTTTGACATGAGATATCTCTATCCTTTCCATAATATCTTATAATGATCTCATGTGGATACGTGACTGCTGTAAAACTGGATTTGTACTGAGTACTTGTCTGTGTGCAGTGCTTTTACCTATGCATTTGCTTAGAGAAGAAAATGAAGGAAGAAGTATTCTGAATGCATCAAGAAGTAGGACAAATGCACATATTTGTATGTGTACGTCAGTACATGTTCATGAGTGCCAAAACAGAGATATTTCCTTCTACCTTCTGTACATCTGTGTAAGGCTCAACTTCGTTGGTGTAAATCCTAACACCAGAGCTTGATGCAAAAAGCAAATCAATCAAAAAAGTTTCAGGAAGTGGTGAAATTCATAGAGGCAATGGTTCATTTAATGAGGAGAACTGATTCAGAGTAGTGAGTATTAATGAATACAATGCTAATATATATTGTATTATAATGCTTAATGAAATCCAGTGGTAATGCTGGCAACAGACAGAAACTGCATCAGAGCGTATTCAGAAAGGTTGAAACCAGGGTGTCTTTCAATAATGTGAGAATTTCTACAGCCTAAAATCACAGCCGGAACTGAATTTCTACATATAGCTTACATTTTCTGAAAAACTAAACACTGAATTGTAGTAAGAAGATTCTTAGTTGGTAAATAACAGCTGCTGTTTGCCACTCACTGGTGATTTATACGGGGAAACACCAGAAAATCATTTGCCATATTGAAATATAAGTAATGATAAAATCCCCCTGTAACTCTGATAAAATTGCAGTTCAGGCGACTCACCAGCAGAGGCCTCTGGACTTTGAAAACAGAAGTTTCAAAAAAAAGCTACATGCAAAAATGGGTAGACTTTAGAAACCATATCCTTTTCTCTAAGTGTTGTAATTGTCATGAAATGCACATCCTGTGAGCAAAGATTTTGGATACTAAGAGAGGAGCAGGATGTTGGTCCCTAGTAATTTGCCTCAGCAGTAGACAGCAATCTTTTTCCTTCAGATATCCTTGTGTGTGTTTGGTTTGCACCTGTTTGGTTTGACCATTCTGCATCTGCCAGTTCCACTTTTTCCATGGCAAAGACCACTCCAGCATTTCTCCCGCAGCATCTCTCACCAGGATACAGTCTCTCCAATGTTGTAGAACAGGCCTGCCAACAATGGAAGTATTTTAGCTCAAACAATAATTGGAAATTGGATTTTTCTTTTCTTCTTCTTGTGTGTCCTTAGGGACCTTCTACAACTGAGCTATTGGATGTTTTGATAGATAACTGTGATAGTAATGCAGCTGGTATAATACTAATAATAACGATTGTGATGTTTATACCTATGTCTTTGCAATTGATTAGCCTCAGAAAACTCTTTCAGATCTTTTTGTTTTTTAAAGAACAGGAAGGCAAGGGCAGGGGAGGAGAGGAGAGGAGAGGGGAGGAGAGGAGAGGAGAGGAGAGGAGAGGAGAGGAGAGGAGAGGAGAGGAGAGGAGAGGAGAGGAGAGGAGAGGAGAGGAGAGGAGAGGAGAGGAGAGGAGAGGAGAGGAGAGGAGAGGAGAGGAGAGGAGAGGAGAGGAGAGGAGAGGAGAGGAGAGGAGAGGAGAGGAGAGGAGAGGGGAAAGGGAAGGGGAAAGGGAAGGGGAAAGGGAAGGGGAAAGGGAAAGGGAAAGGGAAGGGGAAGGAGAAAGGGCAGGGGAAAGGGCAGGGGCAGGGGCAGGGAAGGGAAGGGGAAGGGAAAGGGAAAGGGAAAGGAAGGGGAAGGGAAGGGGAAGGAAAGGGGAAGGGAAGGGGAAGGGGAAGGGGGAGGGGAAGAGGGTGGGGAAGGGAAGGGGAAGAGGGAGGGGAAGGGGAAAGGGGAGGGCGAGGGGAAGGGGGAGGGGAAGGGCAGGGGAAGGGGAGGGGAAGGGGGAGGGGAAGGGGGAGGGGGGGGCAAGGCAAGGCAAGGCAAGGCAAGGCAAGGCAAGGCAAGGCAAGGCAAGGCAAGGCAAGGCAAGGCAAGGCAAGGCAAGGCAAGGCAAGGCAAGGCAAGGCAAGGCAAGGCAAGGCAAGGCAAGGCAAGGCAAGGCAAGGCAAGGCAAGGCAAGGAAAGGCAAGGAAAGGCAAGGAAAGGCAAGGAAAGGAAAGGAAAGGAAAGGAAAGGAAAGGAAAGGAAAGGAAAGGAAAGGAAAGGAAAGGAAAGGAAAGGAAAGGAAAGGAAAGGAAAGGAAAGGAAAGGAAAGGAAAGGAAAGGAAAGGAAAGGAAAGGAAAGGAAAGGAAAGACTATCATATGCTCAGAACAAAACATTAGTCCACATTTTTTGTTGTATTGATAATGTTGAAAAAGTGCATTTTATTCACACCCATTAAAGTTACCCATGTCTGGCAAGTGGAGAATTATTATGGTCATATTTTGTAATTGTAAAATGATTTCTTATACATTTTTAATTAGCTCTTCAACATGCATTTGAATACTCTTTCTGCTATTCTGACTGTGTGGGGGCAATATACAAATTATAACAACCTAAACAAACGGGGGCTAAGTTGTTAATCCAAGCATGCTACAGGCAGATTTACAGAAGGCATTCACTACACCTACATTTACATTTGTAAATTCACCAAATTATATACTGAATGGGTACTGCTTTGTTTTCCTGGTAGTAACATAAGTTATATGTTTTATGATAAAACTTAAAGCACAGAAAAAAGTAAAGTATACGAATAAAACAATATATATTTTAATACATCAGATTTTATATATATTCCAAAATTAGACATGATTTCAAAATGTTCAACCTGGCTCTACAGTCTTAAAAAGGGTAGTAACTATAAAATCACCAAAAAGACACAAATCAAATGTAGAATAATAGAGTATAATCTACTGATAACAAATGAAACATAGAGTGTACAGCATGGGAAAATTATAAATGCGATTCTTGGAAAGGTAAAAATGACCACAACATCTGGGATGTCTGCACCTCAGCACAGAAAAATGACCACAGCAGTTGCAGCGTCCACAGACAACATGTTATTATTATTATTTTTTTAACAGCTATGGTATAAAAAGTGCAAAAACATATCAAATAATTTTTGCTCATTATACTGTTATAATTAGATTTGCAGTATTGCCAGTGCTGTAAAAGTAAATGATTCACAGAGTTAGCATTTTTGGTGGATTTGATCACTCATTTAATGTGTGTTCCATGTGTTAAATGTGTGTTCTTCAAGGTGAAAATCAACTTATCCATGCAGTGTTTAAAACTATAGAAGTGTTCAAAATGAAACTTAAATTATGGCAAGATCAAGTGATTGCAAATAATTGCACGCATTTTGATACACCAGCTTAACACCATTCCATGAACAGTGAAAAATACAATGCAGTGCTTTCCACTGTGATAAAGGAATTTGAGAGTAAGTTTCAAGATTGCTGAAGAATTCATCTATCTTTCAGTATATTTATGGCTATGTTATTTAGTTATTTAGCTATTTTCCATCGACATAAACAGATTATCTGCTAATTTTAAAATGGAATGTATAGAATTGCAATCAACTCAAAACTTTGATCATGTTTCTGCTGGACTTCTATAAGACCTCTCTTATCAGAGAGTAATACATTTTGCTTCACAGGCACACCTTATTCAAGTCACTGCTTTTGGCAGTATGTACATTTGTGAACATACTGTTCTGAAACTGAAACTCAACTGTTTTCAAGGGTGAAGCACAGGAGGAGTAAAATTTCATTAAAAATCTCTGATGAACACTTTGAAAACTCACTGAGATTGCAACTGAAACAGATTAGTGCATTAGCTTTGCAAAAACAAGGTCACCTATCCCACTTGTTTTTTTTGTTAGTTTTTTTAATTTATGTTTTAATAAAATAAATAAACAAAGTATTGTTACTTATATGCCTTACTTGGCAGTATTATTCCTCTCCACTTGATGTGGCGCAGACAAGTCAAAAGATCGGACTTCCAAGCTTTACATCAGTGAAGAAAATGCCACAATCACAAGAAGAAGCCAGTTGTGTTCCCAGTGCCAGAGCTCAGGAATCACTATTGCCACATGCATTACTATGTCACCAAAATTCCAAACAAGTTTAGGCTATAAACAGTTCTGAAGTCACAACAGAAACCCCAGGAGATGGTAGCCAGCCTTGTACTTATGCCATGTGGATGTGCCTCCTTTTTAGGCTCTGATTTTTTTAAGAGTATCTATGCTTTCTGTGGCACATAGAGCCACTTTTTTTTCCGTTGAAATCTTAGGAAAATAGCTCCAGAAAACATCTATTTCCTTGATCCCTAAATCTCATCTGTAAATGCACAAACCATGAAGCATGTATTTCTTTCAGAAGGGCTCAAAAATCATCCTTTGGTCACAACATAACAAATGTGTGGTCTGTAGTGAAAATACTAACTTTCACATTTCAATTAACACCTTCTAGGCAGAGGCCAATAGGAAAAAAACCCTTAGCAGGCTTGAGACAAAGGTCAATGACAGGAGATAAAGAGGAAACAATCAATTCTGAAAGACCCAGAGCCATCACACTTCCAAAATTCAGCACTTGGGTAACAGACACCATACTTAAATATCAGACCCTAGACAGCTCTGCACATGGATTTGCTCCTTCATTTTTCCTTTGAGGGACTGTGTTCAGATCATTCATTTCTCCTCCCTCATTTGCCTACTTTTATGTTTAAGGTTGTCATCTTCTGAAACTCTAAGAATGTGATTTCTTGGGCTGACCTCTGAATCATTTTGTAGCGAAACCAAGGAAAGTCTACAGCAGGTGTTGTTTCTTCTCTTAATCTGCCCAAAAAGTGAGGGCAATGCAGAGACAATCCTAGATACCAACAATGCTCCTAAAAAATAACACAGGCAGGTTACAACAAGAAAGGTAGCTTTTACATGACATTGCAGCTATGTGGGTTGATGCTACAATGTTGATGATACGATGTTGAACAGATGGTGGTACCAAATGCATTTGAACAGGTCATTAATTTCCACACTTTAAACATCAGCTATTTTTGCATGTTGTTGAAGCAAGGAAGATAATTTTTCCCATTTTACAGACAAGATGGTGAAACACAAGTAGGCAAATCCTTTTGTCTCAAGTCTCTGTGAGGTTGTGGAAGTGCATCCAAGACAATACCTGACTCAGGCTACAAAGTAGAACTGTCTTAGGTTCACCTTGACCGCCAGATCCCAGTACAGCAATGCATTTAGACACCAACAACCTTAATTTTTTTCCTGTTTGTGCTTTTAGTCCACACAGTTCTGTACAGCAGGCATAACATATTAAACCACGTGTTTCACTTTGAAGTGTGCTTCGACAGTTCTGTCTTCCATTCAGGGCACAACCACAGCTTGCACAGCTGAAGATACACACAGATAGCACTGTAGCTACATGAATCACAGAGACACAGAACTGCAGGGATTGGGAAGAACATCTGGAGATCATCCAGTCTGCTAAAGCTGCTAAAGCAGGTTCTCTACAATGGGTTGCAGTGTTCCTGAACTGATCTACTCAATTTTTACCTACATTCTGCATCACAGTGGCCTTCTTATTGTAATATAGCTCTATAGTTCATGTTTGCTGCTTTACTTTCAGATAGATCAGATGACCAGAGTGTGAATGCATCAAGGAAAATCTTAAATATTCATGTGTGTGAAAGGAGATTCAAAGAGGTTGAGGGAGAAGGGGAGGAGAAGATGAAGGGGTTTTCTTCCCAAAGCTTCACTCTGTGTGTGTGTGGGATGTAGAAGAACTATCGGAGATGGGTGATGACTGCTGGCTGCTTAAAATTGCTTCACAGTCTCTGGTGAAGACTTGCGTTATCATCATCGAAGTGAAAACACCTCTAAAGGACAGCAGATGGCAGTGAAAAACCTGTCTGAGAGTAGTGCCATCTCCAGGGGTGCCTCTAGGATTGAGTCGGTGCTGCTGCTTAATTCTAGCTCTTCAAAAATCACGGGAAACAAGGAGATGGGAAACATGTTTGGAATAAGATTATAATAAGGTTTATCTTAAATACTCCTTTTTTTTTTTTTAACTCCTGATTTGACTGTGTAAGGCCTGCAAGAATTTTTCCTAACCTATTTCTTTTTTCTTCCCAAGAAACTACTTTCTAGGTATGAAAGAAATCCCAAATATTTGGTCTCTAACACTATTAACACAATACAGCAAGTGAATGTAGAGAGTGATTTACTGTTTTTTTCTACCAATATTGATAGACTTGCAAGAACAAGAAAAGGTTACTAAAAAACTTACCAGCTTAGAAAATTGAAAATAACATTGCATAACAAAACTTTTGAAGCAGAGTAGCCCGGTGCTTTGGGTACACATTCATAACTTCTAGACCAATGTAATATTTCTTACTGTCTTCTATTAAGTAGACTGAATAAAGAAAGGATAACATAGTTTATATGTGTCTCTTACTTCACTTGTACTCTCTTGTCCTTTAACCTTGGAATAAATGCTTGTTTCCATGTTGGTTTTGGGTTTCCAAGCTACAGTTCTCTCACTTATGCTTGTCATCTGGCTCAGCCTTAGGACCTTTGCTGAGATATTTTCCTTTTGTACCCTTTTCTATATATGTACACAGAAAAAAAAAAAAAATCTAACCCTAAAAAACCTACAGCCCAAATCATGGGATAAAATAAGGATGTGAGGAAGGCTCACTCATATTCATTGTGAAGTCAGGAAGAAAAATTGAGCATTTAAGAACTGAACGTATGCAATTATCCACGAGTTTCATTTTCATGAAATAAAGTCAGCATTGTCTTTCTCTGAAATCTTGTGGTTACTATAAGGTGAAGTGCACAGAGGGCTGAACAGCACAGCAGTGGCTAAACAGTCTGAATGTAGACTGCCTAGCACAATGCAAATGTTTTTTTCCTTCCTTGCTCAACCTGTGTTTGCCAGGCAGCATCTTTGTATTGCTCTTCAGTGTTTCTTTCCACAAGTCTGAGTTCTAGCATCATACCACTAGCTCACCTTAATTTCAGGGAAAGAGAATCGTTTTTATCTGAGTCTTTCTACAGACTTCACAAGGAGAGGAATTAACAAGGAAAGACAAATTCCTTGGCACCCTGTAAGTGATGTGTCTTTCTCTTGAACAAGAAAGCAATGGATCTTTTAACAGACTCAGCAAACCCTCAGAAATGTCTGATTGACTGGTATTAGATATGAATGCCTGCCTGAAGTCTAGTGAGAATGAAGAGCAGACAGAAACAGAGAGGGAGATACCCAAGAGCTAAAACTTCCTGGGCCCTAGTAATGATACCCTTATACATGTCACCTTGGGCAAATCTTTCAGAAGAAGACTTCAGTAATGCAGCAGGTGATGAGATACTGGAGCTTGATGCCAACAGGAGGATATCAGAATCCTGAGAAGCAATAGGATGAGGATGCTGAGTCTGTTCAGCTCAGTGGAGCAAATTCTTTTCATTCTGTATGTCCAAGAAAGAGCAGAAAGTGTAGGGGGAAAAAAAAGACCCAATTTCCCTTTCACAACAGAGCCTTTAAGTAATAAGAGAGTGAGTGAAAAAAGAAATGTCTGGCTCCTCAGGAAACTATCTTTAAAAAAAAATTCTGTCTCACATATTGTCTCCTTATATGTCATTTTGCACATAGCCACACCAGAACGCTGACACAGAATGGTCAGATAAAGGTCAGATAATGGGGTTACCTGTAAAAGGATGTCAGAGAAAGTATGGAAAAAGCAGTCAAATCTGACACTTCTGAATGGAACCAAAAAACTATTGAGCATTTTTGAAAAATTGGTGTCACAAAAAAGCACTCATTATTAACTTCTTCCTATCCACTTATCGAGATTTGTTATCCTCTTAAAACACAAACTGAAGATGATCTGTTCCCATATGTGTAGCTCATGGATAATCCCTTGGTGTCATTCAGTGGAGACTGATGTACAGTGAGCAGGACAGTCTGCATGGCAGTTTTGTTTAGGCTGTCTGGAGGGAAGGAGAGTGCAAGTACAAATAGGCAGTGCATGGCTTCTGGGTGACAGATCTTTTCCATATCCTTGCAAATGCAGAGGGCAATAACCAAGAAACAGCCAACAAGAAAACTGCTGTGGCACAGAACACTGGGGAAAGTGTTCTCAACTCTATCTCTCTGACAAGTTGAATTAACAGAACTACAAAAATAGAATTAACATAACCTTTTCCAGAACAGCACTTTGAAGTCCCTGAGGGGACAGGCATCCCACCATAGGAATGAACCTATAGAAACACCAGAAGGGAAATAATAAAAAATATTGCAACAAATAAGGATAGCAAATTAGATTATTAATACAATTTGACATCCATGTGCAAAAATTAAGTTATAGAATAAGGACAAAGATTATCAGGGCAGCTGGGAGACTGAAATGGTTGCCTTCAAGGGCAGTTCTGGTGCAGTAGTCTTTTCAGAGACCTGGAGTATGGAGCATCAGTCGAATTCAGTGTTACCTTGCTTCCAACTTTACAGAAATGACAGTGTTCAGGGCAAAGAATGGCATACCGTGTAGCTTAGAATCTCTAGAACACAGCATAAGAGCATTGAGGAAAAGCGAAGCATTATGGACACATGATACTAACAATTAAAACAAATTTTCAGGTTGTACCACTGATCCTTTGATAAAGAAGCAGATAGTGACCAAGAATTGCTAAGATCAAAGAAGCTGTGAATTTTGGACAGGTAACAAAGGGATGGGTAATTTAAGAACTCTTATTAAGTGGTCTGTTCTCTAAAAACAGTAAGTATACAACTAAGATTAATTATGTAGCAATATTATAGTCCATGTAAATGCAGCAATCAGGTATTCCATTTTTCCATTTCAAGTTGTGATATAAGCAAACAAGTAAAGCAACTCTGAAAGGAACAGTCTAAACAGAAAGAAAGCTCCAAGAGCTCTTAAGGATTTTAAAAATAATAGCATAATTGTGGAATTAAAACTTTTAGGTTTACTGAAGGAGAAACAGGTGTTTATTTTAGAAATTTGTAATATATATCATGAAGATTAAAGCAAAGGCTTTATTTACTATTGTTCAATTACACTTATAAGAGATTTTCTCAGTTCAAGAAGGCTGAGTGTTAATTATCTGGATGATATCTGTTGGACTGCTATAGTATCATATCAAATCATAGAATCAGATTGGCTTTGGTTGGAAGGGACCTTAAAGCCCACTCAGTTCCAACCCCTTGCTGCAGGCTGGTTGCCCCTCACCAGATCAGACTGCCCAGGGCACCATCCAACCTGGTCATGAGCACCTACAGGGATGGGGCACCCACAGCTTCTCTGGACAGCCTGTGCCAGCACCTCACTACCCTATAAGCAAAAAAGTACTGGAACGCCACAATGAGGTCTTCCTGCAGCCTTCTCTTATTAGGCTGAACAAGTCCAGCTCCCTCAGCCTTTCTCTAAAGATGAAGTGCTCCAGCCCCCTGGTCATCTTCATGGCCCCCTTCTGGACCCACTTCAACAGTTCCACATCCTCTTTGTGCTGGGGGCCTCACACCTGGGCACAGCACAGCAGGTGCTTCATGAGGGCAAGGCAGAGGGGGTCAATGCCCTCATCACACTGCTGGCACTCCTCCGTTGATGCAGCCCAAGATGCAGTTGGCCTTCCAAGTTGCAAGTGCAAACTGCTGGCTCATGTCAGTTTTCATCCTCCACAATTCCCAAGTTCTCCTTTGCAGGGCTGCTGTCAATGAATTTTGCTCCCAGCATGTACATCTATCTGGAATTGCCCTGATCCAGGTGCCCCCCTGAAGTTGGCCTTCTTGAACCTCGAGGTTCATTCTTGCTGAAGTCTTTTACTAGATCTGGGGTTGGGAGGTTAGTTCTGAATCTTCTGAACTATTTGTAATGCAAATACTACTTTCCAACTGTGATGTTGAAGGACAAATATTACTCACTGCACAGAACAACTGCAGAAAAAAAAAAAAAAAAAAAAAGAATAGGATCTGGAGGTGTGATATTGCAACACTGAACAATATTGGACCCAGCATGGACCCTTGGCACACCCTGCTAGTTACTGGCCCCATACCACTGATCACCACCCCTGAGCTCAGCTGTTTAGTTTTCAAGTCTGCATCACTGTCTGCTCATCCACCTCACACTTCATCCCCTGAGGATTCCTCCTAAGGGAAATACTGTAGAAAATTATACTGGAGTCATGGCAGACGATATCCACTGCTCTCTACTTACCTGCCAATCCAACCAAGTTATCACAGAATGCTCACAGGTTGGTCAAGCATGACTTCTTCTCTGTGAATCCATGCTTCCTACTCCTAATGATTTCCTTCTCCTTTATGTGCATTTCCAGGACCAGCTGTTCCATTACTCTGCCAGTAGCTGACATAGAGAACTACTGTGAGATAGCTTAGGGCCTGTGGTAGTGTTAGGGAGCTCAGATAGGTTGTTCAATTTCCAAAACCAAATAACACTGCTGCCTTGAGTTAGTCTTTCTGTTGTGTATAAAAATAGTCAGAAGTTAAAATGAAGATCTTTTTACTGTCATTTACGATACATGCACAGTTTTGTTCCTTGTTAATAATTCCCTCTTGTCTGAGTACTGGGAAATCCTTGTTATTAAAGTAGAGTCTTTTCTTAACAACTCTACAATCTGCTATGAGGTGTTAGTTTGTAGAGTATGTTTTCTGAGTTGAATGCAAAAAGGTTCTGAGCCAAATCCAGCCCATTGTGCTTCGCGTGTATATCATGCATAGCAACATGTTATCATGTTGCATAGGCTCAAGGCATGAATTGCAAGATGGCATTTCAGAAGGGACATTGAAATAACAAACTGCGTACAAGACAGATAAGATTTATCCAAGTATATACAAAATGAGTGAAGACTTCATAGTGGTAATTAGTAGCAAAAATTTGTCAATTGTTTCTTTATAGATAGCAACACAATGAGAAATGACAGACTTTAAAATGTTTTAGAAGTTCCTGTTTCTAAACTTGAGAGGACCTGACATTTTCAACAGACACACTAGTATTGTTGTAAATTAAGCATGCATTTGAGAACCCAGAGGAAGAGTTAAAAGAATGACAAAACTGCAGTACAGGTGATCCATCAGTAGAGAATTCCAGATTTTGAAAGCAGGAGTATGGCAGCAAGGCTACAGCATATCTCTGTGTCATTCCTTTACCTGCTAGTCCACCAGCAAAGAAAGTATAATGCCAGGAAACTCAAAACACTGGTGGAACAAACACTGCTCTGTGTCACACACCATCAGTGACACCATCAGTGACAAGAAGACCACTTGCACTTCTGTCTTTGTTCTTATCAAGAAGTGGATGAGATCACATAGTTGTGTCAAACTACCATGTTTAGAATGCTGAAGAGGAAAATCACTCAATGCTTCTACAGAGCCTTGTACTGAGTCAGTCAAATAAATGGATGTAGTACACAAACAGTGAACCTTTTCAGGGCATCTGCTGTATGGTAGTTGGAGTAAGAAGAAGAGATCAGTCACCTCTACCTCACAACGTCATCTGGACCAAGACATAAAGCATAATCAGCATTCACACATCATAGTTATACTTTACTGAGACTTGATTTGGTATATGTGGAAGCCAATGGGAGGTATGTGAGAGACTTTGTGTTTGTCTCACTTAGAGCTTGTGCTAAAAAGTTGGCTCAATTTCACCCCTGGAGGACCACTTCTTAACTCAGATTAGTAGGAAAATGAATTCTGATTGTTCTTGAACAATCAGAAATCAGTAGCATTTGAAGATACGGGTAACTTCAAGTAACTTCTGTAATACTGCTGCCAAGCAAAATTAGTACTCATCAGCTGTGAATGCAAAGAGACTTGCATAGAGTCTTTGTCAAATTGCTCAGTATTTGAAATGAGCATGGCTTTAGTTTAACAGTGGAATTTTGCAATGGAGTCCACCTCATCTCCTATCCCTTGAAGGCATCACCAAGAATGACAAGTCACGAGAGAAGCTGAAGTGTACAGCAGTGGCAAAGCACTGGGTGTGGTTCCAATGGAAAATCTGCACAGCTCCACAGAGTGAGAGAGGCAGACTTGTGATGTGTCTCTCTGATTGTGTTTAAGCCTGGCCTCTGACAAAATGCCAGCAAGCCCAAAACCAAGAAGAGGGAGCAAAAAGGAGCCAAATCCAGCTGACCCAAAGTGCTGTCAGCCCCACCTGGCAGTGTGAGTGCTCCAGCCCCGCCATCCCAGCAACCTGCTTTCACCTCTGGGCAGTCTACATCCGTCCTTCTGGGGCTCAGGTGAGACTCAGGAGCCAAGGGTCAGCCCTGGGGTGATGCTCTCCCTGTGCGTGCTGAGATGAGCAGGAAAATGAGTTTAATCCTTTAATCCCTTAATACTAACCAAAGATGCTGGAAGACTCTCAGCAATTCAAGAAGTGTGTCTATGGTATTACTGCAGACTTTCAAGGAGCAGTTCTATAGAAGAGGAGGAGCAGAGTTGGTACTCATCAGTGAGGCTGAGGGGAGTAACTGTAACTGTAATAACTGTATGTAACTGTAATGAGGATAGTTTAGGATTGGTAAATAATCATTGGGATTATGGTGGATTTTTTCCAATAGTATCTGTAAGGTCTTCTTATGAAGAGCTCAGTTAGACAGAAAGCAAAGGAACAAATCATTTGCACATCCAGAATAATGACTGGGATACACACATTGATGGCACCTGAAGGTAAATCTACTCAAAAGCTTCTGAATTCCACAGAAATGACTCCAGAGCTGCATTAGACGTTTCTTATGACAGAAAGAAAAAGTCAATTACAAAGCAGTGTTGGTAGCAGGGAGAAACAGCAGATGACATCAGAGTTGTGTATCCATGTGGAAAGTGAAAGTGTTGTTTCTGCAGTGAACAATGGAAAAGGGCAATTGATCTAAAGAATTAAGTTGTAACATATTCTTAGAAATAACGCGGAAAATAAGAATAACATACACGTATTAGTAACATTTTTAGAAGGATAAGTACTGAATTACCTAACAAATTCATTCTCACAAAACAGCAGTAGATTTTAAATGTTCTAAACAATGTGGGTATAGTATTCTGAACTAGAAAACATATTGTAATGTTGTTCATTAGACCGGCAGAAGCAAAATACATTTAACAAACTTAGAAGGAGTCAGGGCCTCTACACAAAGCAGAACTGTCCCACGCTGTGGGAATGTTAGGATGCCATAGACAGGCTCCAAGATACTCCCTTCTATCCTCCTTCCGAGCTTATCTCTATGTAAGGACAGATGAATGACCAGAACAATGACTAAGTATAAAGGGGTACAAATGTTAAGGGGGGGGGGAGGGGTAATTAAACAATCAAGAGGCTATGTTTATGTTATAAAACAAGCATCCAAAATGACCAAATGTTTGTTGAGAAAACAATTGTTAGAAGGCAATTAAACAATTAAGATATTTGTGTTTGGGTGGCAAAGATTTATGTTTACTTGGTATTCGTATGATTAGTGAAGTGTCGTGAAAGAGTGTGAACCTGCAGTACTCAGCCAATGAGGAACCAGGGCAGAAAGAGATAAGCGTCAGGCAGTAGGGGATAAAAGATGTAACCCTGTTTTCTCGGGGCTCTCCTCCTTGCAGGAGGCCCGCCATTGCAATTGCGAATAAAATCTGCTCTATCAGAGATACCGTCCTAGAAAATTATTTGGATATTTCCTACACCCAGATCTTTAATAAAGAAATATAAAAAGTAGGCTTAAGAAACCATGTCCTTTTCTCTAAGTGCTATAACTGTAATGAAATGTACATCCTGTGAGTAAAGATTTTGGATACTAAGAGCGGAGCAGGATGTTTGGTCCCTAGTAATTTGCCTCAGCAGTAGACAGCAATCTTTTTCCTTCAGATATCCTTGTGTGTGTTTGGTTTGCATCTGTTTGGTTTGACCATTCTGCATCTGCCAGTTCCACTTTTTCCATGGCAAAGACCACTCCAGCATTTCTCCCGCAGCATCTCTCACCAGGATACAGTCTCTCCAATGTTGCAGAACAGGCCTGCTAACAATTGAAGTATTTTAGCTCAAACAGGATAATTGGAAATTGGATTTTTCTTTCTTGTGTGTCCTTAGGGACCTTCTACAACTGAGCTATTGGGTGTTTTGACAGATAATTGTGATGGCAATAATAGAGTAGTAATAATAATAATAGTGATGATTATGCTAATTATATCTATTTCTTTGCAATTGATTAGCCTGAAAAAGTTCTTTCAGAGTTATTCTATCTTAAATTAACAAAAAAGGAAAAAGGAGAAAAACCCACAATGATATGCTCAGAACAAAGTATTAATCCACCTTTTGTGGTACTGATAATGTTGCGAGTGTATATTTTATTCCCACACACTGATGTTATGAGATTAACCAGTGGGTGTGAGCACAGTGAGGCAGTGAGTGGTGCACTTCAGCCATAAAGACAGCAACACAAAAGACAAGGCATGGTATGGATAGACACGCACAGCTGTCACACCATGAAATAAAAAGCTTTTTGATCAGCTCATCTGTGTGAATTGGCGGATTACTTCCAGGGAACTATGTGCGGAGCAGAATATCCACTTCTTTGCATAGGAAACAATGGCAGCAACGTTGTATTATCACAAAATTTGTGCCAGGTGGGTCCCATGAGTGCTCACACGGGAACAGAAAGAACACTGTATGCAAGGTCATCAGGAGGTACTGAATCTACACAAGGCCTAAAGTGACTATATTTTTGGTGAACAGGTGTAGAGTAAAAGCCTGAGATGTCTGCCCATGGCAGGGGGTGTTTGACAAGGTGTTCCCATCCAAATGAAGCTATGATTCTGTGACACAGAACATGAATGGATGATACAGCATCTCTGAGTCCAAACACTGGCTCCACATGGGACCACTCTATATACAAAATGATTCTCCCAAAGGTCTTCCCTTGATCAAGTATGTGGATAACCTTGTGTGCCCTTGCGGCTCGGAAGGCAAATGGTATCCTGGACTCCATCAAAAGAGGGATGGCCAGTAGAGACAGGGAGGTGATTGTTCCCCTCTACTCTGCTCTTGTGAGGCCCCATCTGGAATACTGTGTCCAGGCGTGGAGCCCCGACAAAAAAGACAGGGAGCTGTTGGAGAGGGTCCAGAGGAGGGCCACGAAGATGATCAGGAGAATGGAGCACTTCCCCTATGAAGACAGACTGAGGGAGCTGGGCTTGTTCAGCCTGGAGAAAAGAAGGCTGCGGGGTGACCTCATTGCAGCATTTCAATACCTAAAGGGAGCCTACAAACAGGAGGGGAATCAACTCTTTGAAAGGGTAGATAACTGCAGGACAAGGGGAAATGGTTTTAAGTTGAGGGAAGGGAGATATAGGTTGAACATCAGGGGGAAATTCTTTACAGAGAGAGTGGTGAGGTGCTAGAACAGGCTGCCCAGAGAAGTTGTGGATGCCCTGCCCCTGGAAGTGTTCAAGGCCAGATTGGATGGGGCCCTGGGCAGCCTGGTCTAGTATTAAATGGGGAGGTTGATGGCCCTGCATGTGGCAGGGGGGTTGGAGATTCATGATCCTTGAGGTCCCTTCCAACCCTGGCCATTCAGTGATTCTGTGATTCTGCGATAATCGAACTCGTGTACCTCATCTTTCTAAAGGTTTGTGACCTGCAGCAACTGCAGCAATTCTAATGCGCCTCTGCAAAAAGATCTTGATGTAAGTTTTGTAAAAAGAAATAGATGAATGTGTTTCCAAATGATCCATACGGAAGTAGCACAGAACTGACTGTGAACCCCTTGCTGCTTCCCACATACTGATTGCTATATCCATCCCAAAAGCTTACATGATTTTAGGGAACTTGAAGTATCATGAATGAACAGTTGCTTGTAAGCAATGGAACAGAGACAGCACACCTCTAAATACCCTTACTCATATTTGTGTGCTCTCACGCACACACACATATACACAATCTTAGAAACCTTCAACTCATTTTTTCCTTGTGGTTTTGTCTCTGTGCGTCAGTCTACAATAAATCCTAGGATTTCCTGTTCCATATGTGGACTTGTCTCTGACTTCACTATGCTGTAATTGCAAATAGTACCAAGTTAAACATTGACAGTGTGTATCAACAAGATGCTACCATAGCATTAGTAACTGCTTTTCAACAAATATTGTTGATTTCTAGGCATTGTAAAATACTTAATGTTATTACTAGAAATGGTGTGCCCTGAGACATCAAAGTCATTTTCTTTGCCAGTGCTTACTGCTGTAACTCTTCAAGCAGCATCTATATTTCCTTACCAGCCACAAGGACCTTAATAACACAGCTTGTAGGAGAAGACAAGGCACAAGTTTCTGGAGGGAAGGTGCTGACAATCAAGCCAATATCATATGATCTGTTATTTTTGTCACTCTGTGCAGCAGTAACTTACTATGACAATTTGTCACATCAGCTTTTCATTGACGTAAGAGGCACCAGCTGTTGTATTATTTCTCTGATGGAGATCACAATGGAATAGCTGAAATATTTCAGGCATAATTACACAAATACGTTATTTCAGGCCTTAATAATATGTGTGTGTCACCAGAAATTCTCCCCAATAAGGATAAGGATTTGTCAGACATGCGTAATAAATTGTGAAACACCTCCTTTTCTGTTTGTATTTTTGCTCCTGTGACAGATATACTAGGAATCCTTATGCATAATGGCAATACTGGCTGCTGTCCATTTTTTTTTCCTAGCCATGAAATTCTCTGCATCTCAGGAGCAATTTCTTTGACTTGTATAAGCCATGCGTGTTTCTCAGACATGCTTAGCATATAATCACTTAAATGTCATGTTGTTATTCCTCATGCTTTTTTGCATTAAAATAGGAGTAAAATAAACTAGGAACAAACAAGCCAGTCTCTTGTTATTAGAAGGGAAAAGACTATGTTGCAAATGAGAATGCTAAATCAGTGAGAAACCTCATTTCTCAAAATGCAATATGTGGAACTCTTACCCACGATAGAGCCATTTATTGTTCAAATTCACTTTCATTGAGAGAAAATCGCATTATACAGCAATCCGTGAGCCTCTGGAATACACTGCTGGAACTAATGGCATGTGTATCACTGTATGTATTATATCATCAGTGTTTTGGGTTACTCTGTCCTGCTCTACCCCCTCCTGATGAAAAAATAACCCTTGATAAAATACGCCAGCATACCAGATTGAATTGTGTTCTGCATGTGACCCTCAAAGGAATAAGGTCACAGGGCCATTCAAGCCTCATTTCTGCACCTTTTAATGAGATTCTGAAAGGGATGGGGAGGGGGGAAAGACCATTTGTCACTTTGGAAACAAAAGGAGAGACAGTAGAAACAGAATCTGAATGCAAATGAGATGTTTTTCCACTTGGGACAATAATGTTCTCTCATTTGTCCAAATGTATTTCCTTGCTAATTTGTATTTTGAAGCCAAATGATGACAATAAGCCAAATTTGCACAATTTTTAAAGAAATACTGAGGACAGTGTTCAGTCATATTGCCCTGAATTTTAGTGGTAAAAACAAAGCTGAAATCCACCAGACAACTTGAGCCATGGTCACAGTGCACTTTGTCTCTTATCATTACCTTTTGAAGAAATGAAAGTAGGGAGAAAGTATAACAGTGTTTATGTGAATCCTTTTTGTAGGACTGAAATTATGCTTCGTAATATTTCAGGGTATAGATAATACACATTATTCCCATAAGAATTTAAAGAATAAGGAAATTCAAATGCAGTCACAGTCTCATTTCCCTTGTGAAGCAGAGGCGTCGAGGCAACTTTTAAACAGCTCTGAGGGGTTTTGCACATCATTGCTGATGGTGTCTGATCCTTACTTGATTGACTCCAGGTGAAAATATTTTAACTCTCCAGGTGTTTCTGGAAGACAGAACTTAATGGCATTTGACTTTGCTCAGTGTGTTGCTGCTTAATGCTTGGGGCACAAGGAAGTCTATAGATATTACTCAAAGATTTTGAGAGAAGAGGAAAATAGTCAAAACAGTGTTGTTTTGGATACATTGTGAAGCAGTGGCATAAAAACTCAGGCTTCCAGACCCACCTTACAGCAGTAAAGAGTTCCTCTTTTTGTTTCAAAAGCCTCACAACGTTAAACAAAGAATCCTCATAAACCTCCTCAGTGGCAGAGGTGAAAGCTGAGCTGCTTCCCATTATCCACCAGCGCTCCTTGGCAAGCTCCCAGGTCCCAGAAGACTGGAGGCTTGCCAATGTGACTCCGATCTATAAGAAGGATTGTAAGGAGGATCCAGGGAACTACAGGCCTGTTAGCCTGATCTTGGTGGCAGGGAAGGTTATGGAGCAGATTGTCTTGAGGGAGATCACGCGGCATGTGCAGGACAACCAGGGGATCAAGCCTAGCCAGCATGAGTTCACCAAGGGCAGGTCCTGCTTGACCAACCTGATCTCCTTCTGTGATTTAGTGACCCATCTGGTAGATGAGGTAAAGGCTGTTGATGGAGTCTACGGAGTGGCTGGAAGACTGTGTAGAGGAAATGGACCTGGGGGTATTGATTGATGCTCGGCTGAACATGAGCCAGCAGTGTGCCCAGGTGGCCAAGAAGGCCAATGGCATCCTGGCTTGCATCAGAAACTGTGTTGCCAGCAGGAACAGGGAAGTGATTGTCCCCCTGTACTCAGCTCTGGTGAGGCCGCACCTCCAGTACAGTGCCCAGTTTTGGGCCCCTCACTGCAAGAAAGACATCGAGGCCCTGGAGTGTGTTCAAAGAAGGGCAACAAAGCTGGTGAGGGGTCTGGAGCACAGGCCTTATGAGGAGTGGCTGAAGGAGCTGGGATTGTTCAGTCTGGAGAAGAGGAGGCTCAGGGGAGACATTATTGCTCTCTATAATTACCCGAAGGGAGGTTGTAGTGAGCTGGGGGTCGGCCTCTTCTCTCGTGTAACTGGTGATATAACTAGAGGGAATGGCTTCAAACTGCCCAGGGGAAATTTAGGCTGGACATTAGGAAATACTACTTTTCTGCAAGAGTGGTCAGGCACTGGAATGGGCTGCCCAAGGAGGTGGTGGAGTCACTGACCCTGGAGCTGTTCAAGGAACATTTGGATTTTGTGTTGAGGGATACGGTTTAGTGAGATCTATTGGTGATAGGTAGATGGTTGGACCAGATGATCTTGTAGGTCTTTTCCAATCTTGTTGATTCTGTGATTCTGTGATTCTGTGTGATTTATATGTGAGGACAACAATCTGTACTAGAAAGTTATCATCTTCTAAAGTTCATATCTGTTGATGCTTCACTGGTTGGCCAAGTGGCTTAGGAATCTTTCTAGGAATCTTCACAGTGTACCAGAGGATTTGTCAGGAGAGCACTCTGGGAGGAGGTAATATACACTTTCCATAATGATCTGGGTAATGGGACAGAGTGCAGCCTCAGCATGTTGATGATACGTAATGGTAAAGAACTGCAAAGAGTGTTTGCTACCTGAAATGTCCATCCTGATATTCAGAGAACCTCCACGTGCTGGAGAAATGAGACAACAGTAACCTCATGCAGACCGGTAAGGGGAAATGTCAAGTTCTGCAGCTGGAGAGGAAAAAGTTGAGCCCACAGTGCCTGCTGGGGTCCACCCAGCTGGAATTCAGTTTTGCAGAACAGGTTCTGGGATCCTCATGGAGACCAAGTTGACCACGAGCCAGCAATGCGCCCTTCAGCAAGGCAGGCCAATAGCCTTTTGGACTGCATTAAGCAGAGCACAGCCAGCAGGTCAAGGAACCCAGCTTGCATCTGTGTGGTAACACTGTTCTATTGTTTAACCTGAGGGACATGAAAATGCATGTGGAAGCTTGAAGTTATTTATATGGTAACTATGCCATGTATTTTCAATGTCTACAAAGAGTTGCAGAGATTTTGGAAAGGTTGGTTTGTTCTCATGGGTTGACTCAGCTAGTCTCAGTATCTGAGAGCAGCTATTGAGTAGTTCTTGAGTGTCCTTTCTCCTCTCTCTTTGTTTTCCCCTTCCCTTTGCCCTGTCTTCTTAGTTTTTAAATTCTACTCTCAGTCCTCAGTACTAGCAGATGTTTCCCTTAAAAAGCAAGTGTAAATAATTGTATTTTTTTAATAAACACAGCACTCTTTGATGCTGAGATTGCCCATGAAACTGACAACAGCAGCACCAGCCACCCTTGCAATTAACTGCGGAGCTGCTTGAGATTGAGTTGTTTTACTTCTTAGATGTCAGTCGATGTCAAAGGCAATGGATTTTGCCCAGGTTTACCCTTGCAATACTGGGAAGAGACTAGCACAGCAGTCTAAAAATACAAAATGTAAAACTAAAAATAATAGAGGGAAGACTTACTTACAGCATATTAAATTCAGTGTTGTTTCAAGTTGTGTTTATTTGTCACTATCCAAGTCTATGTTAATTGGCAATAAATTAAATTAATTTTCCCCAAGTCAGGTCTTACTCATTATGGGAATTAGGAAGTGATCTCCATCTTTACTCACTTGTCTTGCTGAGGAGGAAGAGTGAGCAAGAGGATGGGTGTGCACCTGGTGGCCACCCAAGATCTACGCACTACACAACACTTCTACTAGGAGCCCCACTTTTATTTTAATTGTAATATAATTGGACAGTTGAACAACACACCATTCTCAGTATGTACAAGTGGGTGGTCATCATGTAAACTGACTGTTTAAATCAGTGAACATCAATTATACCATTCTGTGCACTTGTGTTTGTTTGTTTGTTTTTTTTTCCATTTTATGACATCAACATTTCAGCAGAAGCTTCACTGACTTTCTAAAACTGCATAACTGAAAGTCTTCACTCTTTGTGAGAAATATGTGCTGTAGGGAGTAAGAAAGCTACATTATTATTCATGCTACAAGTTGAATTTAGGACTTTGCCCTGCTTTGCCATTCATCTGAAGAGAAAGCCCATGGCTTAATAAGCACATGAGGTCTGGGAGGGGAAAAGGAACACCAGATGGGTATTGTGGAGTGCGCAGCATCACCTGAAGGCTCCTCAGCCTGCTAACAAATTGTGTTCATACAACACTGGGGCCTGAAGTCATGCTCTGTGACACCACTTGCCCTCTGATTTCTGAATGTGAGAAGTGCACTTTCAGTGACAACAGGCAATGGGCAGACTTCTGATCCTGTGGGATTTTGGTGCCTTGTATGTACTTGAGTACTGCAGACTGACCTGCAGTGCAGATTGAACCTATTCCTAGAGAAAAGTTTTCAACATCAATTACTCCTTTACTCCAAAAGCAGGTCTGTTGCATTTCTGTTTTCTTCTTAACCTGAGAAACTGTTGGAATCTGATATTTTCTTTCAAGTGAGACCTACAGCTTTCACAGCTAGGCTTTGAAAGTCTGAATAAAATAAACGTGGTGGTGTTCTGAATGTATTTAAAGCTTGCACTTTACTGCTTGAGTGACTATTGCAATGTGTGTTTGTGTTATTTACATCAGCTGGACTTCTTCAGAATCTGGCTTTGTGATTGTTTAGTATAGGTACTTTTAGTATTTCACAAAACACTATTTCAAAATGTTCTTAGTCTGGATCTGACAAGCAAGAGAGATATATACCTTCAGGTTCTCGTCTATCCTGTATTTATTTAGGTCTAGTACTGAATGGCTTTTAATATAATGTTAGCATCAGTCCTATTCATGCCCTAGTTTTGAACAAATAACTCCAGCATTAGACAGTATGTCTGACAAAATGAAATAGTATATAAATGGAAAACTGCACATTTACTCAGATAGTTTCTGATTCCAAGCTCTAAATATTCGTGTAGGCAAATTATATGTTACTCAACATGCATACAGCTCAGAGAATGTAATATAGGTCATTTCTCTATTGCTAGATAAATACACTGCAAAACTCAGATTCCATTTTAGTTCTGTTCTGCCTGTGTCTAAATGCAGGGTTTTTTGATTTGCATAGAGTTCCTTATTCAGACCATGTAGCAGGTAGGTGCAAACAATATTATTTATGTCCTGAAGTAAATACGAAAAAAAGAATTTACACAATTTCTTTTCAAATGACCTGAAGGGGCCTGTTTACAACTATTGGCACTATCATAGCAAATCCACAGTGTGTGACTGTAGCAATAGAATGGAGTCTTAGTTGTTGCTCTTTTTTGTGTAACTCACTATTCTGCAGGCAGAGTCAGCATCAGTGAATGCAGATTTGACATGCACTCTAGTGACAACGTTCAGATAAACTTCTGTTGGACAAAACCAGAAAAAAAAACTAGAGGACCAGAAGTAATTTGGAGAAACAAATGCTGACCAGTGGCTTAGAAGTTTCCTTACCAAAAACCATAACTTTTGAATCCCTTTTGGAGAGAAAACATGCCTTTCTCAGTATTCTTAGAAGCTTAGCTGAGTGGAATGGTTGTCATTGTGTAAGCTATCTTTAGCAAACTGAGATGAAAAACATACAGAATGACAAAAAAGTTTATTTTGAAGAAACTTTTCACCTTTGTAAGATGAATATCCAAGGTGCAGAAGATAGTATGTAAAATTCTGTAAGCCAGTAAGAGAGCTAAGGTGACAAAGGAAGATCATAGCCAAATTAGACACTTAAAGCATTCAGAAAGTCTGAATCACAGAGAAATGAATCAGAAATCAAAATTGTGCTTTTCTGTCAGTAAGAACTTTCTACACATCCACACATACCCAAGTAGTAATGTATGGTCTAGCAGCTTTTCTGTCTTCAAAGGTCATGGGAAGATGCACTTTCTGAGTAATATAAACCAATTAATAGGAAAATCTAGGAATTCAAACAAAAGACAAGTGGAAGATGGTGGTAAAAAGCATAAAGAGATGGAAAATAAAATAGGTCTGAGAGAAGCTTAAGGTCTAATTCCAGAACCAATCAAGTCAATCACAGAAGGAGCTACCTCTGCAGGTGGTACTTAATGTTGGAGAGACAGAAGGATGCCGTGACAGTGTTAAGAGAGGCTTTGGAGATACAAATGCAAGGCATTAACAGTTGACATGAGAGCAGAGGACACACTGCCTCTGACAGTTCTTCCAAAAAATGATTGCCTACAGTATTGCATTCAGACAAAGCCCAGCCTGAGGATGGCAGGATCACAAGAGGTGCTTGAAAGGAACGTGTCAAGTATACAGTTCTTCCTGCTATACAGGTGACAGGGTAAAGTACTACTGGTGGCAGTGCATGAGCCTCAGCTATCCAGGCTGAATAAAAGCAGCTACAGCTCTCAGTCAAACATTCCTTGGGTTTAGGGGCCAAATCATTTGGCTTCTATTTCACCTCTAGCTTAGCCTTGCAAGCACTTGCATACTAGTAGAATGGCAGAATCATAGAACTGTTTCAGTTGAAAGGGACCCCTAAAGGTCATCTAATTCAACTCCTCTGCAATGAACAGGGACTCCTACAGCTCCATCAGGTACTCAGAGCCCCTCCAGCCTAATCTTGAGTGTCTCCAGGCAACAGTGCCTCACCATCCTTATTGTAAAGAACATCTTCCTTGAAGCTTCAGAAGAAGCTACTGTCCTTTAGTTTGAAACCACTTCTCCTTGTCCCACCACAACAGACCCTGCTCATGAGTCTGTTCCCTTCTTTTTTACAGGCTGCCTTTAGATACTGAAAGGAGTCTCCCTTTATGTACTGAATAATACCAATAAAATGTGCTAATGCACTTGTAAAACCACTGAGGAATGTCATACAGATATACAAGTGCCCAGCCTACATGAGCTGGAAAAAAGACAAGCTGCAAAGTCGTTAGCAGGGGTCATCTGAACCACAGAATCACAGAATGGCCTGTGTTGAAAAGGACCACAATGATCATCTAGTTTCAACCCCCTTGCTATGTGCAGGGTCACCAGCCACCAGACCAGGCTGCCCAGAGCCACATCCAGCCTGGCCTTGAATGCCTCCAGGGATGGGGCATCCACAACCTCCTTGGGCAACCTGTTCCAGTGTGTCACCACCCTCTGAGTGAAAAACTTCCTCCTAATATCTAACATAAATGCCCCCTCTCTCAGTTTAAGACCATTTTTCTTGTTATAACTGGCTGTGCCTCCCTAAGCCTACAGGAGTGGAGGAAGGACAGACTTAGCTTTCCTCATTCTCCATCCTTTTTTGAGAGTTCTGTACATGACAATTGCAATGGCTGAGATTGCATAATCATAACAATAGTCTGCAAACTGAAAACAGAAAAGAACTGCACTCCTCTAACTGTGCACTAATACCTGCTATTAGCAAAAAGCATAATCCTCTGAGTCTCTCAGATACAGATAAAAAACCTTGTGACTTGTTAGGGAATTTATCAGAAGTAATTAAAACCTTGCTGAGTATGCTTAGTTTTAAGATACCCAGAAGGGCTTGCTCCAGTTGTAAGAGATAGAGATGCTGCTTCAGCATAAATCCCCACCTGATCAATGGCTTCTGAAAGAAGTCTGTTAAACAGCTCTTCTCAAAAGGAAGGAGGCTTCTCTCTGGATATGCCCAAGTATTACAATTTCCTTTAAAAATGATTTTGTGAATGAGGCAGGCAGGGGACATAGGATAAATTAGCTGTTCCTAATTAAACAAAAATTGAACTAAGGGAACTGACAGGCAGGAACTGTTCAGCATTCTTGACTTTTGAAAGATTATCTTGCAATGCTTTTGTCACAGAGGTAATTTTGCACTGTGAAAAAAGGAGGACATTAATGAATCTTACAAATCATTTATGTGTGCAGTGTTGTTTTACTTCCTAATGTTGGTGGGTCTCACCTTTCACTGTGAAACAAAGGAAACTGCAGCTTATGTCTAACTGATGCCTTCTGCTGTCTATCATGGCTTTAAAATATCTTAACCCATCTTAACACCATCTGAAGCATCTGAGAAGCTTGGGAGTTTCTGCCCTAGCTTTTCTCACACCAGAGCCCATTAACACAGCACTATTGTGCATCTATCATAGTCAGATCTCCTTTCATTTGATGGTGCCTCTCTCATATACTCCTGCCATATTTCTTGTGAAGTCAGTGAGTGACATAGCAGAGTTAAGTGCCAGAATTTCATCACACTATTGGAATCATCTCTAATTGCTTTATAACACTGATGTCACAGAAGTAGTTATAGCATGGAGTAAGAAGGAGACAGAAAGGTTTTTTTCCTTGTTGTTACCCTGAAGCACGTGATCCAGGTACAGAGAGGAGAGCTTAGACAGCAGAGGTTCATGATGAACATGAGAACTGCCTCATCCATCCAAGATCCTGAGATGTTTCACTTCTGTGGCAGTAGGGTTCTTCTTAAAATATGACCTCATTAAGGTAACAAAGTCATAAACCATCTGTATTTAATTTATTTAGCAATAAGTAAACACACCCAACTCAGAAGCATAATTGCTCAGCTCCTGTGAAGGGCACAAAATTAATGTTGTCATAATTACTACAAAACCACAGTGAGCAGAGAGATTGATATTTCTCCTTTGAATTTTCCCTTTCCCTCCAAATACATATTTCAACGAAGATATTTTATTGTTTAATGTGTCAAGATAGGATCAGACAAATGAAGCATTCCTTTGTTCTTACTGTAATGTTTTTCTTTTGTTTGCCTCAGGAAAGATGTTTCAATTGCTGAGGATAAGGACAAATCCACAGACCAATCCTAGACCAAATCCCCCCTGTTGGAGGGGAAAGAAAACAATGAAAATATTTGCATGACTGAGAAAAAAATCTGTTTAAATAGTTCTGAAATTCCCAGTGTTATCATTTATGATTGGAAAAGCTGACAACAATAACAAGAATAAGTACCTGGGGATGGGTGGAAGACCATGAAAGAACACACAGCTATTATAGGTATTCACAAGAAGTAACAGCAGGAAGGTGGAAGTCTCATGCCAAATGTTAATCTTATTACTTCCACCTCCATCTCTATTTCTGGAGGGAGAGATATGCCTGGCTCATGCTACTGAGTGCCATGAACATTATGATGAAGCCAGATCTCCCTCTACCCGTTATTGAAGAATAACGACCAGAGTTAAAACATTACTAATAGACAAAGCCATTTTTAACAGGAGATAAATGAATCAGCATTCACTATTCACATTCCAGTTCATCAGCTCTTATTTATATGACACAACTACATCAAGTATGACTGAGGCTTGATAGGCACCTGGTAAGCACCGCCCCAAGTATGACCAAGAAAGAGATGGCAAAATCCCTTGACCAGCGAAGCACTCACATGTTGAAAACAAGGTTCCAGGCAGAGCTCTTAGTGGGTGGTTTGAAGGGATCACAGAATCAAACAGAATTGTTGGGAGGCAGGCTTATTTGACCAGCTAGAGAAGGTTGGTCAGGAAAATACCTATCCAAGGATGGATCCACTTTACTTATTCAGGTAATGTCACAGCATTTAATCACCCACACAGTAAAAAAGCTTTTTCTTCTGCTTATATAGACTGTTATGTATGTTCATTTGTGCCTTTTGCATCTCATCTGTTACTGGACACCACTGAGAAGAGTATAAGGATCAGTTTGCTGAATGAGGGCTAGGGCTCCTATTTATCAAGTAGCTCTTGCTGTTTTTCTGTAAATCATTTTGTTTTTCCACACTTTTGATTTTTCATCTCTCAAATGAATGTACATACAATGGATGAAAGGTAATGTGAAAGAGCTATAAATTCTTGTGATTACCAGGGGGTGACTTTACAAGAGCTAATTTTAGTTGAGTAGCATCAAGGAGATGAATGTGAGTATATACAGCAACAGGAGTAATTTGAACTGCAAAGCTGCACCTAAGAGGTGAAGTTGATCTTTAGCCACAGGTTTGAATTTCAGCTCAAAACTGACAGCAGATCCCACTAAAGACCACAAGAAAAAGAGTCAGAGTGGGATAGAAAGTGAGGGTTTCTGTCATTGGGTAATGGATATGTAGGGAACCACTTCAACATGAAGTTTACTTTCAGAAAGAAGTGCATATTGCATTTGAATTTTGAGAGGTCTGGGCTATTCAGAAATTCATCTTTCTGCCCCAAGAAAAAAATATTGTGGTATGATGAGGGGTCCATCTAATATGTTTGACTTTATGTTGGGGAAGAAAGAATGTCCAGATGTGTTATTTTAAATATCTATAGAACTATGAAAAGTAATGCTCCATAAATCTTTGTCTCATTTATACAACCTATATTTATAAGCATCATTCCATAGGCATCTGAAAAACTAAGACTGTGAAATACTTTAAATTAACCCCTTACTTTGTACTAGTGAATTTCTTAAGTTCTACCACCAAAATTAGGGAACCAGAGGGATTAACACAGACTTTTTCCAAAACCATGTTTGTTCTTTTATTCATTAAAATTATTAAAATCCAAGGACTCATTTGCTTATCACATAGCACACACTTTTCATTCAAGCTGTACAGCTGACTATATTGTGGGGCGCTTCTTACATGCAACTTACTGTCCAATATATATCTATATATATCAAACTTATATGAAATTTTTGTGTGTCTCACATATAAAGGTACATTTTACAGCAGGGAAACTGCCTTTCGTAGGAAGTGGTTTGGAGCTGGGGAGCCATGTACTTTGCTGAAAAGCATTGCTGAGTTTCACGCTGACATCTGAAGAATAATTTGGATGTTAAATATCTTGAGTATACAGTTCAGAAATTGTCTTTTCTTGTATTATTTACTTCCAAACTCAGCTTGATCTCAATCATTTTACTGACATACAGTGATATCACTGCTAGCAACAGCAGTAATCACCAGAACAAGGTGGGATTCTTCTTTTCATGTGCAGGTGTACTGTCTGTTTTCAGGCCATCAGTACATTTTCTCTGACGGAATTGTTTATTGAGTCTCAAGGAAGCAAAAAATGGAATAAGTCACAGATTTTCTATTGTTGCTAAAAAAAAAAAAAAAAAAAAAAAAAAAAAAAAGGCACATACGTGAGCCTAACAAAGATATAGAGAAAGAAAAGTTCCTAAATGAAGTGTTTCTCTTTTTTAATTATTTGTTTTCCTCTGGTTCACATCGCATTATCAAGATAATGTCAAGAAGATCTCTCTGGTTTAATTTTTTTACTGTTATCAAAGTTCTCATATCAAACTACCCACAGTAAAGGTCCTTCACACAGCAGGTTTTCAGGCGGCAAGGCAGAGCATTTATAAAAGCTTTTTGATTATATGGGCTACAGTTGTCACATAAAATGGGACATGTACTTGAGAAAGCAGTTAATGCATATCCTTCCTCATTTCCAGCCTTTACAACAAACTCACAATTGATGAACTCTAGCTGAGTCAGTAATGTTCTGTCAACCTAAGGAATTAAAAAGCAGATAATACAAAATCAATAGCTGAATAAATTGCCCTTTGTTATTTAGAACAAAGTTTATTTGCTATTTCAGAGAGAAAATTTATGCTATGACATGGAGGAAGACATCTTGCATTTCTCACTTCACTGCCCTGAAAGGCAAGATGTTCTTACATATTTGCTCATACACCTATTTGAGAAAGAAATTAAGAATGTTGTTAGTAGTTTTTTGAGTCTTACTAAAACTTTTGTTTTGGAAAGACATGGGTGACTGCATTCTGAGGAATAAATATTTATATGCCTTTTATATTTTAAAAGAAAGAATGAGTACTGGATTTCCAAGGCAACATGTAAAAAACCTGGGTTTTAGTGAATGTGAGTGCTTAAACTTGCTTCCTTTTTAATATTCGAACATTCACAATGCTTCTCTTCTCTTTTCAGTACTTACGTTTGATATTTTATGTTAAGATTTTTCAGTGACAAGCTTTCCCATTTTATCTTATTTCCTTTCTTTTTATTGGAGATGAGGAAACAAAATCCTACAGCTCAGCTGGAAAACCAGTAGCTGTCAGATATCCAGCATCCTCTTTCAGTTATGAAAGTACTGAAGCAGCAATGGGTAAATCCCTTGACATGCAAGGTCTAGTGATTTCCGTCAAGGAGAGGTAGCACTCAGACTTACTTCCAATCAGTTCATTCTTGGATGACTGGTTTTCATCAGATTCCAGAGGATCTCTCTGATATTTGAGATTTTACAGTAAACACGATTTTGGGACATTTTCACATAGAATAGAAAGAAGTTACTGGACTACCAGGCTGTACCCATTGCAATTAAAAATCCACTGTTCCAGCAAACTTTCTTACATACATTTCAGGTTATGGAAACTGAAATGCTTTCTTACAGCACACACTCTATCTTGAATGCAGGATGTGCAATAGTGGTTCCTGAACTCTCGCATTACGGACATAACTGACTTATTTTTGTGACCACTAAGTTTTTCTCATAGTGTTTCTCTTGGTGTAAAAGATGGGCTGATGAGGTGGGAAACTTAAGAGAACATGATAGTTAATTATTTTGTAATGTATTTTTTGTATCTTTTAAAATGTTTTTTATGTTTTTATTGTTTTTTAATGTTTTTTAATTTTTTTTAACGTTTTTAATTTTGTAATGTATATTTATGTGAATAAAATATACTTTTTCAACATTATCAGTATCACAAAAGGTGGATTAATGCTTTGTTCTGAGTGTGTGGTAGAGTTTTTGTTGTTGGAATTTTTTCTTTTTTTTTTTTAATTTTAATTATTTATTTAAAATAGAAAAAAAAAAACCTGAAAGAACTTTCTCAGGCTAATCAATTGCAAAGAAATAGGTATAATTCTCATCATCGCTTTTATTATTATTATTACACTAGCAGCATTACCATCACAATTGTCTGTCAAAACATCCAACAGCTCAATTGTAGAAGGTCCCAAGGGGCACACTGGCAAGAAAAATTCAATTTCCTATTATCCTGTTTGAGTTAAAATACTTCCATTGTTAGGGGTCTATTCTGCAACATTTAAGAGACTGGATCCATGTTAGAGATGCTGCTGGAGAAATGCTGGAGTTGTCTTTCCATGGAAAAAGTGAAACTGGCAGATACAGAAATGCCAAACCAAACGGATGCAAACCAAACACACACAAGAATATCAGGATACAAATTACTGTCTAATCTTGAGGCTAATGCTATTGCAATCACTTTTAAAAAGAGTAGAAAGGATGACCCTGTTTGCCTACATCTGTGTCAGGGAAGATCATGGAACAGATCCTCCTGGAAGTTATGCTAAAACACATGGAAGATAGGTAGGTTTTCCCAGACAACCAACACAGCTTCACCAAGGGTAAGTCCTGTCTGACCAACCATCTATGATGGTGTAACTGCCTCAATGGATAAGAGAAGAACTGATTATGTCATTTAAAGCCTTTTACACGGTCCGCCACAACATTCTTCTCTCCAAATTGGAAAGGTATGGATTTCACAGAATCACAGAATAACCAACAATGGAAAAGACCTTCAAGATTATCCAGTCCAACCATTCACCTATCACCAATATTTCCCACTAAACTCACTAAACTTGATGAGCAAACTGATGGATGAGGAACTGGTTGCAAGACTGTATACAGAGAACAGTGGTCAATGGCTCAATTTCCAGATCAAGATCAGTGGTGAGTGGTGTCCCTCAGGAGTCAGTATAGGATCTAGTGGTCTTTAATATCTTCATCAATTACATCAACAGTGGGATTGATCAGCAAGTTTGCAGATGGCACCAAGCTGAGTGGTGCAGTTGACATGCTAGAGACACGCTATCCAGAGGGACCTGGACAGGCCTGAAAGGTGGGCCCATGGCAACCTCATGAAGTTCAGCAAGACCAAGTGCAAGGTACTGCAGCTGGGTCAGGGTAATCCCAAGCACAAATACAATCTATTTTTTATATTTCTCTGTTAAAGATTTGGGGACAGAGCTCTGATGTTACCTGTTGCTTCTCTCTGCTAGCAACACTGCTTTGTAATTGGCTTTTTCTTTCTGTGATAAGAAATGTCTAATGCAGCTCTGGAGTCATTTCTGTGGAATTTGGAGGCTTTTGACTGGATTTTCTTCAGATGCCATCAATGTGTGTATCCCAGCCATTTTCTGAATGCTCAAATGATTTGTTCCTTTGCTTTCTGTCTAACTGAGCTCTTCACAAGAAGTGACCTTACAGATACTACTGGAAAAAATCCACCATAATCACAACGGCTATTTAAAAACCAATCCTAAACTATCCTCATTACAGTTACTGAGTTACTCCTCTCAGCCTCACTGAAGAGACAAACTCTGCTTGTAACAGTTCCTTGAAAATCTATAGCAATACTATAGACGTGCTCCTTGAACTGTCTGGAGTCTTCCAGCATCACTGAATCCTGATTGTTAACAAAAGATTAAACTCATTTTCCTGCTCATCTCTGCAGAGGGCTGGCCTCACAGTACTCTGTGCAGGCCCTAGGACCAACCCCTGACCTTCCACATCCCATCTAGTCTGCAGTAGGAGAGACTTCAACCACCTGGGGGTCAGAGGAGGCTGCTGGGATGGCAGGGCTGAGGCACTCGCCATCCCAGGGGGGCTGATAGTCCATGGGGGACAGCTGCATTTGGTTTGGGATCTCTCTTCCTGGTCTTGGGCTTGCTGATGTACTGTTAGAGCCAGGCCTAACCACCACCAGAGTGAGCCTCCATCGCTTTCAGTGGTTTTCCACAGCCAGGTCAGATCCAGCCCCAAGGTCTGGGCCTCTGTTCTTCCAGGGAGCTGCATTTCAACCTCCTATCCCTGCTTGTGGGGGACTCCTGCACCCCAGGCCTTGAGCCCCGTAGCCAGCAACACCGTGCCCCACTGCCAGCAGCACCAACAGGCTCTGCACCGAGCTCCTGCCCAGAGCTCTGTTTGGAGTAACGGTGGGATATCATTTGCAGAGCAGTCATTTATTTATCTATATATTGTAAATTCAAGATTGATATCAACCCTGCTAGAGGGGCTTGGGGTAAGTGGGGGGAAGTTTTTGTGGGGCTGGGGAAAGCCTGGGACACTGCTGGCCCTCCATTCTGGTGTGTGCCGGGACCTTTCCAGAGAGCACTGTCTGCCCTGGCCAGCAGCAGATATATATATTTATTTTCCAGGACTGCTTTCAAAGCTATTCTTTTTCTTCATACAGCCGGGTGAAAAGCCCACGCAGCCTCTTAACTTCCAAGCTCGTTTAAATTTTCTCTGCTTATCAATGAATGCTTAACTTCAAGCTATGCTGAGGCACAAGGTAGGCAAGGAGATGATACAGGAGAACCACCATGGCTTCATCAAGGGCAAATCCTGCTTGATTGACCTCATGGCCTTTTATGATGCTATTACTGTATCAGTGGAAAAGGAAAGAGTCACTGATACCACCTATCTGGAATTCAGCAAGGCCTTTGACATGGTATCCTACATCATCCTTCTCTCCAAATTGGAAAGATATGGTCTTTATGAGTGGACTGTTCAATGGACAAAGAACTGGCTGCAGGATGAAGTCCACAGATCAAGTCAATGGCTCAATGTTTGGATGGAGATCAGTGACAAATGGTGTCCCATAGGGGTAAGTACTGGGACCAATACTCTTTAGTATCTTCACCAATGACACTGACAGCAGGGTTGAGTGCACCCTCAGCAAGTTCACAGATGACACAAAGAGAGTGATTTTCACACAGAGGGTGGTGAAGCACTGGAACAGGTTTCCCAAGGTTGCTATGGATGCCTCATCCTTGGAGGCACTAAAGGCCAGGCTGGATGTAGCTCTGGGCAACCTGGTCTAGTGCTTGGCAAGCCTGCACATAGCAGGGGGGTTGAAACTTGATAATCATTACGTGCTTTTCAACCCAGACCATTCTATGACTATGACTATGACAACAAGCTGTGGGGTGCAGCTAACACACCAGAGGGATGTGATGTCATTCAGAGGGACCTAGGCAGATTTGACCAGTGGGCCCAAGAGAACCTCATGAGGTTCAACAAATCCAAAAGCAACATCTTGCACCCAGGACGAGGCAACCCTCACTAACAGTACAAACTGGAGGATGAAAGGACTGAGTGCAGCCCTGAAAAAATGACCTGAGGGTAATGGTGGAAGACAAGCTGGACATGAGCAAGTAATGTATCCTTGCAGCCCAGAAAGCCAACTGTATATTGGGCTGCATCAAAAGAAGCGTAGCCAGCAGGGCAAGGGAGATGATCCTGCCCTCTATCTACTCAAGGCCTCATCTGGATCACCACATCCAGATGTGGAGCTTTAAGTACAGGAGAGATGTGCATCTGCTGGACAGTGCCCAGAAGAGAGCTACAATAAATGATTCAAAGGATGGAACACCTCCCCTGCAAGGACAGGCTGAAAGAGCTGGGGCCAGAAGAGGAGGCTGTAAGGTGACCTGCTAGTGGCCTTTTAGTATCTAAAGGAGATCTACAGGAAAGAAGGGGACAGAATCTTTAGCAGTGTCTGTGGTGAAAGAATAAGGGCAAATGACTTCAAGCTTAAAGACAATAAATGTAAGTTGGTATAAGGAAAAAATCTTTCACAGTAAGGGCGGTAAGGCACTGGAACAGGCTACCCAGAGGTGTGGTGGATACTCTGTCTCTGGAGACATTCAAGGCAAGTCTAGATCAGATCCTGGGCAACGTGATTTATCTGTGCATGTTCTCACTTACTGCAGGGGAGTAGGACTAGATGACCTTTAAAAGTCCTTTCCAACTCTAAGGATTCTATGATTCTATGAACTTTCAGCCTTGTGTTGTATAATATGGTAAAAACAAGACCCCACATCTAGAAATCCAGAGAGCACCCAATCTTTGATTCAGAATGACCCGAAGTATTGACTATTCACATATGAATTGAAGTATGTTCAGCACAGGCTGAAGTATGGACCCTTCTACCAACACAAATGTTGCAACAAGATCAACCAAAGATTTTTTTTTCCTTTTCCTGGTACCTATATACAAACTTCTGTTCACACAAGAAAAAAAAAATGCTGCTAATAATAAGTGCAACAGTGTTCTTGAACTTGTGAGACATTGCAGCTTTCATTTCAGTTAATGTTCTTATGTATTTCACACAACAGACAGAAACAATCTCACTAACTTAATTCTTAATAAAATGCCATCACATTTTATCAGCAGCTGCCACTGCAAAAGAAAATGTTTACTGTTACCTACAATTACTTTTAAACATGAGTGAAGTAAACGCAAGGGAATGTAATTGCTGTGAACTTTTGTGAATTACAGGGACTACAAACGCTCACATATATCTGGTGCTTCATCTACCATACCTCTTCCTAGCTTTATCTCATTAGCCCCTTACATTTCTTTGGTAAGGTCTTTCGTCTAAGGCAGACCAAAACCAATGTAAATGCTGCTGTGAGCTCCAACAGCCTCTGAATGAAGTCTGAATTCTGCTGACTGCAGGTAATTAGACTGGAGATAGCAGATTGATTTTCACGTGCTAGTCTCTGAATGCTAAATAATAATTTCTTCTGCAGGACGTACAGAACCTCATCCCATAAAAGAAACTCTTTAGAAAGTAGGTGTTTTCCTAAAAGGAAGAACAACATGCCTAGCATCTATTGTTCAGCCCTAAGATCAGAAAGGAAAGAAACAGGTGGGAATCCAGCTCGTTACTTTTGCCAGTTTGATACTTTAAAATTTAACCAAAAAGTCTACAGTTCTTTGGAAAAGCACTACTATTTGGTAGTCGAACTTGCTACTTGCAAGACCTGTTAAAGCCCTTTGCTCTTAGAGGCTATGGTTACTTTGTCAGAAAGAAGAGGGCCAGGGCACAGCTCATCCCTAATCTGGCTAATGTCGTTAACATTTGGCTCTGTCTATGAAATGTTGAAGAAGTTCTTGTGCATTAGGAACTGCACAATCCCTCTTTGACTTTAAGGAAAAAATGAAATGTGAAAACGCAGCACCACAGCTTCCCTGCAGTTCTTTACAAGCACGGCTCCAGAAAAGAGTTGAAGAAGAGACTGCACCTTGTGCTGTACTGAAGCAGAAGTTGTTACCCCATGCATGTGTACACTGAGCCGTACTCACTGCACAGAGAGCTGAATGATAAAGCAGCTTTGGCAGGCCACCATCAGGCTACTACTTTCTTCAAACTTTTAAAAAAAGTTTTTATGCTTCATGGCAGATGACCCTTTTTATCATAATTTCTACCCAATGTCTGCTATTTACAGGGGCTCTAGTAGAGGAAGATTTCTGGCTCTCTGGATGTCAGAGGGCAGTGCCTGTTCCTGACAAATACTTGAGAACTGCAGCTCTTGTGATAACATGAACTGGTGTATACTAGGATGAGGAATGAGAGGCCTGAGGTCAGGTAGTCAACTCAGCAGCAAGGATAAGAGGCCAATCTTCACTGGTATTCATTTCATATAGTAGTATATCTGGAGTCAAAAAGCAGAAAAAGCAAACAACAGCCTGAGCATCACTATTCCTGGAGTGCAGAAATACAGATCTTTTTGGTTGAACTAGCTTTTACACGTCATGGGAGAAAAGTCAGGAGGATATCATGAGTGCCACTCAGCATTTGGAAACTCAACACTAAAGTTGGCACCTGCCATCTTTTACTTGATAGTCATTTACTATAGTTGATGTTCAGAGGTTGTTACACGCCAAATTTAGGGTTGTTTTTAGCCAGATTTGCTATGGAAAAAAGGATTAAATAATCATGCTGCCTATCTTTCTCCACTTTCCTCAAAACAAACAAGCTAAATAGATACAGCAGAGATGGAAATTTCAAAGCTACAGAGCTCATAATAGACGCCTGAAAAAGAGGTCCAGGAGGAGGAAGAGTCACTGATACTGCTGGAGTGTTGCTGGAGTCCAACTCTTAGCAATAACCAGAGTGTAAGGGAGATAAACAGTCTTTTTATAAGGTTTAGACAAAGGAAAAGATTCAAATGAAGTCCGAACCTTCCTTCCCACTTAACACCAGGGACATCAACTCACTATAAGGTATGAAACATGGCAAATCAAGTTTAATTTTTTCCAGTGCTCCCAATTACACAAGAAAGTGCAAAATAGTTCCTCCAAGCGGAGAAAAAGTTGCATTAGCAACTTGCCAGGTAACTTATTTTTGTTTGTACAAATTCCATAGTGAAATGCAGCAGACAACTGCTTTCTTGACCACACAAAACACAGCTGAGGTATACAAAAATCAAAATGTGATTCTATTGAATAAACACTAAGAGATGCAAACCACAGAGAAAAATAGCAGACCTATTTTGGCTGTCTGTGAAAGAACTAGGAATAAATTATTCAGTTCTTGGAAGTAATTCTGCATTTATCTAAGAACAGACATTTAATCTGGTGATTAAATGAGAGGCAGATCATCCACATATAAAAAGTCAGATAGTTGAAAAATAATTTGACCATCTGTATGGGACTTGTTTTTTAAATATTGTATTTTTCTTCTAGAGTATTCTTTAAAAATCTGCCCTGTTCAGTAACAAGACATTTCCTGAAGCCAGTTTGGAGCAGCTGTCCCACAGCAAGGCGGTACCTGCACTCATCATCTTTGCAGGCTCCCCTGAGGGCCCAGGCATGGCCTGTAGAGGTCAGGGCCTGACTCTGAGCATGCATCTGTCTCCATTGTGGCTGATGGACATGTTGCCTGGAGGTGGCTGTCCCTTTGGCTCAGAGGTCAACATAGGTACCCCAGGTTTTACACTACTCATCCTCAAGCTACTGTGTGGGTTGTGTTATGGACAAGCTCTCTCTGTATGTCCTGCTGGGAGGAAGAGAGACTTAAAGTCCTCTTTCACCAGATGTACTTCCACAGGATCCTGCCTATTTAGCAGCTTTTTGCTGTTAAAATGGAAATATATAATGAAAATCCCAAAATTTGCTTTATTTTGTCTCCCAGTTATCTTTTTTTTTCCAGCCCAGAAGGCCAACTGAATCCTGGGCTGCATCAAAAGAGGGGTGGCCAGCAGGGAGAAGGAGGGGATTGTCCCCCTCTGCTCTATCCCTGTGAGGCCCCGTCTGAAGTACTGCGTCCAAGAAAGCACAAAGAAGACATAGAGCTGCTGGAGCAGACCCATAGAAGGGCCACAAAGATTATCAGAGGGCTGGAGAACCCTTCCTACAAATACAGACTGAGGGAGCTGGCCTTGTTCAGTCTAGAGAAGGCTGCAGGGAGACCTCATTGCAACTTTCCAGTACTTAAAGGGGACATACACACAGGATGGGATCTGACCTTTTACATGGTAGATAGTGATAGGACAAAGGTGAATGACTTAATAGGAGAGATACAGGTGAGATGTTAAGAAGAAATTCTTTACTCAGAGGGAGGTGAAGCCCTGGCACAGCTGCCTAGAGAAGCTGTAGGTGTCCCATCCCTCAAGGAGCTCAAGGCCAGGTTGGATGGGGCCCTGTTCTATCTGGTGGGCAGCAACTAGCCCACAGTTGAAAGTGCGTGGGCTTTAAGGCCCCTTCCAACCCAAACCATTCTATGGTTCTATGATTCAATGCTTGACTTTATGATAAGAGCATTCTTCTTTGGTTTGAGGATACAGACCCTTCAAAGAAGAAATCAATACATCCATGTAATATCTGTCAGCAGCAGACTGTTTCTGCTATTCAAGTTAGCTGAACATTGCATTTATCATCCAGACGGACCTTAGAGGCTGCTGCTGAGTCTTAATCCTGGTTTGTAAACTACACCAATGCCTCTGAGTATGCAAGCTGCGCTCTTAGGATTGCTGATTCCTGTGGCAGGTACTTAAACGTGATTTCTCACTCTTTTATCTTGTAGTATAAATTAGACTTAAAACACTGCCAAGTCAGAAGAATAGTTTATCATGCCTGCTTTACGCTAGGCTGAACAACTTCTCAAGGTGTAGAGCAGAGCAGTTTAGCCTCCTTGCAGCACTTGACTAAGTGAAAGATAGTGTCTGCTTCATGATTTTGCTGCCTCTTTTTGACAAAGTCGTTAGTAGCTCTGTCTGCTCTCCCCTGATCTTCCCACAAACAAATTACTACAGCTCCAGGAACATCTTCAAAACAGAAAAACAATCAGGAATACATCGAGTAGGATGGGCTCTTGATGATCAGGCTTGGTTTTGTCTATTTCCAGTCAGTACATAATATTATCTACGCTATGATAGAGCACAGCCATCTAACCAGAGCAGGGCAGTCTGCACAGACCAAAGAGGAGACATGGTTCAGTGTTAGATGATAGTTAACATCTCTTCCAACCCAAGACATTCTTTAATTCTATAATTCTGTGATAAATTGTACCAAACATCAGCACGTACTCTTTAAGGACCACGTCGCTGACATGTCTCCACCTTCCCATCCCACCATCTCACCACTCCTCAAATCCAGCCACCCTAAACTGCTCCTTCAGTTTTCTTCACAGGGAAGAAATGCATGGTATTTGTAGTTAGAGTGTTCAATGGGACGTAGGGCCTAGTGGAACAATTTTCCTTCTTACACAAATTAACAAGACAGAGCTTTAGGATTAGGCTGTTCCTATGAGTTTGTCTATGGAAGTGGCATGGAGAGCATGAGCATGAACATTTTCAGGCTAGATACATTCAGTGAGAGTTGGCCACATACAGACAGCACGCTCCATCTGTACAAAATTTTGGAATTGTGTCCCTTTTCCCAATTTACCCAGAAGGCTAGCCTTCCTTTGAATATGTATTCTGCCCCTGAATTGATCAGCCCAGTATCAAAAAGACAGTTCATACTTCAGCTAAGAATCTCATCCCAACATTGTCTACAGAACAAACAACAAAGCCTCCGCAACACACTGCACACATACACAAGGAGCTTGGTGTTTATTTCTATTCATGCTGTCCCTTAGATTGGTGAAAAGCATATATAGCAAACTACCATTCTTATTTTCTGGGTTTATATGAGCAACTGCCAAAGTGATTGTGTGAGTAGCTCTATCTTCTCTTAAAGGATGATTAACTAAAAGGGTGCCTGAAAATGCTCTTAGTAGCCTCTCATAAATCCTTACTGATGAACCTTAAATTCTGCAGACTGCATGAATTAGTATGCTCCATTTCTGAGCAAAATTGAAAACAAAGGTAAATGACATAGCAGTACTCCTGGGGATGTACTTCATACTAAGTATATTTTTCACAGTAGTTTCTGTTTTCAGACTTTTCCCCAAGCCAGCTATTGGCAAAGACTGGAGTAGCACAGAATCATCTACATGCTTTCCATTCGGAGAGCAAATTTTCAAAACAAGCATTTCTGGATGCAAGGGTTACATTTCATTTCATAATTGATTTTGCGTAAGAATTTGAAGATCCTTACAAATAAAAATGTCAAAATATTTCATCAACACACTTCATTCTGGTGTAAATTAGCTGAAATCCACATATCCCTGTAGGAAGATTCAATTCCAAAGAACAGAAGAATAAAGTATTTCCTGAGATGTTAGAAAAATTTGAGTTAATACTGCCTCTGCACCCAGGTCTTCCTCAGCTAAGGTCTTTGAAGACAATAAGCATGTTACACCTTGAACTGACAGCCTTTCTTTCCCTGACATTCTTTCCTTTCTGCCCTGAACTTTCTATTTGTCACAGTCTGAGAAATACTACATAGTAAATATCTTTCTGTCCAGTTCTTCCATGGTTGATGATTGTGCCTGGGCCCCTAGAGACCTTCCTGTGAAGCTTTCTATTGCTGTTTTTCAGGGACCTGGAGACTGCTGCTGGTATAAATCACCAACATTTTACAGATTCCCAGACATCAGGGATGCAATTTCCAGGAGACAGGGAGTGGGGGGTAGGATGAGTTCCTTCATTTTTCAAAACCTTGCTGCAGTATATAGTTATTAATGGGTTTCCATTCCCTTTCATATTGGAAAAAGCCATTAAAGGGGCATGTTTCGCATTCAGATTAGCTCAAGATGTGCCATTAACTGGTACAGGGTTCTTCAATACAGCTGCTATGGCTATTATTTTTAATTACACTCCTGCTGCTGTAGATTGGTTGTGGTTTGTAATCACAACAATTTAAAATAGAAGGTGAGACAGAACACAGAGAGGTTCGAGAAAACACTGATATCAACAGGAAATAAAACATTCTACCTTAAGGCAGGAGGTTTTGTAATAAAAAGATGACACAAGCAGCATGTGAAAGCACCACTGATCCAGACTAAATTAGAAACTAAATTATGCATGATGTGTGATCACGCACAATCACGCATGTGGTACCTGCTGAACTGTACTTGCTTGAGGGTCTAAACTTAGTGCCTGGCTACTGGGGATGATACTAACTCATCAGTGTCCACGGTTTCTATTCTGCATGCATTTGGAGCAATCTGAAAAGGGATTATTTCAGTATCTGTACTGCTGGACACATTTGATTCTTTAAAAAACACATTCCATGATTTTGTGGATGAACTTTCAAGTGCACATTCAGAACCACAAAAGAGCAAGAAGTTCAGCCTTATAGGGATTTTTAAGATGTGTGTTCATCCAGACTTGTAAACAATGACTTCTGATGTGCTATATCTGCTTATATCTTATTTTCAGAATCACTGATTAGAAATGAAAGAGATATGGAATTATGATATTTATTTATTCATTTTCATGAAACCTCTCTTTATTCTTTACTTTTTGGAAATGTTCAACAACTGCAACATGTCCAGATGTAATCGAGACCTTTTTTGGACAAGAAGGCATTTTGTTGGCAGACTTCATGGCCATTCAGTACAATGACCTCTGCTACCAGTCCTGAAATACCAGTGATTCTTCAGACCTCTTTCTGTAGAATGAGTCATACAGACTTTTCAAATCCAGACAGTGAGAATGGAAACACAGTCCTGAATTTCACAACACTGTTCTCTAACTCTAACTTAGAGAATGGTTAGGCTTTTTTGTTCATTTCATCTTCTTATTTTCTTCACATGGTCTAGTGCATTTTAAAATAAAACCTTCAGGGAAAATGAGAAACACATATGTTGACTAAAATTTTCCTCTCAAAAGCCCTTCAACAGCCCTTTAGCCAGCCACCAACAGACACACAGATCTAGACCAACATCAGAAATTAGTGTAAGTACCTTCCAAAGTAGTTGCAGAGCAGGTGAACACTGACATAGGTCCCTTAAAACCACTTCAGGTCTGTCCTGTTGTTTTCATATGGGTATTTTTGTGACCTACTGTGTCAGCTGCTTTAAAAAAATTGTCTTTGCACAATACTCTTACTATGTACAGACTGGATCCCTGGTCCCTTCCAACCCAAACCATTCAGTGATCCTATGCCTGCACTCCTGTAACAGAAAATGGACTACCAGAGCATGAAGAAGGCATCTGAGTGTCATGCTGTTAGATCAAGGACACAGCATCCTGGAAAGCCTGGTTCTTTTGGCCATGCTATGCAAGCTGTATCTATGACAAACATCCCTAGCCAATTTCTCCATCTCTCTTTTTTTTCAGTCAGTGGTAATTGAATCTTAAGAGTGACTGTCAGTCATTTCACCACCAGGCATTTATTATAATTCACTCTGCATTTATGAGACAGGGGAGCAATGAACTGAAACACTGCATCCAATCACACTATAACACGAGAGAAGTTTAAGTTTGATTCAGGCTTTGCCCCATGAGTACACATGTAACACAACAGATACATGTGATATTTCATGTTTGGCAAGAGAATAAAAAAATATCCCTGCACCCAAAGATTTAAGTCTCTAAGCTGAAGGCTACAGAGTTTTCAGTAGAATCCTTATTTTCTTAGGAAAAAGAACAAGCAGTAAAATCCTAATTTTTTCCGAAGCCTTTGAATTTTAGTGAGCAAACAGTTTTCATGGGAAGAAGCGCAGAAGGTGCAGAATTGAAGTATTTTTTAGAAAACCAGGGTAGCTACGTGGAAAGAAAGCATTTTCCTGGAGTTATGTGTACACATTTCAAAGGCTGAAGAGAACAGCAGTGGTTCAAAATGTGTACTGCAAGTAGTGCAAGGCCTTGTGTCATTTGGTACGTGATGCTTCCGCAGCACCCATGTGGAGGCTGTAACCTTTTCAGTCCAGGGGATAGCCTTGGCTGCCCTGCCAGCCACATCTGCCCTACGTCTTGGCAGCATGCTGTGTGTTCTAAAGCTGCACTGGTGAGCCTTCAGGGCCCGTGGACATCTGGAGTAGGTCGGCTGAACAGCTGCCAGCATGCACCAGGAGCAGCCATAGCATTCACTTCTTATGGAGGTGAGAGCTGTTTCCTGCCCCAGGAAGAGCTTGCAAGCAGGCAGCCTGTGGACCCCGCTGTCTTGAGCCTGCTAGCAAGGTGCATCCTCAACAATATGGCACTGCAATGGCAATTCCTTGGGAAGAAATCAAAGAGTTTCAGAGTACTGTGTGGAAAAAGCAATAAAGCAGTGGACTGTGGAAGCCAGGCTGCAGCTGCAGAGTGCTTAAGTCATTGTTTCCATTTGCCTTCCCTCTCCTGCATCCTGACTCCCTCTTTGGGCCAACCCCACTTATTTAAATTTGCCTTGCCCCACACAGCAGATGAGCCTTTTCATGTGGCAGATTAATTGCTATGTTTGCTGTTGTTATTCTCCTATTTGTTTGATTTTGAGATATTGCCACTTGCTGTTTGAACTGTCTGGCAAGGCACTGCAGCACTCAGCAATCAGTGCTCCTGCGGAGTAAAGAAAACATTCAATTTATCTGGAAAATGAAAAAAAAAAAAAAAAAAAAAAAGGAGGGAGGCAAAGCATCATCAGCTGTGGCCTGTGGGACCATGCAGTACTTTCCACCAAGTTCTCCAAGGCACTAAGCAATATTATCATTCTGCTGCCTTGGTTGCTAAGAACCATAGAGGAATAACACCTTCAATTAATACTGAATGAGAAAAATAAAATGAGGATTTTATTAAGAGGATTTTCCACCCTTTTCAGAATGTAAAGTGTCAAATACTCCTGAGATCAGTGGTAAAAGAAAAGGCTTTGGGAAAGAGAAGAATTACACGCAGTTGTTTCAAATGGAGCTGCATGACATGTGAATTCCTCTTTAAAATTCCTGAGCTTTAGCATGAATGCTCCATAGTAATATCAAGGAGAGATGAAAGAGGATAAGGAGATGAGGAGATATTCTTGTATTTAAACATTTAAAAACTTGCATTTTCTCCCAGGCTTGTGTCTTTGAAACATATTTTACATGATGGACGTTAAATACCCTGCATTTTCTACAATGGGTAACTTGAGGACTGGGAGGAGAAATTTCTGGGTTTGGCTTGTAGCTTCCCTAGATTTAGACAGAGTGTTTCATGTGCTTGCCTTTGTCTCCTTTTCCAGCACTTGTATGCCTCCTTTCCTGTATGCAGAGCATGCTTCCTTGCTGCAGAACAGGCCACCCCCTTAACCCAGATCCCCCCGAGGACAGCAGTTCATCACATGCCTTTGGGTCTGCATGGTTTCAGTAGGGCTGCAAAGGCATTTTGTTCCACAGGAAGGAGAAGCAGACCTTCCCCATTGACTTCCCAGGAGGAAACCATGGGAGGCAGTCATGCAAGAAAAGAAGAGGGCACCATGAAGACATTCATCTCAGAGGTAAGTAACACAGAGGTCATAAGACATCTAAATATAGTGACACCACAGCTATTAATTGCCGCGTTGGAAGAAGAGCAGCTGAGACACATGTGAACGAGGCTGGGCCCCTGAGATGCTGATGGCAATGGAAACAGTTGCCATGGAGATCGCAAAGACAGGCCAACCAAAGGAATTACCAATATGCACGAGTCTGCGCCTGCCTGACATTGAATAATGAATGGCAATGCTGCCAAGTCCCAGCAACATCTCGGCACACACGGCTCAGTTTGTTTTGCTGAAGCTGGAGGGTAACCTCTTTGTGATACTTCTGTTCCGAAGGAAAAAAATTAAAAGATCAATGAATGGCTCCCCTTGCCTGTGCTGATGTTACAGCTTAGCATATAGCTCATTGCAGGTCAGAGAAAACAACTGCAGTACGAGGGAAGGAGAGAAGAAAAATCAATAATGCTTATCACTGGAAAGCCAAAACCATCAGAAGCAGAAGGCTGCTGTCCTCAGTAAGACACACATCATTCCTCCCTGCACATCTGCCGCTCTGAGCCTCTCCATCTCAAAGTCAAAGACAACAGAAAGTAGCACAGCACCACTGGGCCTGTCCTGCATTTTAACTTGGAGCAAAATCAATGTGAAAAACAATTCCCACCTGACACAAACACACACACACAAACACACACACACACACACACAAAAAAAAAAAGGGAAAAAAAGAAAAGGGACTACAGAAGCCTCCTAAATAGCAAGGAAAAGAGTTCTATTATCCATAAAAACAGCAAGTCTTATTACTTCCAATGTAAATGTAAATTGTTGTCATTCTTGCTAAGGAAAAAAAAAAGGTGCTTTGAAATTTCTTGTAGTCACTTTTCCATACAAGACTACTACGGGCTTAGCATGTCTCTAACAAAGTTATATTCTTGTTATTGATAGAGATACTTCATTTATAGAAGTACTTTGAGGACATCTGTCGGCTTTACTTGGAGCGAAGAAACAGAAACTCAGTTCTCATTGCTGCTGCTTTCACAGTAAAAATGGAGATGCTGAGGTGCTGGCCAACAGCAAAAACTAGTTCTATGTGATGTACTGCATCATCCACAGCACTGTGCTTGGAAGTGGGTGCCCTTTGGGCTTTTTATGGTGACACGTGCTACAAAATACTTTGTCAGCTGTCACATAATGCACATTTTCTATTTAAGAAACACACATTAAGCTGAATATATATAACAAGTCTTTAAGCTCAGAAGCTTAAAACAGCCCAATGTATTTAACCTATCACCCGTGAACTACACACCCGTGTACAAGATAACAAGTTGAAAGCCTTTGTTCAGTTTACATGGGCATATTCTTTGGCTTTAAAAGAAAGTGCGGGGCAACTGGAAACCATTTGTAGTCTTCCTCCTTGCTCAGACTGCCCCCTCCACGAGAAGATCAGAAAATAGAACTCTTCTTTGTTGCATGTATAAAGTATGCAGTGAACCACCTGAAAAAATGTAACTGTGAAAAGTGATAAATATTTAAGGCTTTTTCAGCCCTTCTCAAGGTAGCTATGTTACAGTAATTACACAGCATAATTTATGTAAATACTTCTTTTTTACACCAAAAGGCTGAAGCTATACTGTAGTAAAGAAAGAATTACATTTGCATTCAGAGAAAAAATGAGTTGCCAGCTCTTCATAATTCAGGTACTTTCTAAAATGTCCCTTAATGGGCCTTAGGTAGTTCCAGCATCATTTTTTGGAAAAAAAAAAAAAAAATCCAAATTAGCAAAATGCTTAAGTCTGATTATTACAAAATTAGTGTTTCCTCAAATATCATTTCAATAACATTTAAATCTACACTGCTGTTGCTTTTCTATTCTAAAGACTGATTATGAAGTGCCAGATTGGAAATTAGAATGTATCTACTCAGATTTAAGATTCTGAAGGTTACAAGTATTTCTAGTTTAGCATTTAATTCCCACTATTAAAATCTGAAATTTGAATATGAAACAGTATACTGAAAGTTAAAATTACAAATTGATACAGAGCTGCTGAAGGCAGTTTATCCTTGAAATTATTCTGAAAATAGGCATCAAAGAAAATGCATGTGTGATGGGTATGATATTGCCACAAAGGATCAAAAGACTGCTTAAACAACTACTTCTAAAGGGCTTAATCAAACTCTCTGCAGATGAATGAAGTTTGAACCTGCTGATACAGTCATATAATACATTTCGACCTTTATAAAGTCTGCACTAAGATGCCTCCTAAATTCTACTTTCATACCTTGCTTGGTATTTTCCTTTTCTCAGCTGAAAGTGTCGGTTATAACCTCGATTTTCAGAGTGTTCTAGCTTTCAAAACTGCCTCCTTAATTTTGCAGTCCTGTGGTATTTGCCTGGCTCCTTTCAATTCACCGGGTTTTTCAAACATCTCCTTGTGGGTTTCCTTAAACATCAGTCCGAGATTCCAGAATTCAATTAACAGTACAGATGCTTTTTTGTACTGTTTTTTTTTTTTAACTCAGCTGAATTTCATTTACAGGTCATCCATCATTTCATTTTTTAATCTTCCACAATCTTATTTCCATGACAACATGTATACCTGTCAGCAATAAGACAAAAGTATTTCAATATTCCTTAACAATTGTTAAAATCTTTTTATAGTTGTATGTAGCAAGTAGTTATATCAGAAATCAGAAGATCAGAAATACTTTGTGAAAAAAAAGCTTCTCAAGTGCTTCTAAAACTTTTAATCACACCACTTCAAATACTCTATGCTTCTTGCTTTTTTTCACCTATTCTGTCCAATAATTGCAAAATGCTTGTGACACAAGCTAGCTGTTATTCAATTATGCTTAATTTCGACTGATAAATTTCCACTGAGCATAAATTGATGCCTAGCAGTTTTTTCAACCTGCTCTGCACTTTTAAGAAAACTCATCCTGATATGTTATAAAACATAGTTATATTTATTGTTTGTTATTGTAGTTTTTTCCTGTCTCCATTTAAATATCTGGGGTCCAACACAAGGAAAACAAGTTGTCAGGGAAGGTCCAGAGGAGGAGATCAGAGGGCTGGAGCAGCTCCCCTACAAGGACAGGCTGAGAGAGCTGGGACTCTGGAAAAGAGAAGGCTTCAAGGGGACCTTATAGCAGCCTTCCAGTACCTGAAGGGGGCTCAAGGGAAAGCTGGGGAGGGAATTTTTAGAAGCGCATGTAGGAACAGAATGAGGAGAAATAGCTTTAAACTGGAAGAGGGTCAATTTACACTAGATATTAGAAAGAAATTCTTTACTGTGAGGGTGGTGAGACACTGGAATGGGTTAACCAGTGATGTTGCAGATGCCCCCTCCCTGGAAGCTGGGCTGGATGGGGCTGTGAGCAACCTGGTGTAGAGGGAGGTGTCCCTGCCTATAGCAGGGGGGTTGGAACAAGATGATCTTAAAGGTCTCTTCCAATCCGAATCATTCTGTGATTCTATGATCTTTACTGAGAAACTGTTAAAGCAGATTCTCCACGCAAATTCAAATAATGAATCAGTTTTTCTTTCCCAAAGAGATCTGATATTCTTTGGCAGAAAAACTTGAGAGACGCTGCTCATGTTCTTCAGACAGACATGGTGGATGATGATAGGGCTCAAATAAAAACAAACTAAAGTAGGTTTTATTCTTCCTTGAGCAGAAGTATTAAGTACTCAATATACTTTTTTTTTTTCTACTACTTAATAAAGAAACAAAAGAAATTCAAGACAAATGAGAGGTAACAGTGGAGCAATTCAGAACAGCTATGACGATATTTTTGGTTTGAGATCATGGTATATATGGAGTCACGTGTAACTGTCACATAATTATGTTATATTTTCAGACACGACTCACTCATGGTCTCACAAAGCAAAGTCAGTTGGTGGTGTTGCTCCACCTGCCACGCTGGACAATTAATACATGCTCACTAATATCAGTCAACTGTTACAATTTCTGAGAGACTGATAGTGAAATGCTAAGAAGGCTTTGGCAACCTTTAAGTTTCAAGTGAAGGAGATTTGCTCACTTCAACTGTAACACACTTCATAGGAATAAAACCTCCAGATCTCCTTGTCTTAAGAATGTCTGCCTCATTTTCCCTGTTGTCCAGGAATTTCCCTTCTGGTTTACTGTTTTTTTCTTATCTTCATTCTGTGCCAAGCCTGGAAATCTCTAGGATCACAATTCCTCCAAATTAGCAAAGATCTAGGGACAGTGATAGAGATACCTCTCTGCTGGAAGATTTAACATCAACATCCAAGGTTAGCAAACCTGGCATGAAGTGTTAGTTATGCTTATGATCTCAGAATAAAGGAAGAAATTAAATTTTACTATTAAAAAAATAATCTTCTCTCAAATCTGCCTCTAACAGTTCTGCCCGCAAAGCGTGGGAGTATCTGTCAGAAACCCAGCTTGCAAAACTCAAGTGATATATCCTCATCAACAGTTTAGCTAAGAAAGTGATAACCACTTATTGTTTCTTCACTGTACCCATGAGTTAATGTAACTTTTTGCAATACTGGCAGCTAAGAAAGTTTATGGCACCTGGTGACCCCAACCAGCAATGCAGATCTTGTACCTCTGTAAGACTTCTGCAAGAGTTCAGATTGCATAAAGCAGTGGGAAACAAGAATATAAAAAAAGGCCCGCTAATAGAAATACCAGCAAAGATAACATGCAACTCCACTGGTTCAGTCTTAAAATAGACCCTTACAGCAGAAAGCAATTATCAATAGAAACCGAAGAACTTTTGAAAGTAAAACATTGTAAGAACAATTTAATACAGTTTAATCCATGACATACATCAATCAGCCACAAAGCTGTCCAAACATGCTTTACAATAAAAAATCTATTTTGAGATCTCTTATTTGGTGATATCATGCACTACAGTATGCACATTTGCAGAAAGACAACCTCAGGCTTCTAAGAGCTGTTCTGCAGAAAGAATTCTCAAAGTTGGGAAGAGGAGTTTGAGTGAGGAGAAAAATGTTCTTTGAACATGGTTGAAAACAAAGCAGATCTGTGGAAATAGTTAACGTCTGTATAGATGGGAATTGCTCTGCAGTTCAGAAGTGTGAGCGCTGTATTTTAGCAGCAAGAAGCATCAACACAAGAGACTGTGTCTGCATAATAGTAATGTCTCTATTTTCCAGAAAATATATATATATATTTTATAATCTCATATATCAGAGATCTGCTTAACTTGTAAAACAGCAGTTGTGGTTTGGGGTTTTCGGGTTTTTTATTATTATTATTATTTTTTTCCTTCCTCTTTTCCTTCTTTCCTTTTTCCTTTCTTCCTTTCTTTCTTCCTTTCTTTCTTCCTTCCTTCTTTCCCCTCTTTCTTCTCCCCTTCCTGTTCATTTATTTATCTTAGTATTTATATGTTGGGAGCTGCTTTCTTTCATTCTTTTTTTTTTTTAATTCCTTTTTTTTTTTAATTGTGTTTACTTTAATTAACACTCTCTCTGAAATGTTGATCCTGCTAATCAGGTTATATTACAGCACAAGCTATTTTGGCATAGCACACTTCCCTAAGACCTGCTGTTGCTGCAATGAACCATAGCCAAATTTCCAGTCAAGAACCGTAAGTTTAGGCAGTAAATGTACAGTTTTGAAATGACCAGGTATGAGGTCTCCAATGAGTTTTGCTTGCAACTAAGTGTAGTTGTAAAACTGACAGTTCACAACTTTTTTCTGGAAGACAACTCATAGGTCACAAAAAAAGCCTTCAAAATAACCATCAGTTTTATATACTTCAACTACTCTCTTAGATGCCATTTGAATAAACTCAATTTAAAAAGTTAAGTAGCAATTACTCATTCCAAGGTAGTAATAAACTTCTCATATTGTGACAGCAAGGATGTTCCTTGGATTAAGTGTTAAGAGTTGGTAAACTGACGAAATGAAACAGAAGATCAAAAAGGCAGCATGGTTCTTGTCTGGAAAGGGCAAGTAGGAAAGTACATTCACTGAGAAAGGGGGGGTGAGGAAAAAAGATGGGTTTTATTCCAGTGAAAGGGATATCAAATGCTTTGGCTCTGAAGTCTGCAGGTCTCATGGAGAAGGAAGCTAACATGAAGCAACTGCTCACTTTAAGCTGAGTACAGCACAGCAGTTCAGCTGGCAAAGGCCCAATAAACCTCATTCTAGGTCATGCAGGAAAGGTGAACAGCATATCAATCTAATAGCTGGTTAATGAATGTGTAGACTGCATCTACACTTGAGGATACAAATGAAAAATCTGCTGAAAGAGGCTCCTTTACAACTTGCATCAATGCAACAGACCTGAGACAAAGACAATTCTGGTCCATTCTCTTTGTGTCTTCATGTTTCATTTTTCATTCTTTTATTTACAGCTGTGAAAGCTAACCAACCAACAATTTTTCACACACATACACACGCACACATGCAGAAAAAGTACCTCCTCTTGAAAACAGAGCAAACTGAAGGAGCAGGGGAGCAATCTTTACCTAGCATGCAGGTCTTCAGTCACTGAAGAGCTGAACACAGAAAGCTAGTTTGCTGCTCCTGATGAAAATATTAGTTCTTTTGGATTTTCAAAGCAGAAGGGAGAAGGTTGTGATTGTTAAGAAAGGACTGGATGAGGAGAAAAATGAGGATCTCCTTTGGGAAATGGACATTATCCCACAAATACACTTCAGAAAACTTACGGAAACAACTTAGAAAAATTTCCAACCTCCTCCATCTTTTAGATACTAGTGAAAAAAAGCGGTGATAATGCAGTAGCTTCACTGGGAAGGCAGCTCTAATGCAAAGGCTGCTACCTGGAAGGATCAATTTCAGCACCACCAGCTGAGAATGGAACTATCAAACCAGGAGAGAATGTGAGTTTTGATGAAGCAATTTTAAAGTGAATTCCCCTTCAGGAAAAGGAACACATTTAAAAAATAAATAAATAAAAAATCAAGAAAAACCTGCGAGCAATTTAAGCCATCCAGTGGGATGGATATCACCAATGTTAACATGATTAGAGAGCATGAGAGTGCTCACTGAAGGTTACACTTACTGGAACGGTTTCCCTCCTCTACTTCTTCCACTTTTCCCACACACTCTGTGTGGAATGAAAATACAGTATTTTCAACCTCTTTGCAGGCAGTACCTCTCCTAGCTAATACAGAATGTAGCTCCCATCATAAACAACCAGGGAGTTAATGCTGGCACTTCTGCTGAGCAAACTGCTAAGCCATACACATCATTTATTTCATGCAACATCCCTCAACACATGCAGTACTTTTTTTTTGTTCTGACATGAAACAAAGTTAGTAAGTTTTGGGTAGTAGGACAAAATTAAAATCAATGAGTGGGATAATCTGGATACAAAAACAAGTTGATAAAGAAGCTTGAAAGCATTTACAAATAAATTCCTTCCAACAGAAAGGTTAATTAAAAGTATAGAAAGTTTAGAAAGAAAACTAGTATTAGAAGGAAAATAAAAACTGAAAATAAGAGATATCAGCATGCATAGCAATAACTCCTTGCCTATCCATGGAGCTACTGCAAATTTTGAAGTAGGTGCCCATAATAACTTTTACACTGAAGGATCTGTCACTCATGTGCTAAAATGCTAGGCTACTTACACACAGAAGGAGACTATCTGGGAATAATCCTTGTCTTACTGTTAATCAGAATAGATGCAATAGCTACCACTAGAAAATCGACAAAGGGGATTCTGGCAAAGATTGCACAGGTGCCCATCAAAGTAAGTGGAAGAACAAATTTTGAGTACAGTGGGCACTGCATCTGTTTTTTGCTTAGAAAGCAAAAAACCAAAAGCATTCTTCTGTGCAGAAGTTGCAGTCAGACACAGAAGTAAGAAGCACTTTTGTAGTGCTTATGGAGGTAAACCTATTTCCACAGTATAAAAGAATGAAAACAGCATGTACTTTTTTACCCAGACTAGTATCTCTTCAAGTATCATGCAAATACCTAAATTGTTATGTGGCAGGAGTTGTGGGCAAAAAGAGGTCTGCCTCTCCATAGTGTTCTCAGTCTTCGTATTTGGGTAAAAACACAAGTATCTGTTTCCTGTTATGTACCTGACAGAAAGCAGCAAATAATTCAATCATAAACAAGGTCAAGCAGACTACTGTCCTTAGGATGAGAGCTTCACAGCCTCTACAGGACAGGAGTATTCCAGCTTCAGCCATATCCACTTTTCAGTAGTTTCAGCATTACATATGCACACGACATCATTTGGAACTACAAAACTGGCCAGGGGAGACAGGGGCTGCTTGGACTGGGCATTAGTCAGTGCATGGTGAGCAACTACTTATTAGATAAAAAAAACACATGTACAATTATAATTACTACTATTGTTTTTCCCTTCATTTTGTCTCAATAAGTATTTTTATCTCATGAGTTCTATTTTGTTGGTTTTTTTTCTGATTCTCTCCCCCATTTCACTGGGGCTGGGGAGCAAAATGCTGTGGGGTGCTGAACAGCTTGCTGGGTTCAACCACAAAACAGCACAGGGATTTAAATAAGAGGACAGAAGAATATAGGAGGACATACAGCATAGGCATTCAATTAAAATGATCCAAGCTCAGTATGAATATTAAAGACTGAGAATTAGCTGCACGTAAACCTTCTACATAAATAACTCATTGAACAGTTTTGAATAATTAAATGTAAAATAACCAGGACCTTCTTGAAATAATTTGCAAATAACAGCCCATAGAATTTCTAAACTCATTTTTAAGAACCTTTTATGCAACTTAATTGAGCATAAATGTATGCATTTTTAAAATATCTCTGTTTTAGCTTTATTATTTTTTTCTTGGTAAAGAAAATGCTTACTTAGAGATAAGGATTTTCTCCTGAGTCATATTTCATCTGATGACATTTCCCTGCTAAATTTGTCACCTCTGAAAAATAGCATTAATCCAAAACAATGTCACACAGCATTTTCTTATACTTCAGCTTATTTCTTTATATTTTTCCAGAGGAGAAAGCCACTCAAGAAAAGTAATTTAGCTGCCTTATGTCTTCCATGTACCACTACATTCTCCTCATTAAAATTTCATGGAATCATCCAATTAAGATTGGAAAAGACCTCTAAGATCACCTACCACCAATACTGCCCACTAAACCATGTCCCTAAGTACTATATGTATTTTCCGTAAACGTCTCCATGGATGGTGACTCCATTACCACCAGAGGTGAGAAACCAGACCCTACAAACTCACCAGCATCCTGTGATGGGATGTGGCAAGTCCTATGAGCAACCAGGCCATCCACCTTGAGCTCAGCCTTCCTCATGCTCAAAACTTGCTGACTGGATCTTTTTTAGAAATTGGTCCATTTTCCTCAGATCAGAGAAGGGTCTCACTGTGAGCTTGTGGTTGCTTCTTCCAGGAGCCTGCCCACACCCTCCAGTCAGTGTCTGACCCAGCTTTGGATGCAGTCAGCCTACAGGGTGCCCAACACATGCTGTCTGTGGGAGTGAGGGACGTTCTTTGCACATGGCTCTTCCTGTGAACTCCAATTTGAATTTCTCATGGTGTCTGCAACTGCACATTAAACCATACAGCAACAGAAGAACTCGAACGCTCTGCGCAACTGGATCGTGAAATGCCACCTAGTTTTCTGAAAAGTCACCTAATTAGCCCTTGTTGCTAAGAAGGCTAACAATATTCTTGGATGCATTACAGAAAGGACTGTCAGCAGATCAAGAGGGAGATCCTTCCTCTACTCAGCACTGGTGAGGCCACAGCTGGAGGTGAGTCTGAATGTGGGCTTCTCAGTAGAAGAGAGACATGAACATACTAGAAAGAGTCTTCCTGGACATCTTCAAAAGCTGCCTCAGTGTGGTCTTGGGCAGCCTGCTTGAGGTGACCCTGCAGAAGCAAGGGCAGGACTAGGAGGAGCCAGAGGTCCCTTCACACCTCTACCATTCTGTGATTCATGCAGTGAAGCCAGAGTAACAGGAAGAAATTTAACAAGCCACACAGCAGGTCCAGAGTCATCTGTGTTCCCAGGATCTGCTTATAATTGGCAGAATCTTTAACCATCTTCAGTCCCATAGCACTGTCTTAATAAATACATGTATATCAGCCAATGTAATTCTAAAAAATGGCTTTTAACTAGAACAGGTATGAAAACTGTAATGAAATAAAAGATAAAACTTTCAGGGACTGCGCATAGGCAGAGGTCAACTATCTACAGAAATGCAACAGAAGGTAGTGAAAATCATTGTCAGCAGTGACTTTAAGTTATCACTAATGCTTTTCCTATATATACTCAGGTGAAATTAGATCACAGGCTGAAATAGTCATGATTTCACTGTTTACACCCAAAGTAAACAACTTAAGATTCCTCAACAGTCTTGCAAGTCTTTCATTTCTGAAATTACCATTGTGCTTTCTCTGTAAAAATAAGCACATTACTAAAAAGGAATTAAAAGAAAATATCCTTCCTCTGATGTATAATGGGTGACATTTTTGTGCAATGGAACACCAGCCTGGCATAAGAAAAAAGAAAAAGCAATGTAATTGTGTAGACAAGATGCAGATAAACTTACTTGGTATAAACTAACTGCTCATAAGCAACTCAACGTGAGCGTACTGTAGCTAAAAACTCCAGAACTTTGTCTCTGTGAAGAAATCTCACTAGGATTAAGAATTTGCATTAGTTATGCTTCTGGGAAAATCTAGCAATGGAAATGACCTAAAAATATGTCCAAAGCCATAGAGGGCATTTGCGGTTGAGTAACCACATGCTTTCCATGTGCTCATAACACACTCAAATCTTGAGTTATCTTTTCTGCAATGAAAGTAGTAGTAAAACAACCTGCTCCAGCCATATCTAATTACTGAATAAATTTAAATGCTTTCACACCATCTTTCACTGGAAATTCTTACTTCAAACTTCATAAGCTTCAAGTTTATGTGGGTATAAAAATTGGATTTAACCATATTTTCCTGAGACATTTTTATCCCTTTATTAGTTTTAGTAGTTTGATAATGTACTTTGCAACTTGCTTTCTTTAAATAAGCTTTTAGTACAGAATGCAATTTAATTTGAGAAGAATTATTGCCTGTTTTTAACCATTACATAGGGGAAAAATTCACTGTCAAGATGGTGACGATTTAGCTAGGCATTAGATAAGTTCAATATGACAACTCTCAGCTCAAGTGTGGGAGTATACAGTAAATTTACAACTGGGTCTGGCCATTTGAATGCGCTGAAAGCACCATTCAGTCCAATACAGGATTACACATGCACACAGCAAGCATTTATGTACTGCCTGTTTGAAGTTACCAACACACTTTTGTGCTCTCCTTATGTAGCAGGCATTCTCAGTGTTACCACATCCATATAACCCTGGGTATTTCCTGCTTTCTATGCTGTGCTCATAAATAGGTATCTGAAGGCATGACATATGGATGAAACAATGTTGTTCTTGTATAAGTATACTTCTCTGTTTCACTGACTATACTGTCCTGTGTGTTTTCATTTTCCCAATCTCCATCTATCTTATTAATGTGCTTTCTTTCACCTGCAACAGAAATGATGAGAAATTTCAGGGAAATGCTCATTTTAAACTGTACCTGAAGTGCTGCAAAACAATGAGAACCATCCTTATTTTGTTAATGTTCATAATGGTGTTAGTAGTAATACTGTTGAATTCTAACTAGATGGATTTACTGTATGTAGTTGGCATTGGTGAAGTATTTGTCTGAAAAGCACTATGTTCTGCCATTTCCAGGCATTCAGTGTATGAACATTAACAAACACAGGCCTTTCACATGAACTGAGAAGAGCTATATCATAAATTAAGAGTGAATTAATATCAATTTCTTGTAACCACTAAGGTAACAACATCAGACTGGCTATCTGATATTGAAGAGGAAAAATACAAGGATGTATGCAGATTGGAAACATACAAATCTTGCAACCTTGTGTTCTGCTATGTCAAACACTGTGCTAGTCAAAGACTCAGCAGTATGCTGAAAAACAGATCTCATGTTGCTCAACGAGAACATTTCAACCAAGCAGTGGGACAGCCCAGAGACTCCCTGGAGAAACAGGGTCTGGAATTGTGCCCTCAGTACTGCACTGCGTGGCATTCACACACAGGACCCAACTCTTTCAACTAGCTTTCCTGTGAGAGTTACATTCACTTCTTCCCTGCAGAACAGAGGGAAAGCTTTATACTCCAGCCTGACAGCGGACCTGCAGGCATGCTGTGTGTACCACAGGTATGCTGCTGACTCTGAGCAGTCCTCCTCCACCTTCACTGACTTCTTTAGCTGCTTCTCCCATGGTGGTTTACCACCCCTAAAAACAGCTCACTCCCTTCTTTGTGCAGATGTGTCTGCCTTTCCAGCAGTGAAAAATCTCCTCTTACCTCCCTCAGAAATAGTCAATTCCAACACAGAGAGAACTAAAAAATTTAAAAGAAAGGTTGTACAGATCACTTTCTTCTTGGTCATGAGTCCAGACATTCTGTCGATGGAGGGAGAAGTGATGTTTTTTGAGCAGAGGACTGAAATGAGTTCATCAGGCCACAATCATAAGCAGGTGGGTTTGTCTGCTTGCTTGCGTTGCTTTGGGAGTTGTTTTGTCTTTGAAAATGATACTTCCAACTTGTGACAAGCTTGAATAATGGATCACTGACAAGGGAGAAAGTTTAATGTGCATGGAGACTGAGTTTCCACAGGCTACAGCTGCTCATTTCTTTTTCCTAGCCTCCCCCTGTATTCTGCTGACTGTGCCTCGGCACACTACAGATAAAGACAGAATATACAATAAATGATCAAAAGGAAGTATGGCTCAATTTACCTGCTTCTCTCAGAAGTCAGATTTTTCAAGGCATGGCAAGCCTGTATACTTTTTTTTTCCAGCTGACAAAAGCAGAATTGTTGCTGGTACTATCAAACTGCCAAAAGCACTCACAATCATTATTTTGGAGGATGTGAATGGACCTTCACTGTGCTACTTGATATATAAATATAATTTACAAAGTGTCCCTGTTGCCCAAGACATCAGCTATATTTTCATTAATATTCCAGTCAACAAAACACACACATTTGAAACAAGTGACACTTCCTGGGTTTACTGCACTTATCAAACATTACAGAGAGGATAAAGACAGGAAAAGAGTGATACACACAACACAACTGACTTTGTGAAAAACAGTAAACATTTTGTATGTCTCACTAAAAGTCTGCACTATGCTTTTCCCATAATAAAATTAATAAAGGAATTCCATCCAAGGAAAGAGGCAGCTGTCATTGAATGTTTGCTAAACAGCCTAAAAGCTACATTTCAGAATAACTTTAATTAACCTAGACTTGATCAGACAGGTTTACTGCCTGAAACAACCCACAAGCTTCACTATGGAGTACACAAGTACATGTATTTCATAAGTGTTACATGTAGGTGTTTACAACACAGCAGCTATCAGCCTCTGCCTACTCCTATTGGAGAACTTAAGAAAAACTCAAGTGAAGGTTTAAATACTTTTATGTTGTAAAATAAACTGAGCAGACACCTGAAATCTGTGGCGAAATAATGCCTAGCAAGAATTATAATAGCAGTGCCTGCACCCAATGCTCTGGATGTCAGGAAGAAAAAGCTAAAAATCCTGAAGAATGTTTGGCCACTTTGTCTATCAGAAGCTATAGAATTCAAACAAACATGTAAATGTACCAGCTGAAGCTGAACCAAAAATAAGTGTGATTCTGTTATTCTTAAGGAGTTTTATAGCATATTCTGCAAAAATAATAATAATAAAAAATTTTTTAAATACCAGAAACTTGTGTCTATTAATATTACTCCATTCTCTTCCAAAAAACCAAGGTGTTTTAGTCCCAACTCCTGCTCTTATTTTTCCCTTTCTGTTATTTTTAAGAATGTTGTTTATAAGTATAAACAATATCTAGGCTTTAAATTCTCATATGGTATTAGTGCTTTTTTTGTCCTGTCTTCCTTCTTCTCTTTCTTTTCCTCCTCTTCTATTTCAGAGTTTTATTATTTCTGGGAACAAACAGAAAATTATGAAACAACATTTTTAGAAAAAATACAAGAAAGATCAAAGCAACAAGAAGTAAGATACATTAATCTTCACTGTGCTAAGTGGGAAACAAGGATAATGGACAATAATACCAGCAAGAAAAAAAGTTCATGTCTTCTAACTGTCATAAACCTGAATGAAAAGTATTTTAGGTAGCAGTGAAACAAAATGTAAAGGCTGTGTTGAAAAGAAGTGGAGAGGAGTGTTCAGCTACAAAATGCTCTCCAGTTTCCATGCAGGCTGTGTGATTTGAGTTCATGAATCTTTGGTTTTGCAGGTGAAAGAAAGATACTTAGCTCCATACCAAAAACTCATGCAAGTTTTGTCATAACATTCCTGGCCTAATCACCAGCTCTTTAATCAGGACCTGTAAAAAAGTATCCAAAACACCCTCAAAAATAGGGTCTTGGACTAGATCTGGACACTTGAGGCATAGGCTAATCATGTCCTTTGTACAGCTTCAGAGTAAATCAGGTCCTGACCACAAAATCTCCAAGCAAGTCCCACCAAACCTGAAATTAAAGAGATTTTTCATTTGTATTCTTTTCAATCTGGAATTTTTGTTTCTCTATGTGTGCTGCCGGTAAAAAATTGTAGCCAGGGAGAGGGCAATCCAGGATCTCTGGAAGGGTAAAAAACAGCTTAATTTGCCATGGAAGCAGAAACGAGACCTCAGCTCTCCTCTGAATCATACAAGTAACAAATATGGCTAGGATGACAGTATTTGCTATTTGGCTTCCTGGATAAATAGAAGCATCCTAAGGATATGTATCAGATTTTATGACCCTGAATACCTTAGATATTTGGAAGGTTTGTAGAGCCCAAAAAATATATGTCTATCTTTCTAAAAAGCGTTGCAACATCTCTGAAAATCTCCTAGAATGAAGTCTTCTCCTGCTTCCATTTCCTCCAGTTATGGCGCACCTCTTGGTGAGCTGACCTTTCCCTGATCAAACCCACCTGACTATTTAGTTCATTAATCTATTTAGTATGACCCCTCTGCCATTACCCTGGTGAACACCACACAACTTTGACTTATGCAGCAGTTTGCTGGGACCTACTTCACTCCAGCATTCAAGCAGTATGGAACATAGGAAGACATTATCTCCTGAAGTGGGCTGATCTTTCAGTATTTACTGTTATCTGTAGTCATGACCTTGGCCATTAAATTGTGACACTGTCTGTTGTTAGTAAACACCTTTGATGTATACAATTACAATTTTACCTCAGCCACTCTGTGCTGTATAGCACAACTACGGATTCCCTTCAACAAACACAGTCTACCCTCATATCTAAATGTTCTGCTTTGATAATAGTCTATGTTGTGATTTTATTATTGCATAAATCTCAGCAGCCATTGACTCTAGGTGTTCTTTCTCACATCTCTCATGCACTAGTGACATGCGGAATCAAACTCTGTAACCCAAGTAGGATTACAAAGCAGGTATGGTTTATTCAGTGCTGTGCAGACACCGGGTGCAAGGGGGATAGATCCGCCTAACTTGCACACCGTCTGGAAAAATCGTGCTACAGATATAGGCCAAACAAACACATAATCAATAGTTTTCCCGGAATTTGGATACACATTCATTACACCCTGGAGAGGGGGTCGTGGGACGAAGATTTGTTGTTTTCCTTGTGAAGGCTTCTGACCTTTTTCGCTATAAACTTCTGAGCTTTCAGGGGGGAGTCCCCTCAAACTGGTTTCTTCTTGCCCTGTGGACATCTAATCACCTCCCTGCCTAGTGTCCTTGGGCTGTTCTCAAACCCTTATCTTTATGACCTTCATCCCCCTTATTCTCAGTCACTGTGAAGCCTTCTTGCCTTTTTATTTTTGCTTATGGGGCCCTTCTCACCTTTCACTAGCATTCATACTAGCCATATTAAGGAACTCAACTTTTGCATGTTCTTCTTCTCTACTCATTTGAAGTGTGTTTGAAAAAGGATTACTTCCCTGGTAGGAATTTATAAATAACTTCCTGAAAGTCTGTCTAGCTCTGAGGTGTAAAAAGGAGGTTGAGAATAGTAAGTAAAACCACTTTTTGAAGCAGACCAAATCCACCTAATTGCAGTGACTGTATAGACAACATCTTCATTACCCTTAACACGGCATAACTAAGATGAAAGAGAACTGCATTAGTACCCTGTGTTCTCAGAGAGCCCTGCAACAGATGACCATTTTAGTGCAGCCCTGATCCTGTTTCTCCACTGGTTTATGCATGGTTTTTTCAAAGTAGGGATAATCTAAAAGGGTAAGTTAAATGTGAGACAGACTATCAAAGACTTACAAAATGGTAAATTTTTGAAATGTTTCATTTCCCATAAGTATTAATATCAACTAAGGTTTTCAGAGCTGCTTCATAGTTATGGCTCCAAGACCATGCTTTTTTAGAAGCTATGCTAAGCAACTCCCACAAAAAATTCATACATTTGCAGTGAAAGGCCTTGGCTTTATACAACACTGCTTAGCAGCAACTGCAAACACCAATGTGTTAGCAACATAGTTTTTCTCTTAGAACCAAACAAGAAATACCAGACGCTCCAAAGAAAACAATTCTGTCCCAGCTGAAACTAAGACAGGAAGAAAACAATACAGAGACAAAATAGGCTGCTACAAACACTTGAAACTGACTTCACCAATCCCAGCTATCTTGGTGTGGAGCTATAGTAGGTTTAACCAGCACTGTATTTTTCACGGAATTCTTAAGTGTAGATAAAGAAAGAGGAAAAACAGATAGGAGGCAACAACCACTAAGAAAGGATATCTGACAAGCTACATTTCATGACAGTTCAAAGTAATTTACTTATCTACTTTTCTTCATATAGAGCCTGCAAGGAAGTAATCACAAAGGTCATTTTCAGTAGACATATACTTTACCAATTCACTTTCAAAAGAGATAATTCACAGTTTGGCTTTCTACTGTTATTTGATTTTTTTTACACAGGAAAAAAAAAAAAAAAAGACTATTCCATTAACTAGTTAGGAGTAAAGAAAACTGTGCTGCAAAGCTGTAACACTGTGATGAAGTCATTTATATGCAGAGAAAGAGCCATTATATGAAATGGTACTTTTACCTCTGCATAAGCGTAGAGCACCTCTCAGGGTAGAGATCCATTTTGATGTAAGCACTGAAATAAGAGACCAGCTTTTGAAAAAAAAAGCTCAGGATATTTGACACCAGTTGAGTGGATCCTCTTTGACAGAAAGGTATCTATTCAAGTTCTGAAAGAGATGAGGAAGAAATACCTCAAAATTTCTGTATCTGAGCTAATCAAGCACTAAATTCCTCTGCCTAAAATATCTAAACCTCAGAAAATCTGAATATTTTAAACTCTAAAAGAGGTACTAAATAATCTTTTGGAAAAAGTTGGCATGCATCTGAGTTGATTAAGGAATAGTTTCAAACTCTAAACGGAATCTAAAAATTACAGAAAGAACTTCCAGCACTTCCAATTTAAGGCAATAATACTTTTCAAGAAGTGTCTGTCTACTTGCTATTCCAAAGATTGCCTGGACAAGGAATTTATTTACAAAACACTATTATCCTCTTTTCCTTTTTCCTTCAAAAAAGGGAGAATATGTCCCAGAAGATGCAGTTTAACAAGCATATACACTTCCATCATGGATATCTGCATCTACCTACGTGCAAAAAGAGCACTCTTAGATAAGAACTGCAATCACCTGAACATATGGCAAAGCCACAGGCAAAACCCCATTCAAAAGCAATGGAGGTTGATAGAAAATAGAGCAGTGCTCTGGGGAGTTTTGCAACGTGGACAGCCTGTCAGTGGCAAAGACAGCCTTAACTCACAGGAGAAGCAAAGGTGCCTAGTATACCAGTAATAACAATAAAGTTATAAGCAGCTTGCTAATGCAGGAAGCGGTTATTGGCATGAGGGCACAGTGTAGCCCTAAACCTAAGCATATGTCAGATGTTGATGGGCAGAGAAACGATGCAGACTGAAGGCACCACTGAAAGCTGAGCACCTCTCAATTTACCCTGCACCCTCCCATCAAATCCATAAGGACCAAAGGATCCATCCTCCTGGACTGCCCTTTTCAGTCCAACAGTGATGGGGTCAGATGGCAAAACTCAGGCATTTAAAACCAGCAGTTATCACAGAAAAGTTTGCCGTAGTAAAACACTTGGAGAACAAAGAAATGCATAGGGAACAATAAAGACCTTTTTTTTTTTTTTTAAAATTCTTCCAGATATAAAACTTTTATTTGAGCATTTAGCATTTAGCTCTCATGCAGCAGGAGTAGAAATCTGCTTTAGAGCCCGGATAAATATTAAGAAATTTGTGTAACCCCACCAACAGCTAAATGTACCCAGAAATGACAGTTCAGTGGAGCAGCTGTGCAAGGAGTCACAGAAGTAGGAGCTCATTCTGACCCCTTGGGGCTCTGTGTCTGAGATTATGGACTCAGGAAAAAGAAAACAAACTCTTGTCATTACCTTACATATTTTCTTGGAAGGTGCATGTCCAATAAATAGAAAACAGATGCTGCTGAATATTTTACGATTTTTCTCACCCCTTAGCTCCACAAATGTTTTATAATTAATGGGACCGGAAAAAAAAAAAAAAAACAAACCTTTCTGGTCCTGTGTTTGGCTTTATATAATACCCAAAATATATTTGTGAGAGGTAGAAGTTTTCTGAAGTGGAAGTTTCCAGTGTTTTCTGTATGTAGTGTAGGTCCTTACTGAACTTATAACCTTCCTGTGAAATTTTTATATATGTTATTGCTCATAAAGAAAGCTTCTGAATAGAGTGAAATTAAGAATGGGGTATTCTGACTTGGAAGATAAGGAAAATATGCAGGATGGGGTGAGCCTAGCACAGGACAGTATGGGGAGTGCCAAGCACAGGATAGTACGGATATGCTAACCTTCAAATATTGCCCTCCATCTCCAGTATTACAGCAACAGCATTGGGAAGTCTGAGCCTGAGACACTCAACCAGTGGGCACCAGGTGAGGCATTACCTGCACTGGGTTTATAACTGGATGAATGTCACTGACTGGTGCACAACTTCTCCCTTGCCAGTAGGGGGGAAGGGGAAATTACTGCAATAATGAATAAACTTTGCTGCTATCACTAAGAACTTTGCCTAACTAGAAATCTTCAACTCATGCAGTGACAGACGTTACTACGGTTACTTTCTTGAAGCAAGCAAACAAACAACTCACAGATCTGACTGGAAGTTTGATGAATAAAGAGGTGAATACAGAAGAATTTGAGCTTTGTGTCAGTCACAGCATTATGATTTCACAGCATTGGTACTTTAAAATGATAGTAAAATGACCAAGTGAACTGAATAAAAATGCTACTGGAAAAATCTCCAAACACTGCTAATAATGTTATATGACTGAAAAATAGCATTTCTTGTCTCTATTTTCATTTTGTTCACGTCAGACTCTTTTTTCATAGTCTTCTCCTTGAGACTCCCTTTGACTTCATCAAATATACTATCTTCTAGAAACAACATCCTACTTAAGCACAGAAAAGAATTAAATCTTGATTTTGTCAACAGTCAGAGGCGGGTTGTCATGAATGCAGGAAAAGTATTACTGGGAATCCAATCCTCACTGTTTCTCCATTAGAGATCAAGTTATTCAAGAAACATTTTCTTTCCAAAAGATTCTTCTGAACAGCATTCTCTCTATACTACAGAGTGAAGCACAAAATAAACATAGACAAATATGCTTATGTGTTTTACAATGAAAATACAAAGCTTTTTGAGTTCTTCTACCAAAATGGTTAAGTGGGCAGGAAGTCACTTCTCAGACAAAGCCTGAAGTGTTAATCAGCCTCCTGCAAATGTCCTTCACAATGGCAGTTAATGGACTTATGGACACTGATGCATTTCATGCAACCTGAGTTTTAGCCCATTCATTTCTGCAAGGTTGGATGAGCAGAAAACTTTACACTTAAGCAGATATTAAACTGCTGAGTGGCACAGAGATACAAGAAATGGGAAAAATTAACAATAATTGCTTTTTTTTCCCCTTATAAATGTATTGACGTGGACTCAACTAGTGTCCATCTAAACCTTGTCCTTCCTAAGGATGATAAGATCACAGAATCCACATTGTTGGAAGGGGCGTTGGGAGGTCTGTGGAGAACGCTCCCACGCAAAAGCAGGATCAGTTTATAAGGTCAGACCAGGCTGCTCAGGCTGTTGTCCATGTGAAGTCTGAAGCTCTCCAATTGCTATCATGGGCAAAACAGACTCAGCATAGGGAGTTACTAACAGACTGGAGCAGTGACAACTAAAAGCAAAAGGAAACCACCTTCCCCTCACCCACCTTTTCTCTTCCGTCTGAGCACTGCAGGGGAACAGAGGTCAGAAGTCAACAGAACAGAAGTCAGCCCGTAACCCATTGTCCCTGCCACCCACAGTCACTCGCTGCCCCCACACCACGTGGCTCCCTCCTACCGACGCCGTCATTTCCTCCCCTAACTCTGCTCTCATCCTCATTTCTGCATGAAGGCAGATTAAACTGAATAGCCAGACGTGAGCTTAAAACCTGAACATCAGTGTGTAATATTAAACTATGCAAAACTATTTCAGAAAATAAAACATCTCCGTAAGTACTCGGCTGTATGAGAACCCAAGAACATAGGAATACAAATATGAGAAACTTGCCTTCTTTTTCTTATATACACCACCAATTAATAGATTACAGTAAACCTTAGTGAATGCATCTACATACATGAAGGTACATACATGAAGATGCCTTAACTTCTGTCTGCCCTTTTTTCCAAAGCTTTAAGAACAGTCCTATAAATACACAGAGATGACAGGCAGTCTTCAGAGGCACTGCTTTTTCACCTTTTATAGATTTCCATAAGCGCTGAGTACCCATTCCGTTCTTTGGTTTTCAAAAAATTCTTCCCTGTCAGTGAATAATGATTGTCCTGAAAACAGATACCCATGGAAATTAATAGCTGTACATCACATTTAGCCCAGTTTTCTTCCAAGATATTTTTAAGTGTCAAGCAATAGTTCCGTTTTAATCAAATGCTGTTTCTCTCCTATAATTTAATTTCAAATGCAGCTGTCCATCTAGTTCACATGCAGATCATTACAGCTTTTAATTTTTAACAATGCTATTGGGCTGGATGCATGAAAAAGATAATGGGCAGAAATTTTTCTTTCTTGTGGTAATGAAAAGACTGTCTTGGCTATACATTTTTAATTCATTTTTTAAACATTAATGCTTCTGAAAAGAACGATTAGGCTCTGGTTAATCTTCCCAGGTGCTAGGCTAGACAATCACATCTTGAAAAACACATGCGTTGCTCCTACAGCAAGTGCACAACTTCAATACGTGCAAACATAAGCTAGTAAAAACCTATTCTTTCAGCATGGCAGGTTATATATGCCAAAATAGGCTTATGAATATCTACCCAGCTCCTGCCCATCTTTTGCTAGTCGTCCATAAAAGACTGTTGTAAGACTTAATCACTAATTTGCATCACAGTATGCACACTCCGCTTGATAACATATGAAAATTTCAAAACAAATTGGGAAAAAAGGCCTGGAAAAAAGCATGAATATACAACTACAGAGTTGTTCAGTGTTTTGAATTTCAGAATTAAATGTTTTAATGCAAGGAATTACTAAGCAGGTCCTATATTCTCTGAAGATAATTAGGAATCTGGCTCTCACTGATTTTAATGGGATATAGCTACCTAAGAGTCTCTTAAGAATTATTAATACGATGGCATTGCAATATGTGCCAGATATGACTTACATTTAACACAGCATGGCTTTGATCTTAAAAAGAAAACTGCAGGCATTCCGCAGTTCACCCATAAGAATAATCAGTGAATTGTGCTGCATCTGGTTGAATCTGCAAGTTGACAAGCAAGAGAGAATATCTGACATAATATGATGCAGGAGAGCAGTTTAGTAAATTGCTGAATGGGGGATGCAGGAAATGGACCAAGTGAATGAAAAGTAAAAGAAATAAGGATCAGCTCAAGTGAAAAATCACAATAATTCCAACAGAAGTCGAGAAAATAGCTGAAACTGACTCAGATTCATCAACTGTCATGAAAGAATATATGCTATTGAAGAAACAACAAAGCAGTCATTTCATTTCCAAAGAGCAGTCGAAAGTCTGCTTTCGGCACAGTGCTAGGAGATTCAATAAGAATTAAATTTTAGGAATTATTGCATTCTGTTATTTTCTTCTTGAAAGCTAAGAAAAGGTTGTTCTCATGTAAAGAATGGATTTTAAATTGTTGAAAAGGGTCATCAGCAGCTCACTGAAAAATTGATTCAAAATATTAGTCTTTTACTGTTGAATAATAGAAACAGTAATGTCGTAAATGCTCTCCTAAGTTTGACAGGACTTCTGCAGGATGTGTTCAGTTTTTAAAGAGATTTTATCTTTTCAGTAAAACTCAAATAACTTCATCATGCTTAGACACATCAAAACAAAAAATAATGATGACCGTAGAATGCAAGAAGCAGAATTACATATCTCTCCTAGTAGACAGAGTAACAGGATAAATATCAAAATATTTTATTAGCTTTGTACTGGATTATTGGTATGCATTTGAGACTGGTGACAAATGTAAAACAGTTGACTGTTTTCAAAGGGGCATACATGAAAATTGTTTTACCAGATAGCTTCAAGGGCAGCAATGGTATTGGTAGAAACCTTGGAAGGTACAGCAGGAGCTGCACTACTACAGGCTGCTCTACTTCCAGAGCTGTCACAAAGAAAGTTTGCAAAGCAACACATTACTGATCTACTTTAAGAGATCATAAATTTGCTTTAGGTAGTTTAACAAAATGCCTCTCATTAGAATTGGCAGGAAAAGAGACCAGAGATATGGAAATAAGTATCTCAATGAGAAATATTTTTCAGATCTAAAGCAGAAAACTTTGAGAAAATGAAAAGCGTCAATTCAGAAATAAAAGTCTGAAATGGGAAAAAACATGCCTAGATTTTTGGCCTGTACTAGCTCTATATTTGATGGCAACTACTTTTCTTCAGCGAAAATGTGTTGATTTCACTTTTAAAATCCCTCAAGGCTTTTATGTCAAGATGAAAAAGGCCACTTCTTATTTACTCTTGTCACAGTTTGTGACACCTGTATGTTATTTCAGTGGGAGTTTTTGCTCGCAAGAAAAGGAGAAAAAAGGTCCTGCAGGGCATCAGTGAAGCACCACGGTCTTGGAGAAACCTGTCAGTGGCTTTCAAGCCAAATATGCCTACTTTTGCCTGCTTTTCCCTGTGGGAAACACATTGAAGAAACTCACAGTCCTCAGAAGGGCAACACAGCTGCAGAGCAGAAACTCTTGGGATATAGCAAAGCAGATGCATCAGTAGGCAAAGGACGGGCATTGCTCTGCCCACGTTATGGGGGTAAGAGACCATAGGTGACAGGAAAAAGTTTTTGCAGGGCTTCATCATGCAGAGCATAAGAAATTTCATAACTTCAGAAATGTGATGTGATTTCCAAATATGCTTGCTTCAGCTTCTCTCTCTTTCCCCTTCAAGTTAACTTAATTTTCTGGGCCTCCAGACCTTTGTATAATCGCAGATTATATAATCCAGAGGAAGATGGGTAGAATGGCAGCTAGGATGATGAGTGGTACAGGGCGCATTGCGTGGGAGGGGGCTTGACTTCTGAACCCTGGGACCTTTGCTGGGCGACCTGGCAGTACATGTAGCACATGCAGCATGGTCCAACAAAGCAGGCTATATAAAACATCTTGTTTTCTTCTTGAAGTTGCACAGGCCCTTGTCATGACTTGAGAGTGTCATATCAAGAGAAAGCGTTAATCAAATAGTAGGTTTTTCTTTATGTCATCTTCAGGAAAAAATGGAATGGCTAAGCTAGAATTTGAAAGATTCAGAAATTGCAGTCATTATCAGGATATGTCGGCTTACTCATGCTTCCAGTCACTGCTTTCTGTTGTGTGCATGTGGATCACTGGTGGCTCTGTGAAGAACCGGCTTCAAATCCTGGGTCTGACTGTCATGGAGCACTATGGGAGTTACAGTAGTGAGGACAACCACCAGGTACTGCAGTGACATTGATAACTTTGTAGAAACTCTAGATTATAAAAGGTTGGCAGCAGACTGCGTTTCCTGCACGTATCCAGTCATTTAGATAAATGTGGATACTTTGAGCCTGCTGATGGCCACAATGAACTGAAGATCTGTGATGTATCGCTGGACAGGGAAAACTGTTAGACTAATGACTTCCATTTTGTCTTGATTAGGAACCTAAAAACACTTTCAAGGCTAAGGTTATGCCAGTAGAGGGTAGTCCTAAATACTTCAAATTCTGAAGATTGACTTGTCCTAAAGAACAAAAAATTAGGTTTATTGCTTATCTGTCAGTGAGCTTTTAATCAAATTTTGCCTATGTATTTCTCCCACTCTTGAATCTTTCCACATTTTCAAACTTGTGCCATCATATATAGTTTAGTCCTATTACAGATAAATAAAACACTGTGAAATCTGTAATCATCAGAAATAGAAGAGCAGAGTGCTGACAGAAAAACCTACACAGCAGAACAACCATTGTCTTAAAAATAACCAGTCTTTCTTCATTTCAGAGTTTAGCTTAGAAAAGGGTTAAGAAATATGTAGGTTGCTTTGCAACTAATGCCTCCTGTTTATTTTCATGGAAAGTACAACAAAGAACACAAGAATACTCTTATAGAGCAAATTCTCAGCTACAGCACACTATTTTTCAGCATAGTCACCACCATTAGCTATGTATTTTTGCCAGTGATGAACAAGAGCCAGCATGCCACACTCATAAATATCTGTACCAACAGAGGTGACCCACTGTTGGTGTCACCACTGCTAGAATGCACCACTCACTGCCTCACTCTGCTCACATCCACCAGTTGGTCTCCATAAATGTTCAGCAAGCATCACTGAATGTCAATGGGCGCCATTTTTTCCACATGGAGGAATTAATTTCCACTCCTTTACTTCATCTGCACCTCCATACCAGACACCATTCTGTCAGTGCCCCTCTGCTGCCATCTACTGCACAGCAACAAAATGTAGTGGGACATTGGTGGGAAGGTTCAGCCTCTGCTCTCCTACAACCAGCATCCACTTCTGACATTGTGGGTCAGCATCATAACATAGGAGATATCACTTTTGGAACTGCCCTTGTATTTTGCAAGTGTTCTAAAGTTTTGTTTTGGTTTGTTTTGTTTTAAAAAAGGACGAGGCCTCTAAGCTTGCTTGAGCTCTCAAATTTCCAGCTACACCTTTTAAAGGATGGTTTGAACATAGGTCTGGCTTTGCTCCACTGCTCTGTCCATTAGACTCCTCTGCTACCAATGTATGATATCAGTAAAGCCCAATGGAAGCAATAAAAACACCAGTAATGAAGGTCTGTGAACCAAAGAGACAAGCATGGTGCCAGTACCACCTGGCACTTTGAACACAGGGATATTAAAAGCATCTCTTTTTGTCATAACACAATTTGTTCTTTTCATCCTCAATTAAGAAAGCACTGTCTTGAGACTGAAAGCTTTGCTTAACAAGAGTTCTCTCAGCAACTAAAGACAAAATCACGCATATAAATTTTCTGTCATTTCCATCAACAGAAAACTCAAGGTCACATTTGGGCAGTACAAAAGGAGTGATGATTTTCCAGTTATCTTTAGAATTTACAATGCTATCTCCATCTGTGCTGCTCAAACAATACTCTGAGGTTTGTACCACTGTGAACCAGCATGCCCACTCTGCACTGGCACCTCCTCCTGCTCCTTGTGTTACACCTATACCAGTCCCTTTGGTTTTCTACTTTTGAAAGCTGTGGTGGATAAAATTGTACAATCTTCAGTCTGTAAGATGGAAACAATACATCTAGATTTTGGAAAGCAGCATAACGCATTACTTATCAAGGACATAGCCACTCAGTGGGAGGTAATGGACCTACCAGCAAGTTTAAAACAAAGCTAGAACAGGCTGCACATGCTCTAAAGCTGTCTCATAAAAAAGACACTTGCTGTGAATTCAAGATCTGACGTGTTTCTTAATTGATGACAGTTTATGTTTTTCAGATTATACAATAAAAGAAAACAGCATTCTTAATATTTCTGCAAATGTCAATACATTTTCTTACACCACTTTCTGAGGAGTTGGCAGTTCCTCAGCTTTCACTGTTTTGCTAGTGGTAGTGACTCCATCCATAATAGTTTTGTTCATTAGAGGAAAAAAAAGTGGAAAGGCAGCAGGCCACATGCTGTACCTGGAGGCAGTGGGAAGTCTGCAAACCATTTGCCTAGGGGCATTTATTCATCTGAAAGATTTAAATGGAATAGGCTAGTCCTATTAAATCTGACAACTAGTTGTTGTTTACCAGCAGAAGCAGAGCCTAAAAGACCTGTCAGAAACCAGTTTGATGGGGAAGTAATTATTCTGCTGTGTATTCTAGGCAAAATTGCTTAAAATGCTCTTTGACCAAAGAAATGTAGTGCTTAAAATTCTTTTTTATAAGTGTAACCTGGATGCAGCTTATACATGTACCCTGTTTATAGATGCTTTTTACCATCACCTTTCACTAGCAGTGTTTATTATCAACTCATATAAAATTGTACTTAATTATCACTTCTGTCAAAGCTCAAAATCATAGCACTGCTGAGTTCTTTTTTTAAGCCTTAAATTGAAACTTGACTTAGTTGTGCACTGTTAACAGAAGAACTGCACCACGAAATGGCGAAGCCATTTGCACTTGTGCGTTTTCACATTCAAATGTAATTTGAATAAAATCACAAACCCACATTAAGATTCTGCCTTAGGGAATAGAAGATCTACATTTTCATCGGACAGATCTCTGTATCTCAACTCCTGTGCTTCAGAAATGGGAATGGCATTACACAGGACAGTGATTTAGAGGATAGGTAGGTTAGAGACTACCACTGGAGTCAGGGCACAAGTGTAGCGTGCAGTGCTGCAGAGTAACCACAGCAGTCCAGTCCTGCTTTCCGTGATAGATGAGGCTAGGCCCAGAGATATGCCACTCTGTTTTCAACCCATCTGGTAATTCTGTACAGCTCTTGCAAAGTCCAGCATGGAATAGTTAGTACAGTAAACACCAAAGATGCACGTGTTGGCTTCTCATCTCTAAAAAAACTGTTCCTTAGGACATATTATGCTGCATGGTGCACTGCACAAAAAGCCTTGATGCTTTGTTCAGTCTGGAGAAGAGGAGGCTCAGGAGAGACCTTATTGCTCTCTATAACTACCTGAAGGGAGATTGTAGTGAGCTGGGGGTCGGCCTCTTCTCCTGTGTAACTGGTGATAGAACTAGAGGGAATGGTTTCAAGCTGTGCCAGGGAAGATTCAGGCTGGATATTAGGAAATACTACTTCTCTGAAAGGGTGGTCAGGCACTGGAATGGGCTGCCCAGGGAGGTGGTGGAGTCACCGACCCTGGAGGTGTTCAAGGAATGTTTGGATTTTGTGTTGAGAGATACGGTTTAGCAAGAACCATTGGTGATAGGTGGATGGTTGGACTGGATGATCTTATAGGTCTTTTCCAACCTTAGTGATTCTGTGATTCTGTGATTCTGTGATTTTCACAAAGAAACTTTGAAGGCTGTGGGCAGCATGGGTGGATTATCATAGAATCATAGAATGGCCTGGGTTGAAAAGGACCACAATGATCATCTAGTTTCAACCCCCCTAGTATGGGCAGGGTTGCCAACCACCAGACCAGGCTGCCCAGAGCCACATCCAGCCTGGCCTTGAATGCCTCCAGGAATGGGGCATCCACAGCCTCCTTGGGCAACCTGTTCCAGTGTGTCACCACCCTTTGAGTGAAAAATTTCCTCCTGTTATCTAGCCTAAACCTCCCCTGTCTCAGTTTAAAATCATTCCCCCTTGTCCTATCACTCTCAACTCTTATTAACAGCCATTCCCCCTTCTGTTTATACGCTCCTTTCAAGTATTGGAAGGCCATAATGAGGTCCCCCTGGAGCCTTCTCTTCTCAAGCTAAGCAAGTCCAGTTCCTTCAGTCTTTTTTTATAGGAGAGGTGCCTCAGGAGGGAACTGGACTTGTTTTGCTTTACAGAAGAGAAGGCTCCAGGGAGATTAAATGTGCACAGTTCGGATACAGGCTCTTGCAGACCACGAGGATTTTTCAGCAAAGCATGCTGTAAACAGTTTACCCTATTTCCAGAAAAAGTTGTTGTTGCAGAGCATGCACTTTTTGGATAAGTGGAAGTCAAATGGCTCTTGAGTTTGTGTTAATTTTTATTGATGAAATTCAATTAGGAACAGTGCATGTAAATGCTAATAGACTCAGTTATGTCTAAGCTAGTGTGAATACATAATCCTCTTACTGTCTAGATGATTTAATAGTCACTCTGCTGCATAATCTTGCTTCTTCCCCCACAGGTAACGCATCTGAATATTGCAATACACAGTCAGAGGATTTAACTGATCAGGGGTCCTTAAACTGAATGAGAGTTGGAAACTCTCTTCTTGTGCACAAAATATTTATCATTTGAAGCTCACCAAACACTTACGCAGAGACAACTCTCTGACAAGAGCTCTGTGCACAGAAATAACACAAATCAAATTAGTGCACTGAAGCTAAATAGGACAAATTTAATCTCATCTTGTTAAAAGTTCTTCAGAAAGTCGACAAAAAGAACTTACATTTTTTACTTTTTAAAATATCACGAAGGGTGAGTAGGAGAATACGACAATGATTCTCAAAGGTGGAAGTCACTGAATTGCACCAGATTGGTTTTTTTTAAATTCAGCAGCTCTTTGAAAAGACAGAAAAACCACTGACTGCATAAATGCTTTTTTTGTTTTGACTGACAATCCTGTCAATGGCCCTCCATGATTCCAGTCCTGTGCTATCCAGTGTTATCCAGCTGGAAATGGGCACCAATGAAGCTGGCATCTACTTCAAGAAGCAGTGAATAAGATATTGTGTTGCAGTACTAAGTCTTTCTTTTTTTACTAGAAACTGTTTTTTAAAAAACATGCTTTTCAGAGAAACGATCTTTCTGCAGGCTTTTTAAAGATGAAAGTCCAACTTCTTCTGTCTGAAACTGATGGATAATTTTAATCATATCTTATTCTATCACAGTGTTCATTCATGCATGCAGAGGTATCCATAATGCAGTACTACTTTAGGAGTGCAGTGAAGACCTCGGGAAGGTTTCCCTCAATCCCAGATGCACTTTTATAGCTCAGAAGCTGAATTTAGAATTTTAAATTAGCTGCAGCCTAAGTCTCTTAAGCGTAGCCTTGACCAGCCTTTCCTTGGAGGAAAACACTACCAGAGCTGTGGTCAACACATTCGGACAACACAGCAAGTGGGAAACACTATGTAGCAAAGAGTATGGAAAGCAGTATAGGGAAAATAGAGGTGATTGCTCACAACTGATCAGTATTATGCTAATACTCAGCAGTATTTTTCATGGTCCATGATGGAATTTCTTAATTGCCCTCTTTCAATTCATTTTCACTTAAATCTAAATAAAATCTTTTGATAGAAAAAGAAAAAAAAAAAAAGAACCATTGCTGTGGGAGTTCTCCTAAAAACTCCCCTTTTCTCTTTCAGATTTCCTTTTGTACCGTAGGGTGTTTGAGAATAGCTGTAATGGAAAAGACTCAGTCTTACACACAAAATATTTATCATTTGAGGCTCACAAGGCTCTTACACAGAGACAGCTCTCCGCTAAAAGCATTCTTTGTGGAAATCTGTATATGCTTTGGGTCCAGTATTTTCCCTTTCAAGCAGAAATATTGTTTTCAACTTTCCCATTTTGAACTTATTACACTATTAAAGTTGTGCATATCAAATTCTTACATCTAATTAATGTTTAATTATTTTTTTTCCTCTCACCATTGCAGCAGCTTGCAATGTGTTACACTCTTAGCTTCAGGGTAGTGATAAGGTTCCAGCCTTCACAACTCTAGGTAAAACTCCTCAGTTTAACAACAATGCTGGCTTAAGGGCCTGGAGACATGAAAAAAAAAAAAAAAAAAAAAAAAAAAAAACCACCTTTTTTTTCATGTCAAAATTTTGAATACATGTTCCAATAACTTTAATAACTCATGATAGGCAATCTTGAAACAGCTGAACTAGAAGTGGTCAGGTAACGTCAACTTTTTTTTACCAGATCAGTTTCCACACTGAATTATAAAAGATTTGGTCTCCATTACTGCACTAAGTAAAAACTCAAGTCTCTCAGCAGATGTCTAGATAGCTACTTGCATTATTGCTTATGTGACTGAGGCATGTAAGAATGAATAGTCATTTCACCTAAAAATAACCAAGAAATTCCAAAACAATTAGAGATGGAAAATACCCCAGTAGGGATGCTTATACTAAAAGTACTTTCCTAAATTTCCAGTGTCAATTTATTTAAAAGAAAGATGGTTGTTAGAGTTATCCAGATGTAAATATTCACCTGAGCTAGACTAGGAAAAAGTAGTATTATTGTGTTGCATGGAAAGTGTTTGTCCACAGCAGTGGACCACAGGGAATAGTAAAACACGGAAAAAATAAATACCACAGACAAAAATGAATTTGGATTTGCTCTCAACTCTAGATTTTTAACACTGCTAGGAGGAGTTACCATACGTTGGTGTTCTTGTGTCCCATTTGGTAGAGTGTCCATTATTTTCAAGTGGTCTGTGAGAGCCTTCCCACTTAGCACCTCTGGGTGTGCATCTCAAAGGGTGGAAGTTCACAGCTCCAGTTAAGACATCTGGGAATTGCTAGTGAGATCCGTCCTTGTGATTAGACGTGTTTCAGTAATTAGACCTGTGTAGTTAGTTTTGTGTTTTGTAACACAGCTTCCCATTTTAATAACTACATTCTTTGCGCAAGCAGTAGGATTAAAACTGTATTATTTTCCTTTGGTTGCTGCATTAATCATGACCACGGTCTGTTCTTGCCACTGCATCATGGTGTTGCTTGCTTCTCAGAGAGCTCAATGGAAACAACCTTTGCTCTGTTCAAGCTGTCCAAGCAAAATTCTCCCCAATCTTGTTTTCCTGATGACTGTGGCAATTTTCTGGCCTTGTGGGACACAGGTCTTTAAAAAGCTCTGGCAGTTTGACGTTAACACTGGAGATAGAATAACAATAATTAGTAACAGGAAGAAGAAAACTAATTTTCTGTGATGTAGATGCCCTCAGCTGTAGGGTTTCTTCTTCAAAATGAGGCATGCAAAAAAAATTGAGCCAGTTTACAGTACAGTCATATGGCACAACAGTGGCAAGAAAGTGCAAGAGAAACATGACTGATAAATGACAGAAAAACAAGGGTAATTTTCATAATCCCCTACCGCTGAACACTCGAACTTTCTAATTTCATGTCTGTAGTGCATCGTGTGTGTGTATTTCTTTTACATGTTTATAATAATCTGATACGTTAAATAGAGCTTCATAGCCTTTCACATTCTTTTTTGTGCATGTGCCTGCTTGAATCAACTCTTTCTGTTCCTCAGAAATAAAGGCAAATGATGAAGATATACCAAAAATTTTGTAGTGCAAGGGTACGAGACGAAATGTGGGCAGGGTAAACTGATTAAGGTGCACCACAACAAATCCAGGCATGTTCTGAAAGAACCTGAGCCGAGAAGTGGATGGGCAGAGGCTGTTATGAGAGGTGGCAATCTCATCTGTCAGAGTATATTTCTGCACAAACAGTATATTAGAGCAGGTATCTCTTTAACAAATTCAAAGAGAAAATATTATTAAAAGGTTACTTGTCCCGAGGGAGACTTATTAGGAATATCTGCCAAATGTAAATGGACTGTTGAACCATGCCCAAGCACTGTGATGGAGATTGCTATCGAATCTGTTGGCAGTTTCATTCCTGTAATGGCCAGATGCCCAACTCAAGTATCGTGCAGGGATATAATTCTCACAGCAATGTTGTCATTTAATATTGCAGAGTGACCAGTAGTCTCATAAAGATAGGCAAAAAGTGCTGACTTCTAAAAAGGCTGTTGATTCTTCCAGCAGCCATTTCTTCATGGCTCTGCATAAAATGTTAATGCCACGACATTTGTAGAAGGTTTAAATCATCATAATGAAATAGTAACTGTTATTGAACTAATTCATCCCAGCATTTCACTGCAGATCTCTTATCAGTGGTCTTAGCATAATGAAATTGTAACAAGAAAAATGTGTAGTTTTCCAGTGAGAGTTAACCAGTTGCAATATTTATTTAAGAAGCTGTCCCCATCACATATTATCTGAACTCAACTCCTCCATTTAAAAATTTAAATTATTCGTAATTTCTTTCACAGATCTTTTTGTTTTTTCTCAGCTTGTGGGTGAGATATTTCAGAATTACTTCAGAAAGAACAGGATTACCTCAGAGTATTCAAAGAACTCTCAAAAGTGCTGAAAAACTACAGCCAGCTGGAAGAGGACATTGTAGAATGCCTTGAGACAGCTCTAGTTTCATGAGGTGTATCATGCAGTGTATCACCCAGTGCATCTGGGTGAAGGAAAAGAGCCTGAGATAGGAAGCAGTATTAAGATGCACTTCTTCAGTCTCTCTAAGCTTACACAAAATATCTACAAAATGCCAAAGGCAGGTTAAACCAGATGACTTTCTGCTCCCATTTCATCAGAGCATAAGTTAACAGAAATGAAGTATAGAAATTGTACCTAAAATTCTTCTGCTTTTGAATAAGACTGCAACTCCAAAATGTTTCATGCTTATTTCTAGATTATTTTACTATTAGTAGGCTTCCTGTGTGGTTTTTTTTCTTTCCTTTCTATGCAAAAAGCCACTTACCAGAAATTCTACCAGTTTCTAGTTAACCAATAATTCCAAACAAAAGAGAGAGACAAAAATCAAATGCAACCTTACAAGCTGATGCAACTGTAATAATTTCACAAGGTCTTTATGCTACTGGAACCAGTGATGCCCACTGCATTTCCCAAGTATTATTTTTCTCTTTTTGCTTCTTGTTTACTCTCAAAGAAATGAAAATGCTATTTAGCTGTTCAGTAGTGAGAGCACTGCTGATATGAAAATGTGGGAAGTCCTATTATAGAAGTCTATTTAGAAAATAACTGTCACAACAAAGGTTCTCTCTAAGGCCTTTGGTGTAACAAATCTTAATTGAAAACTGTAAACATTTTCAGGCTGAGGCTGAGAACAGATAAATGTCCCCCAAAACAAGCCTGTTATTGTTGTACTTCCAGCCACATAAAATGCTCTTTGTGAATCTGCACAATTCATATCTGTGAATCTCACTGTCAGAGAAAATGCAATCAGAAAAGCAAGCAACCCATAAATGTGTGTGCATGCGTGTTCATAATTGGGAGTTCACAGCCTGGTTTTACATACATATATTGTCTGTGGCTATGTAGGTATATGTGTATATATAAGCATTTAAATGAGTGCATATAGAGTTAAAGTTACAATGATACTTACTTCCATACGCCATTAAAAATATCAAATCGCCTTGCAAGAAATCTGCTATAAAGACTTGGAAGGTGGGAGGAAATGGCCATGCCAATGCTAAATAGATTCTCCAAAACAAATTTTAATAAAACTGTCCTAGCAACCTGTCAGAACAGTTACAGGAAGGTAAGTATCTTGGGTTACAGTAAGTGAGTAAGGAGAATCTGAAATATTAACTCAGTGTCCAGGTCTGGCATTTTACCATTCAACAGGCACTGCTTTCTCTTGATGCCACTGCTAGTAGGAAGTGATTATTTTCACATCAAGTACGAAGTCTATTAAATGGCTTGCTGTGGAAAAAGTTGCTCTGTGTAATATAGTCAAAATAGGAAGCAAAGATGGAAAATGCAACCATGCTACAGTGTTTCAGACAGCCTGGCCCACCTATGCACACTGAACATCTGGGTCCCTGTTTGCAACTGCTAGACAAGTTTCTGAAGAAAAAAGAACAGACCACAGATCCCCCCCACCCTCCTGCAGCTCCTGGTGTTGATCTCACCAGGAGGCAGAGGCAAACTCTAAATCTCACTTAGATGGTGAGGCTTTTAATCTTGAACCTAGTGAAGCATCCTTTTATATATGTAAGACTTTCAGTGGATGAATTCAATTAAATTGCTGCCTGCATTGATCTAGCTCCTAAATCTTACGAACGGTAAATGTTCCCTCTTGATTTACTTCCACAGCATTTCTTGGAAAACAGATTATTTTACTGCTACCATCTTAATGTCCACCAACTTCACCACTGAATCTTCCAAGAGGTGTCTAGTTGCACCGGAAAGATATGCAGAACTCCGCAGTAACGCAGGTATTACATCAAAGAAAGACTGTATTAGAGACACGACCTATGAAGCAGATCTTCCTTTTTGCCCACCAAGTGCGAATATATATGTAGTTTCTTGTTACCCTGCAAGACTTCTGTAGCTAAGAGTGCTGCTCCGCTGAGTTTTGACATCTTAGTTTATTCAGCATGAGGATCACTGCTATCCTACAGATTTATAAGAATTTCAAAGGCTTCCACAAAGTAATGAAAAACGTGCAAATATCAGCATTTACCCAAAGGCATTAATGTCATCTCTCAGGGAATGCATCCACCAGCGAATCCAGGTCTGAAGTAAAAGGCTTCCTGCTTGCATGAATGTACCCCTTTGTACTTGTGCACATGCATGCAGCAGCTATTAGTGCTGCCGTACAGCTCTGGTCACAAGGGAGCCCTGTGGAGATAAAAGGCAGATGCATGGTCATCGTGCATGCTTATGCTCTCTGTTCTCAGTCTCCAAGAGGGCACTTCTGCAAGAGCTTTATGAAGCTGAAGTTGGGGATAGGTCCATTTTGAGTGCCAGAGAGGCAATTCCCCTTGCCCCAAAATCAAATAGTTGTTAGAATTTCATAGGCATGGAAATCAATTTTTAGTCAGATTGAATTTAGATTTAACACAGTTCGTATGTCTGCTTCTAGTAAATCAAATTAAGCATTGTACTAATAAGAGAGGATACAGGCTGCAGCTTCTCGTTTGAAGCAGAGGTGCTAAGTGCAGATAGGTGGTGATAATGCAGATTGATTTACATTGCATTGACCAAAAAAAAGTGTCTAGACAGGTGGATAAATCATGTTAGCTTTCGAACAATAAAATGTTATTCTTGTTTGGTTTTTTTTCCCAAATAATTTCCAGGCACACAAACCACAGCCCATTCAATCTGCCTACAGGCATTTGTGCAGAGATGAGAGTGCAGATGCTTGAGAAGACAGAGAGGGCAAAAAAAGGAGAGGAAGGCACTAAGGAAAAAACCCTCTTCCCGCAGTCCCAGGGGAAATCTTGCTCCCAGCCTTGTCTGAGGGACAGCTGCACTGAGCCCCAGCTTGGCATTCCCTCATTACTTAGCAGAGCGATTCAGTACCAGTTAAGAAGCAACTTAATCCCTACATGATTAAAAATGGAATTAGGCATTGCAAAGCTGAATTCTAGCAGAGTCCACAGTTGCTTATTAGACTCTCTGGCTCTCTGCACCATTCGCACAAAGTTACCCTGCTCAAGGGAGATTGTAACAGGACGGTTTCTGATTCTCCACAGCTGTTTCCTCCCAGGAGACAACTCTCTCGGGATAAACAGTAAGGAAATAACTCTTCTAAAGACTAGTGATATCTTACCTCCTAGATTTTTGTTTGTTTGTTCTTAAATAGAAGTTATAAAGCATCACTCTTGAAAAAAAAAAAAATAATAACAAACAGCACAGCAAGAATAAATGTAACAAAAAGAATAAGGGCAATTTGATGGGGAAGAGAGGTACTACATCTCAGTTGCTAAATAATGCAAAGAGGTTGAGAAGGATATCTAGATAAAGTGTAAAACATACTTTAATTACACTTTTTCTGTGCTTTTGATACTGGAGATGAGTCTTGATTATCCACAGTACTGCCTGTAGTGGAAGGGCATGAAGTAAACTAAAAAAAAATTATTCACATACACGTGTAAAACTTGGGTTGAACTGTGAACGGCCAAGTGCCAGAGCAGCTTGTGTGTGGGTGCCAGAACAAACTGCAGTGTCAGCAGAGCCCAGTCAGGTTAGCCAGACTTCAATGTTGCCTGATGAGCAAGGCAGAAAAACACCTCAAAAACAGAAGTCCTTGTTGGGTTTTTCTGTGCAAGAAGGTAATGTAGTCAAGATTAGCCAGGTTGAAAAGGGAATTACTCAGTCATAGCAGTGGCTTCTCATCAGCAAGGGCGTGCTCATTACACTCTTTGTCCCTACAGGGCATAAAGAAGGTATGGACACACTGTTGTGGAGTACTGCATGTAGGAAAACCTGCTTTAGCTTCAAACATTGCACCCTTAACAACATTCATATTTGTGCCTGTCTCAGAAACTAGAAATTAATTTCTCCTATCCAAAGTCCTATCCTTTCTGTTATTCAACTCAGGTTAAAAAAAAAAATAAAGAAAAGAAAAGGTCTGTGTATCACACTCTGGGATGCTTCATTCAAGCAATGCTTTGTCCTGTTTTGTACTTTTCAGACTGGCTTTCCAGTCTGAAATCTCCAGTGATTCAAAAAGGCTCTTCCTTTTTATTTCAGTTTTGTAGGCTGGGGCTTAGCTGTCCACAAGTACTTACATTTGACATACTGAAGAATAGCTATCAGATCTTGCAAGATGTGGGTAAACTTCAAGTGTTTATGTCAGAGGATAACTTTTAAAAGATTAACGTCTTCTGAATCCCAGTTGAGCACCTGGAACATAGAAACATAGAACATAGAGAAGTTGTTAATGGTCGTACAGAATATTGGATCAATTAGCCCTGCATTTCCAGGTGAAAGGTACTGCTCCCTATCACAGAACATTACAAAATCGGCACTTCTTCAAAAACACATTTGCTTGCATGAGGCTTTTGGAAATTACAGGTTTCTCTAAGAACATTTAGACCAGCTGTCATTATCTTCTTAGTTCATGGGAGTCATTTAATGGGAAAAGTTGTGACACATAGGAGTAGTTACTGAGTCACAGTATCATCTACTGGATCTACATGCACAGTGATGCTACTGCTAGAGATGAAATAATCGCACCCAAAACCCCAGGTCTGTACCTGTTTGATGGGCAGACAAGAGTCTTGCTGGATTGCATTTGTTCATGTTTGAGAGTAGGAGTCAGCATATCTTCTGACACTATCGGAAACTTAAGAGAGAAAAAAGTCATCCTAGAGAGAAAAGAGTAAGCTATTTCAGAGCTGGCATTCACAGCATCCTGGGAGGTACACAGCAATAACTCCTTTTATAAAGTCGAACAATTAATCAGTTTAAACGTCTTTTCTGCAGGCTGCATGAGGATTTAAATACTTGGTCAACGTCAACCCTTCTTTTGTGGAGAAAAAAAATGGCATCAGCTAATGATGAGTTTAAGCCAAGGCAGAAGAAAATCCCTCATTATAAATATGATGCTCCAAATATGAAATCTGAAAGGAGCCATGTGAATAACAAAAGGTATATAAAATATTTTTATTACAATCTACTCCAATCCACAGGGTAAATGCTGCAATCTAATTCTCACTTGAATTTTACAAAAAAAACTGCCCTTCTCTTGACTTATCTTTATATATCCCTGTTGAAATTTATTAATTTAATCCCATGTTACACTTGTGCAAATACTGTTTGTAGACAAACAGGCATAATATTTCATTTCATCATGCAATGTCAAAACAGTGTTATCAATAGATTCTGTTACCTCAGAGACCGTGTTAGGCTCCTTGCCCCTGCAAAGCATAGCAAGCATCATATTTTTACGGTTGAATAAGTTGTAGTTCAAGTTTACATGGTGCTTATATCCCAGAGAAAGTAAAAGCAATTCAGAAACATCTGTTTATTTCAGAGAAAGCATTTGGCAGATGTGGTTGTTCACGAATACATGCCAGTCTTAAGACAAGGCAGTAGTTACACCTGGCTGTTCAGTAGCGCTTTATTTTCTGCTAATGTTAATGTCGTCCAATCAAAATAAATTATTTTTATCACTGAAGTCACTGTCTCAACTAATAGCTCTGCGTGCCTTGACAACTTGCACTGACTTTGATGCCTATCTCCAGGAGTATCTTTATTTGCCTTTAAAACCACATGCAAACTTCTAGGCACTGTTTACCCTGTAAGACTGCACAGCAGTATTTTTTTGTTTTGACCAGGGCAAGAGGATCTGAGAAACTTCATCCAGTCTTTGCCCAACCTGGATTTTGTTGTACAAAGTATCCAATTCAATTTTGTTCATGCTTTTTGTTTTTGCTTAGCAATTTTCTTTTTCTCCTTCATTATCTGGTGCAAGAGCCTGAACCTGGGTAGGTCAATAATTGGCCTGTTCTTATTTAGTAAAGTGGGAAAGCAGACAAATTAAATATATGTTCTTTTATATATATATATATATATATTTAATTTCCCCAACTATAGTGTTAGCTATCACTAACACTTTAATGCTGGATGTAATTTAGGCTCTGGAAATCACACACAGGAGAGACACTGAAGGGCAAATGCTTGACTGTTTATGTTATTTGCATTTTCAGATTCTGGAAAGTGCTTGTTCCTACTTTATCCTCTTGAAGAAAATCCTGCTGTTATGATCTTTAATGATCATGTTTTCTTTCATACAATTGTCCTGGTTTAGGCTGGTTTAGGGTGGGTACAAGACCTATGTGTTTAATTAGAATGCCATTAAAACAGAAGTGTAGTGGTATCTGGAGACTAACACTCTTCTTTAAATTGACTTGGTGTCTAGTGACCTTTTGCTGTATTTATGTCCTGAGTTGCATCTCATTACCAAAAGACAGAAGGAAACAGAGGGGAAACTATTTGAGAAATCTGAAGGGGAGGGGCTCATGGAGTTTAATAGCATGCACGTGAATGTGATGGTTCTTAAAAGACAGAATACGAAAGCAACTCCAGGATGGTTTACTGATGAATATTTTCACACGTTAAAACCAGAGGAGTTTTAAACTTCTTGCCAGAAGAAGTTAGTTGATTCTAATGTGTATCTACATTGTTCAAGTATCAGTTGCTCAAAGTGTATGCATTTTGAAAAATCAAGATTTCAGAGAATAGAAGGAATTGTCTATAATAACTGGAGGTAGAATGACAGCCATTTTTATACATAATGGCACTTCTGATGACATTTTTCCCAAGATCCTGAAAGAATTTACCCACTTCAACCAAAAGAAAAAAAAATAATTCTGAATATTTTTGCCTGTGTTTCTATTATCTTCCTCAGGAGAATTCCATATTGTCTACTAATTTTTGCCTGCAATATAAACATTTTGTAGTTTTTAAAAAATACAGCTTTAATTTACGCATTATTTCTGCACTCAATTACGCTGCTGTCTCATTTGTTTTCTGGGCAAAACAGCATGGGACACTTATGTTTTGTAGGTGTGTGCTTTTACACTAATATTTACTCAAGAAATGTGTCTACTACAAGACATTCTATAAAAAAAAATAATGTACAGCTGGACAATAATAATAGAATGTGCAAAAATGGCATGCAATTCTTTTTATTTTGTGAATAAGTTCACACATATCTCACACCAATGCTGCGTGAATAGTGTGTATAAAGATTCTTCCATGTCATCCAGAGATAGCTTAGGACATATCATCCATGTATTCAGCAAACTCTTTACTCCAAGGAAAAAAATTCCCCTATATACGATTAGTGAACAACCTTTCATTTTGCATAAGGTTTAGAAACACAGCCAGAGAACAGAACCTGGATGAAGATCTTCCACAGCTCTTGACATAAGTAGGCCAGCTTTAATAAAATGATATAGTAAACAAGAGGCCCTTTGCTAAAATACTGACTTGAAAAGGCTGAAAATATAAACATCTTCCTCTTTGTCAAGGAGAAATAGTTTCACAATTGCATTTTTAATTTTTGAACCAGAGAAATCACTTTCTCCCAACTTTCCTGGATTTTATTAATAGGTTAGCAGATGTTTAAAAGGCTGGAGAGAAGAAATGCAGCTCATGAACAGCACAGCACATAAAAATAACTCTAGCTCAGGGAAGTTTGAAGCAAGGAGACAGGGGGAAATAGCATCTAATTCCACATCCAGAAAATAAGTGGGAACATTGTAGTTTCCCTTATTAAAATACAAGATCGAGCCATTGCATGATTTGTATGCACAGTAATTCTCAGCAAACCACATTTGCCTCAACCAGCATAACGGTAAAGGAAATTATAGCTGTGGCTTGCTTTAAGATTATTTGTGTAGCAACCGTACTAAGGCCACATTCCTTTCATATTTGTGTGCATCCCTGTAGCTGAAGAGTCATCAGTCAGTAGAAAAATGATCTGTCCTTGCATTCAGTGAATCTCAGAGGTCAAGGATCTCACAGTATGCAGTTTTTAAACTCAAGGCCCATTCATAGCAGTTTTACAGAAAGCCATCTATTTCAGCTACCCTGTTTCTCATACCCATCTAACTTAGTTCAGAGTCTAGACACATTTCAGCAGCAGTGCAGCTCATTTGCTACAAACTCACTTCCAGCTGTCTTTTAGCTCCTGTCTACTGCAATCTCCTTCACCTGTAACCTACTCTGAAGCTGTAGGAACTCTACTCATGCAAATATGGTCAGTTGCAAAATTGGTTTTGATAAACACTGTTTTCTTGAGTGTGATCCTATCTTTTTTCTCACACAAGCATGAGCATCTAAAATGCAAATTGGATGCCCAAGTTGATGTCGAAGGTTACAGAACTGAGTTTGTACACACAGTGGCAAGGAAGGTGCAGAGTGATGGCAGTGCGATGGCAGTGCTTCTACTGGGATACAAGTGCCATGGAGCAAGAGAAAATGACAAGTAGCTCACGCTTTCCAATGACCAGTGACAACTCAAGAAGAGTGCAATCTCTATCCAAAGACACTGTTCCATTGGCTGCTAATCCTTAAATGAGGGTGAGGAGGAGTGTACCCCCTTCTGGCTACTCAGGTGCACTGCTTACACCAACCTTCTCATCTGGTGCTCCACTACTGGTTCAGGCTCTGACCTGGAAATTGCCATGCAGAAGGCAATGAAAAAATACATAACATTTTCCAAATTTTTAAGTCAGTGAGAATTTTGTCCTAATTTGTGGGGAAGAGAGAGAGGGTTTTGTTCGCAACATCATGTGCATGTATGAGCTGACTAGACTGGATCAGTGCTTGGTTTGGACCAAGAGTTAGCTCTGGTGGTTATATGCCCTTGTTCTGCTTGTAAAAATAGCATCTTACCTACATTACATTTAGACCTTCCTTCCAGGGAATAAAACAACTCATTAATATGCTTAATAATGATATGGCTAAAGAGAAAATTGTGATTAGACAGAAGATCCTTCAAAAATCTCAGTAAGCTTAGCATTTGCCCCTGGCAGCACAGAATCACTGCTGAATCAGAACTGTGCTAGCAAATAACTTGCTCTTCGAATTAAAAAATGTATTTCCATGCAAAACTTCCATGGTGGGGGAAAGAGTCAGTTATTTTGCGTGAGAACATGGGACAATTATCAAGAATAATGGGACCAAGGACCTTTCTTAAAAAGAATCTCATGTTTTACATTTATGTATTTCCTTTAGGAGGACAAATCTTTTATCTGAGTAGAAATTAAAAACTGTCTTTATAAATTATATGAATCCTATGAATTCTAGGATTTACCTTTTGGTTCTTACTGAGTTATGCTTAGAAGTGAAAACTAGAGAATTTTAATTAATAAGTGGAAAGTCAACAATGAAAATATGAATCATAGAATCATAGAATCATAGAATGGGCTGAAAGGGACATTAAAGAAAGATCATCTAGTTCCAACCCTCTGCCATGTAGAGGGCTGCCACTCAACAGGTTAGAATAGAGTCCCATCCAACCTGACTTTGAATGCCTCCAGAGATGGGGCAGCCACAGCTTCCCTGGGTACCCTGTCCCAGGGCCTCACTGCCCTCTGAGTAAGGAATTTCCTCCTAATATCCAACCTAAATCTCCTTTATTTTAATTTAAAACCATTCCTCCTTATCCTAGCTCTGTTAAACTGTGTAAAATGTCACTCGGTATCATCAACAAACTTGCTAAGCCATTGATAAACATGCCAAAGAGTACTGGTCCTAAGATAGATATTGGGGACACAACACATGACCAGCGTCCACCTAGACATAGAGCTGTTGACTGTATCCCTCTGGCTGTGACCATCCAAGCAATTCTTTATCCACCAAATAATCCACTCTTCAAATCCATCTCTCTCAAATTTAGAGGTAAGGATATGGTGTGGGAGTGTTAATGTTCATCAAATATTTTTTAAACTGTGAAAGAATGTGTTAAACAGAATGTAATAAGCAGTGTTCCAAAACTGACACATAAAAGAAGTGACAAAAGCTTTTACGTTTGGCTACTTACTTTTTATTCTGCATGGGCTTACTGACCCCAGCATGTTCACTTTTATAAAGCTCAGCAGATGAATAGTGCCCCAGGCTCAAGAAAGAGCTGGTTCCTAGAGAAATCATGAACTTATATTTATTTGCAAGAGCAACTACAAAACCTAAGTGTTGACATCTTGGTTTGCTGTAATTAGAATTTTTCTCCATGTTATAAAATGCATTAAAAATATATGTTCTCCTGAAAGCCTGAAATACTTAGTAAAAGCCCTAAGCTTATCACACCTTCAAAATACATTCTATTGTAATAAAAATATATCTCATAATAAATACATAGAGCAGAAATCACTAGTGTTAACAGTATATCAACACTATAGGACTAGTCTGGCCTGGTAATAATGATCAAGTGTTTTGTTTATCAATACTGACAGTCTCCTTTCAAGAAAGAGGCCAGTGGAGTTGGTTGGCTTGTATGTATTTTCTTCCTAGTTACTCTACATTCCCCACATTATTTATAGCAGCCTCCAAAAGAGCTGAAATATGAGAACTAAGCTAATATTCTGCATCAGCCCCAATCCCTTTGTTGAAATTCAAAAGCAAAATAGTTTTCTTCAAATGCTGAAAAATGTTGGTGTTATGTAATGCAATCATGGCTTGCAATGCTTTCCCACCCTCTTCATCCCCATGAAGAGAAGTGAGAACAATTGGACTCCGCGAGGCTTTCCTTCACAGCTGTGTAGCATGCGTGGCACAACCCCATTTCAGAAGCAATTGAAAATATGAGCATTTCAGGGCAGATCAGTGAATCAGCACAGGCTTCCTAAAGGTGTTTGTCTGAAGACAGATTCACAAGACTGCTTTGAATTATCATATAATCCCACATGGGATTATATGAAACTATCTTGTTTCTAGTCCATATGTTGTTATGCTTAATAAGATAATGAGAAGCAGACTGTAAAAACATTATCTATTTCTAGTATAATCTAATTAAAGGTTTGTGTGCACTATTCACAAACATAGCTGGATGGTCATAATGTACTTTAGTCAGAGACTGAATTAGTCATATCATGCCTGTCTATGGGAAATTTTAATTTTATATATACAGAAATATTTTAGGGGGAAAAAAAGAAAAAAAAAGTTAAAACACTTTATATATGTATACATACATATATATACTGAAAACTGTAGGGCTAGTTGATCACACAGCTAACAGCTGGGTACCTTGGCACTTCTTGCATTCCTAACTCCAGACTACACCATTTTTAATATATAAGTAAAAATATTCTTTTTTTTTTATATTAAGAATAAAATTGAAAACAAAAAACCTAGAGTAAATTGATTTCCTGTTTGAACTGATTGCTTCATTATTGTGCAAAAGCTACATTGATATTTTGCTATGGTTCTTAAACTGAGACTGGAAGTTCTTGGATTATCTGTTCATATAGTTATCACTGGTGTTTCTGTAATTCAGACAAACTTGTGGCAGTGCAACTTTGTAATGTTTTCTATATCCACTTACTCTACTTCATGTAGAATTTATGTGGTGTTTAGGATCACTTATTTCTGTAGTGACGCACATACTAAGTTGTCTTTTACTCAAGACAATGCAAGATCACACAGATCATTACTGGACCCCAAAAATGCATTCCTCCAACCTCCCCATTTAATACTAGACCAGGCTGCCCTGAGCCCCATCCAATCTGACCTTGAACACCTCCAGGGTTGGGGCATCCACAGCCTCCCTGGGCAGCCTGTTCCAGTACCTCACCACTCTCTCTGTAAAGAACTTCCCCCTGACATCCAACCTAAATCCTCCCTCCCTCAACTTAAAATCATTTCCCCTCGTCCTGCAGTTATCTACCCTTTCAAAGAGTTGATTCCCCTCTCGTAGGTTCCCTTTAGGTATTGAAAAGCTGCAATGAGATCACCCCACAGCCTTCTTTTCTCCAGGCTGAACAAGCCCAGCTCCCTCAGCCTGTCTTCAAAGGAGAGGTGCTCCAGTCCCTGATCATCTTCGTGGCCCTCCTCTGGACCCTCTCCAACAGCTCCCTGTCTTTCTTATACTGGGAGCTCCAGACCTGGATGCAGTATTCCAGATGGGGCCTCACAAGAGCAGAGTAGAAGGGAACAATCACCTCCCTGTCCCTGCTGGCCACCTCTCTTTTGATGGAGCCCAGGATACCATTTGCCTTCCAAGCCACAAGGGCACACTGCTGGCTCATGTTAAGCTTTTCATCTATGAAGACCCCCAGGTCCTTTTCCACAGGGCCGCTCTCAAGGACCGCTCCTTCCAGTCTGTATGGATGCCTGGAATTCCTCTGGCCCAAGTGCAAAACCTTGCACTTTGCTGTGTTGAACCTCATTAGGTTCACCCAGGCCCACCTTTCAAGCCTGTTGAGGTTCCTCTGAATGGCATCCCTTCCTTCCACCGTGTCAACCACACCACTCAGCTTGGTGTCGTCAGCAAACTTGCTGAGGGTGCACTCAATTCCCTCATTGATGTCACTGATAAAGATGTTAAAGAGCACCGGTCCCAAGACAGACCCCTGGGGGACGCCGCTCGTTACTGGCCTCCGCCTGGACATAGAGCCATTTATCATCACCCTCTGTCTGCATCCAATTTCTTATCCACTGTGTTGACTACCCATCAAATCCACATCCCTCCAATTTGGAGATAAGGATGTGGTGGGGGATCATGTCAAAGGCCTTGCTCAAGTCCAGGTAAATGACATCAGTCGCCTTTCCCTTGTCCGCCAACGTTGTCACTCCATCATAGAAGGCCACCAGATTGGGTAAGCATGACCTTCCCCTGCTGAAGCCGTGCTAGCTGTCTCAGATCACATGCTCATTCCTCATGTGATCAAGCATGTCATCCAGGATGATCTGCTCCATGATCTTCCCAGGTAAATTGCTTAGAAAGTGTCCTAATTACCCTGAAGTTCATACCCATCCCATACTACTGTGGAATTGAGTGAATCCAAACAAACACATCTCAAACAAAGCATCTGCTGGGCTTTAGGAGTGCTGCCTCCTCAGTTTCTGGTGAATAAGCACTGAGTTGTGACCACATTTGTAAGTTTATTTGCAGCTTAATTTGCAGACCCTGGCTATCCCACAATAGATTGATGTTGTTACATACAAGGCTCATAACTGGGTGTCTGTTTTCCACCTTTAGCAGCAGAACATATCTCTGAATAACATTATTTGATCCTCGATGAGAAATCTCTATACTATATTTTCATACAGGAGAAAAACATGAAACTTCACATCCAAGAGACTGCACTGATCATTAGTCACATCAGTCATGTCAGACTGTTATGTATCTTTTCAGGATAAATACAGTTTCTAGCTGAGCATGTAATACAATGTTGTAGCAGAAATCCATGAACACCTTCAAATATCAGTATTACACCACACTATACCCTATGACCATTTGGATTTCCACTACAGCACCAGATCTGGGATGCAATTCTGTCCTTAATTACAAAACAGGAATTTCTGCTTTCTTAGAATCAAAAGTAGATATCAAATAAGAATATGTGAGTATGGTTAGATTCATTCCTGTAGACAGCGGCAGGGCTTGTGCATAATCTTGGCAGAACGTGTCAGTCTCAAGTGTAAGAGAAGGAACATCACAAGTGATTTTCTGAAGAATTTGTATTTTTCTGCCTCCATAGTTTTGCCCAGGCCCATTTCTTCTGATAGCATTATAGAGCCTCATTCTATATAGAAACTTATGTTTAGAAATTTTTGAACCATGTTTTTTAAATAATGCAGTCAAAGGACTGTTTATTTCTTGTGCTTGAGAAGCCTGTTTTACATGTGGTCTAAGTACGTGTTTTGATGCTTTTTAGGATGTGTTTGGTCCAAGGGCAAGGTTATAGAAATTATTCTTAGCTGAATTCTACTAGCCAAAGGCAAAAGACTGGAATCTTAAAAACCTATGCTTTGCTCAAAGGAAGTATCTAAAAAAAGCAGTTTTTGCACTTGTACACTTAACTTACATGAACTGGTATGTATATTTAAAAACATATCTACGTATGCACATGTAATTCCTAGAAAATGAACAGATTCCTCTGATGATCATGTTACAGGGACTGAGAATTCATTACATCTTTCTGCTGAAGACTAGCATCTAACTTGTTATTTTCCTTTATGAATAAAAAGTTAATTTTGTACATATGCCTCCTATAAATTTTCTAATGAGAAACATTTTATACTTAATCATGTCAGTGCAGAATTAATGCCTCCTGGCCCCAAATCATACAGAGTATCTCTCACTTCTTTTTGAGATCAACAGAGTGCAAGAAAAGTGTACCGTAATTTCTAGCTGATTTACTGTAGAAATCTTAGCTAAAAACCACCATATTAGCAGTTTGTTTAATTTAGCAGTTTGATGTTTAAGAACAGAAGCTGACTGTACCTGCTCCTTACAGGCTAAAAATCATCAGTGTATTCCCCACATCCTTTGTGGCAGCAAACATATATGTTTTCACGGTACACTTCTCTTTGTGAGAATTGTCAGGTGCTGCTCATAGCTATCCATGCTGTTTTCCCCCATTTGTGTTCACTGGCTGAACTTCATTCAGAACTCGACTCTCACACAACTCAGTATAGACTCCTAATGCATTTTCAGGAATAAACAAACAAATAAATAAATAAATTACATATATATAAACCAAGGTTGATAAGCAATAAAACTGAAGATTCCTAAGAAAAATGTCTTGGCAAGCCGTTGTTGAGAGGATGTCATAAAGCTTGCCTAGGGCTTGGCAGCAGCAAGGACAGGTCCAGAATGTGACACAGATTAGAAAACTGGCACAACTTGACTGAAGAAACAAACGTGATCGGTTATTGATTGCTGAATTTAAGCTAGGACTAGCCCTGCACTGTTTAAGTCCGTATGTGCAAACAGCTGAAAATATTTCCATATCAAAGACATTTCCATTTCATTCTGTTGATCCTTTTTTTGTCGAAAAATCCTGCTCGTAATCTTTTAGATGTTTCCAAACTGTTTCACTTGCCTCTGTATCCACTTACTTGGCTAACCCACTCAAACACAACAAAGCTGGTGGCAGTCCTGGGTCTGTGCAGCATGAGTTACAGTCCTGCTGCAACAAGCAGCCACTATTCAAAATGGCGGTTGTCTTCTCTGAGATGTCTGGCCTTGGAGAGAGTGTTTGCAGAGGAGCACAAATGCTGTAAAGTGGATTAAACATGGCCTGAAGTCTCTAAAACTTGTGAGTGATTTGGTACTCAATGAAAAGTTACTGGTAACTCTGTTTCCTGAAGGACACTCCTGATGTACCTCGTACAACAGATCTACACCAATGATGGTTTGTTTTAAAGAAAAATGACTGTTCTTTGAGTGGTAGCATTTTGAGGCAGGTCTCATTTTGCCAAGCAAGCAGCGACAGGAGGAATTCCTCTGTTTTGAATGATGAAACTGAGCTGGTGGCAGAGGACATCACCCCAGTACCACAGTAGAAGTTGTGTGGAGCTTCGCCAAGGCAGAGCTTTTGCTGGCTAGGACTGTGCTGATCACTCTGTATAAAACTAATGGGATAATGCCAAATGCAATGTTGCCCAAACTTCTCTCTCTCAGAATAAATAAATAAATACATTTCAAAAAATAAAAAGAAAATCAGTTATTCCTGCAGGGCTGTAAATAACCGATTTTTTTTTTTTTCCAGTCATTTGTCTAGTCATATTCTAGCTATTCCAAGACATGAAAATGTTTTTAAAATCTTTCTGTTAAGATTTGCCAGGAGAGGATAAACCTGTCATTTAAACCTGCACTGCAATTCATCCACTCGCAGCTACCAAGACAGACTTCATGGATTTATGCAGAAACAGCAGGAGGCAAGAAAGATGACATTCAGGAGATATGCAGTTCCCCTGGTTTAGATATGCCAAGTCCAGAAAAGTTTGAAATTTAAAGGCACTGCTATCTTGAGTACAAGCTATAGCATGGAGAGTGTGGGAAAGCAAGAATGACATATATTGCTTTCAACTCCATCATTTTACAGTACTTCCAATCTTTCCCTCTAAGCTAAGGCTAAGGAGGAGTATCATTTACTATATTTGGAGATAACTGTCTTATATCTAAATTGGAAAGATACGGATTTGAAGGCTGACGTGTTTGGCGTATAAAGATTGGTTGGGTAGGTTGCAGCCAGAGAATTGTAGACTACAGCTCCATGTCCAGGTGAAAGGCAGTGATAGTGGTGTCTCCTGGGAATCCATCTTGGGATTCTTTAATGTCTTTATCAATGATACCGACACCAGGATTGAGTGCACCCTCAGCAATTTTGTGGATGATAGAACAGAATGAAGGGATGGCATCCAGAGGGACCTGGACAGGCTTGAACTGAATGAGGTTCAGTAAAAGAAAGTGCAAGGTCCTGCAACCAGGCCAGGGCAATCCCAGATACATGTGTAGACTGGAAGAACTCCCTGAGAGCAACCCTGCTAAGAAAGATGTGTGGCAGGCCTGATGGATGAGAAGCGTGACATGAGCCAGCAGTACGCTTTTGCAGTCCAGTATACCAGCTGGCTCCTGGGTTGCTTCAAAATGGGAGTGGCAGCAGGGAGATGAAGGGGATTGTTCCTCTCTACTCTGCCCTTTTAAGGCCCCACGTGGGGTACTGCGTGCCAGGCTGGGGTACCCAGTGCAAGAAGGGTGAGGAGCAATTCGAATGAGTCCAGAGGGGACCATGAAAATGATCAGATCTCCTATGAAGAAAGGCTGAGAGGAGCTGGGCTTGTTCAGTCTGGAGAAGAGAAGGTTCCAGGGAGACCTTCTTGCAACCTTCCATAACTTTAAGAGAGCTTATAATCAAGAGAGAGACCAAATTTTTATACAGGCAGAGAGTAACAGGACAAGGTGAGACAGCTGAAACTAAAAGCAGGGAAATTTAGATTAGATATTAGGAGGAAATTCCTTACTCGGAGGATGATGAGGCCCTGGCACAGCTGCCCAGAGAAGCTGTGGGTGCCTCATCCCTGGAGACACTCGAGGCCAGTCTGGATGGGGCCCTGGGCAGTCTGATCTGGTGGGTGGCAGCCCTCTCTCACAAAAGGGGGAATGAAACTGCATTATCTATGATCTTTGATTCTATGATTCTATCATCTTTAACATCCCTTCCAACCATAGCCTTTCTATGATTCTATGAATTTAAATGAGTGATCCCATTCCTTGATTCAGTGTAAAGAAGCAAGGCCCCTTCTTTCTTCCAGGGAGCAGGTCGTTGTAACAACTGGCAAACACTTGTCTAACTCTCCAACTTTCAATTACAAACACAGTGTTGGCCTCAGCCAACACAGTGTTGGTAACAGCCAAGTATCACTGGCCTAGAAGACCACACATGAAACAATTTGTGAGATTGATTCTCATACATCAGTCTCTATGTTCCAGAGGCTAGCACTCTGATAGACAGCAGTAGGATGGACAGCTGCCTCTTAGAACGACAGTAGCCTTTGAAGAACCACTGACACCCCTGACAAAATAATTGCCCTGGAGCATCCAGTCACAAAAGAAAAGTTTTGCAGACATGCAATTTTTAACCTGTCTGCTAAACATCTAAGAGGATCAGCTAGAATAAAGAGTTTTGGAGATTTTCACTGAAGCCCAGAAAACAATTCTAACTTTCTGAAATTCCAGAGGTATGCGTGAATATCTTCTTGTTTAAGTGAATTACTTATTCTAGGAATCAAATTGTAATGCGTGAAAGAGTTCTGACAGTTTATTCATTAATTCTACTAACAAAACAAAGTAATGTTTCATAAAATACAACACTCATTTCTATTAGAATCCGTTTTATTTTCATTGAATTTCTCAGGTTAAACAAATCTACTTTATTCCAACTCAGTGGTAACTGGATATTTACCTTAAATTCTGTCTAAAGAACAATTACAAATCAAACCTTTAGATACATTCTTCACCATTTTAAAAATAAATGTTAAATTTATGACAGGATCTTAGAAACCTAATAACCAGATAAACCTAATAACCAGATAAACCACATCACTGAGAGGTGTAAGCTAGAGGCAATACTCAGCATGTATCTTGAGGAATTAATAAAAATCCAAATGTACAAGTTTGCCCAGAGCTGTGAAATTTTAAAATGATACAGTACGTATATTTCACATTCAAGCTGTGACATTCATGTGCTAATGGGGATTATTGGACCTTGATGACAATATCAGTCTTTCCTAAGAATAATAAAGCAAATTCATCCCTGTTTGATGAGAATTTGCTTGACTCTTGACAAATTATTTTCATCAGAAAAAGTAATGGGCAGAAAGATTCCGAATTTCAAAAGAAATGCAGAATTGCTGAGCTGGTGTGCTTTGATTTGGTTAGAACTTGTTTGTCAGAGTTTACAAAAACAGTTTTTCAGAATGTGTAAAATGTGAAGAACGCAAGAACAGGGTTGCTTAAAGTAAGAAAGAGCTTTAAAAAAGGAAATAATAGGAGATCAGATTGAAAGAAGCAGGGACTTCTGTGTGTTGATTTTCAGAAATTTGGGACTTCTTGGTCACACAGTAATTTCTTTTGTGCCCAAGTTGATTTTGGCAGTCTCTCTAACAAACCTTTTTTCTCTCTCATTCTGCTCTATTTCAGGTGGTTTAATTTGCCAGTGGAGCTACCTTTGTAGAACAGCCTGGATGAGAAAATCAGTGGTCATTTCTTACAAAAAGTGGTAAGCCATGTCCAGCATTATCAAGCGAAACTCTAAATATAGACTCTCTTGGACCCGTCCTAGACATGAGCTATTCCAGGAGCCTTGTGTATATTCTGAAGTGCAGCCAGCTGAGATTTAGAAGACAGCAGCACATTTCTTCCTACTGGAGCAATGTGATTAATTCAAGCTAATGAAACTGCGTGACCAAGATAAAAAATAATGTACAAACTAAATTTACATCTCTATTTAGGAGTGCTGCTACAAGCATAGGAAACCAAACAGCTTCCAACTATTCAATGCATTGTTTGAATCTTAATGTTACCACTAGTGCTGATGCTGCAGAGACAGCATACAAAGCATCCAAAAGACGGTAAAATAATGAACTGCAATGTTGCCTTACACAGCTATTGTTGCAATCATATTTGACATACTTTTTTAAAACAGACATCCCTAGTTACCAGTGGAAGTTGTGAAGGGAAGCATTTCCTTGTCCATTCATATGGCTCCTTGCTGCAGAGAAAGCCACAGCATGCTTTGTGTCACAGCTGAAATGTAGAATCCCTCCACATTCAGTAGTTCGGTTATCAATTGCTATGAACAATCCTACAGCTAAAAACAGCACTAAGCAACAGCAGCGATAGAGAAGAGTTGCTAATGAGACAACAGCATCTCTCATGAGCAAACCAGGATAATATACAGTTTTTAACTGAACTAAGAGATTGTTTATAGCTAATCTCTTACATAAACCATCAAATTCTCCCTTTTTAACTATATAGTTGATATTTCTTTTTTTTTTTTTTTCCTACAAAGCTGAACAGTAGCCATAGCAGTTGGCAAAGCATATTCCATAGACCTTTCTTACACTATAGTGTCCTGTTTCTCCATACTTTAGCTAACAGATTTTTGCAGAAAGTAGAAGAAAAGGCAACTACAAATTTGGACTTTGAATATTTTACCTCTAGTATCAGAATCTTTGCGGAGAAGGACTTAGGGGTTCTGGTGGACAAGAAGCTGGACATGAGCCAACAGGCCAATAGCCTGGAAGGCCAACTCTATTCTAGGCTCTAGGCTGCATTAAAAAAGGGGTGGCCAGCAAGGAGAAGGAGGTGATTGTTCCCTTCTACTTGGCTCTTGTGAGGCCCCTTCTGGAGTACTGCGTCCAGGCCTGGGGCTCCCAGCACAGGAAGGACATGGAGCTCTTGGAGCGGGTCCAGAGGAGGGCCACTAAGATGATCAGAGGGCTGGAGCACCTCTTCTATGAGGAAAGGTTGAGGGAATTGGGCTTGTTTAGATTGGAAAAGAGAAGGCTCTGGGGAAACCTCATTGTGGATTTCCAATACTTGAAAGAAGCATATAAACAGGAGGGAGAACGGCTGTTCATGAGGGTGGATAGTGATAGGACAAGGGGGAATAGTTTTAAACTGAGACAGGAGGTTTAGGCTAGATAACAGGAGGAAGTTTTTCACTCAGAGGGTGGTGACACACTGGAACAGGTTGCCCAAGGAGGTTGTGGATGCCCCATCCCTGGAGGCATTCAAGGCCAGGCTGGATGTGGCTCTGGGCAGCCTGGTCTGGTGGTTGGCGACCCTGCACACAGCAGGGGGGTTGAAACTGGATGATCATTGTGGTCCTTTTCAACCCAGGCCATTCTATGATTCTATGATTCTACGAATCATCAGATTAAATTTTCTGAAATTTTCCCTTTTCCTCTTTAGATATGAACAAAGATACATATTCAAGGTTAGTGAACCAAAGTTATTCCAGTTCATAGTGCAAATCTAGACAAATAAAAAGTACCAGAGGCCTAATAATTAAGATAGTTATTCAGATGACTTTAAGCTGTCTTCTGCTACCTCATGAGGAGGTATGGAGAAGGCAAAGCCTGAGTTGTCCCATTTAAAGAAAAGGAGGTACTCTGGTCACCATGAAAGTGGCTGCACACCAGAACAGGGATCCAGAAAGGCTGTGGAGTTTTCATCCCTGCAGATGTTTGACCCTAACTGCCTGAAACCCTAGGCAACCTAAATCAGTTGGCTTTGTTCTGAGAGGGAGATTGGAGCAAGACCTTCAGAGGTTTTCTCCAAACTAGATTTGTCTGTCAATTGTACCTGTTATCATAAATGAATTAATACGTTCACCAAGCTAGAACTGAGTATAATTCTATCATTGCTTTTTCTAATATAAAATTCAGATTTAAGCACAGCAATATTGACTTAGCAGAATTCAGTGAAACATTGAGATCCTTTAATAAAAGATATAAATATTTCCCATATCAAATGTCTGTTCCTCCTCTCCTGCTGTCTTATTACATGGAAATAGTCAGTCCACCTGAAACCATTTTTAATGGGTACATAAAATAAAAATGATTTTTCAAAGATCTCTTCTCAGGTGAATGCTGTGATGACAGATTTTTTGAGTGAATGGTAGTACTTCAAAGTACATTGAGCTAACAAGCTGCTTGAACAGAATCAACATTGCTGAATAATTCAGTGCTGCTAAACTATTCTACCACCTGCACCTATTATTCTCACACTTCAGTAACACTGTTCCTACACCTGAGAAAGCCAAAATCAAACTCTGTATTTATCATGAAATCAGAAATACATTTATTTTCCTAGGCTGTGATGCTAATATCACTAAATATGCTTTTCTGTGTATAATATGTTAAGTCTGTATGCATCAAGAGACAAAACTATTTACTGAATTACTACTAACACATAATTGGCTGTCATGGTATCCTGACACTCCAAAACAGTCCAACCTAGGGCATGCTACCCATTTGTCCTAAAAAAACATTTCTGTGTTGACAGATAGAACCATGACAAATCCTGAATCACCAACATTTGTTATTTACCATTATTTATGGTGTTTCAGTTTGGTACGAACTCTCCTTTGTAAGAAGGGCTCTGCTCCTTTAGAGCAGCCTTCAGGCCACAGTCCTGCCACTGATCTGCTGTGTGACTTAGGAGAAGTGTTTGCCATCATGACTGCCTCCATCTTCATTCTCCTGAGACAAGGAGACATGTTGTCTGATATTATAGTTTTGGGGAGTCTGCTAACAATCAGCAACTCACTCTGTTAACTGCTCTGGAATTAGTACTGCACAGCACGAAATCTACGCTCTCTTTGGAAAAATTAATCAGTCCAAACTTTTCTGAGCCTCTCTACCTCTTGCTGATGGTTTACAAGACCATTCTTGGGTTTTGCGGTCAAATACTTCCTTTTCTTGTGATGTATCAAACTTAAAATGTTACCGATGTACATATCAAAATCAATTGCTCCTGATTTCAGAAGTTTCAGTCTCTTTGTGATGCAGATAGATGTTCAAGTATCAGTTTACAGTCTTCAAGAAATCCAGCCAGCATGAGGTAGTCCAATAAAACACTGAGGGGTGCTGTAAGACTTTGCTCCATCTACTGACTCCTTCGCTGTTGAAAATGAGACAGGCAGGCCACTAGGAAAATCTGCTGTCAAATAGTGTTTGTACTGGTATTATAATGCTATCAAATAGTGTTTGTACTGGTGTTATAAATGCTTTAGTGTATTCAATTAAAAATCAGCAGTGCTCATGTCTTTTAATAAAATAACTTTTTTTTCTGGTTGGAGCAAGCACATCATTAATATTTCTGTGAACTTGTGGTTGAGAAAATGGCATTTAGCAGCTACTTAGGAACATTTCCCATGGGCAGTGTGGTTACCATTCAGCATCAGCATCAGTTTTAACCACAGCACACTGTGGGACAATGTAAGAGCTCAGTGTCCTAAAGCTGTCATCCAGTCACATAATTTCAAATCTTCAGTCTCTGATTCAGCCCTTGCTGACATCCTGAGAAAAATCACCTTGAGGATTGCCTAGAGATATTCTTTTGTTTTACCTGGTATATCACTGTGCAGTAAGAGAGCTTTGATATGGAGGGAATCAAACATCCCTTCTGCAAGTTTGGAAAGAGTCTCAATAGATTATTTTTCCCAAGAGGCTGAGCTGAAAACAGTGACCTCTTATAGGTTTTCTTAGGGCTTCTTCATAAGTCCAAAACAGATTTACCTGCTCAGGGCCTGTAAGTTACAAAAGCACATCTACAGGGGACCTTGATTTAGTGTTCAGTTTCCACCATTTGTAGAAGCTTGGTGTACAGTGGAGATCAGCAATGATATTTCAAGAAAAACTTTTCTTATTCTTTCGAGATGGGAGAATAGTAATCTTTCACAGAGAGTCTTTTAGTGAAAAACACTTATTTATCTGGTGGAGAGCAGCTGTATTAATTTGATGGATGATAATTTCTCCAGGCTCCACCTGAAACATATTATCTTAAAAGAAGAAAAAAATGTAAGCTTATCTTTATTTCTAGGTGCTGTAGTGTATATTTGCTTAAAATATGTTCACTTAGAAAGGGTTTCTTCGATTAATAACTCCAGATGGAAATGCAATTTTCCCTCCATCATGGTTCATTGCCCTTTTCTAATACGCCCCTAGTACATAGCTCCTAGTTACTATCTCCCAGGAGATTTTCTCACACTGGAGATCAGTTACATTGCCTTGAAGGAAAACTTGTTTTCTATTAATCAGTTTTTTAATTCTTGCTAATGTTTTACACAGCTGACATTTAAAAGAATCATTATTGCCCAGTAATGAGATACTGTCATATTCCACAGCAGTGTAACATTATTATTGGTGGTGATTCACTTATTACCCTTATTATCACCATCTTTCCATGTAAATAGTATTTTCACAAGGAAATATTTCGTTCTTCAACAACATTAAGATATGCTCCCACTTTTCCTAGTCCACACTGAATGAGTTCCAATTTAGTCAGCCCATTTTTCTTTAATATGAGATTTTACAATGAGCATGGGTTTTGTGAATGAAGTTCAGCACCACTTGTGCCTTGTAGTTTGCATGACTATTCACACCCACACAGAATAAGCAGTGTGAAGGTTTCCTGCCTCCTCTGCAGTGGTACAAATACTATAAAAACAGAGAACAATGGCAAATTGTGGAATTGTTTTCTCAGCAGCAGTCGCCTAACACCTCTTGGCTTTGGCAAAGCTCTTATGACACAACCTCTGTTTTGACCAGCTTAAAGTCTGAGTCCTCCCAGGTTTCTGAGGAACATCAGGGCATAAGGAGCTGCTTCACCTTCCCCCATATCAGAGCAAGGCTGCAGATGCTAATGACTGGGGAAGATGGAGCTAGCACTGAACACACTCTTTGCATCAGTGGAGGGGACACAAGTTGATCTCAGTCTCATACATATGTTCCCTGGAGAGGAAAGAGAGATATCTCTGCTGTTTCCTTGCTGTGGTGTAATCCCACCACAGACTATGCTCTTCAAAGCCCTGAGAGATGGTGGTTTAAGATAAAATGCACTGAACTGATCCACTGGATTTAAGGTGCTAAGGATTCAAATGGTAAGAAAAGATTGCTGGGCATGCCAACCACTTTAAAAACACCAGTGAGATTTTGTCAACCTGCTAAGAAGACACCAGCAAATTTGCATGAGGGAACTGGGATAACTCCTGCAGTTGGGCTCTGCATGGGGCTAGCTTGTACTGGTCATCAATATTGCCATATGTATCACAGCCTAAAAGCCCTGAGCTGCGCTTCTACAAGTTACTGACTAAGGGTGAGTGTGTCACCTGTAGAATGTACCTTACCTACCTCTAAAATTGCTAATGCAGATGCCTATGGCAATACAAAGTCAGTGGAAAAACAGTCGCAGAGGTTCCAGCTACACAACCAACTTCTTTCCCCGGTTTGGTATTTCACAGTTACACTGCTATAAGAAGGTGGCTAAGGTGGTTTTTGACTATTCTAACCAACACTTAAATCCTAACTGTAACATAGTCCTGTGCTGTATCTACATAACTTGTACATTTTGGCATACTGTCATATAGCTGATTGGAAAGAAGATGAACTCAAAATTCTTGCAGCTGCGTAACATACTGAGAGGACAAGTAGGTACTGTGAAATCTCATATACAGAGGATCTTTGTACACTGTGTGAAGGGCACAAAGCAGCTTGTGAGATAGAAATTAATATTTTCTTATAATATCAAAGGTGCCTCTCAGTGTGAAGGATGGAACAGAGATAAATAAGAAAGGTCAAGAAGAAATCCCCAAATATAAAAGCAGTCTGCCCGGGCCCTGGAAACTTTCATTTTAATAACAGTCAAGGAAGTGAGCTATTTATTCTAAAATTTGTATCTTTTCACTGTTTAAAACTTTCCTGGGATCTCATGTAGTGGTAGCAAAATATGTCTAAAATACGGGAAATTTATGTTCACTGAGCTGAAATTCATCACCCTAGATAAAATCTCCACACATGAAAGAAAAAGTTTCTCATTAAATTACCTATGAAAAGCCCAACCTTATAATTCATAGTAAACCTGCTGAATTTTTTGTGTATCAAAATTAATGATATAGTTGAGAGCAATTTTGCATGAGCCAGTGACTTTTCTCCTTCACAGGTATATTTAAACATTTGAATTCACTGGAGAATTACATTAATGAATGTGCTGCAGAGTATATTAGAAATGGACTCATGCTGAAAGTTTGTTTGTTTTGCATAGCAATTCCGTTTCTGGCTCCTGCCAATGATTGCTGCTATTACTTCAGTCTAAATCACTTAATCATCTGATGGAGGGGAAAAAAAGGAAAAAAAAATAGAAGAAGAAAACATCAAGCTGAGCCTTTGGAAACAGAACAATGCCTTTGGCATAAGTTGACTGCCCCCTGAGGCTGTTGTTCTGAGATAGTACCACTTAGCCTTAAGAGACTGTACAATGCCACTGCTTAACTGCATGTTTTACCTCTGACAGAGCTCTGGAAATCCAGATATCATGTTGTTGAGGAGAGGTGGGCAGAACACGCACAAAGGGCTGTGTCAGAAGGTCCCTCGTCCCCCAGCAGATATGGTTTCCTGGCCCCACCTCGCCACTAGAGGCAGAAGAAGCAAACACTGTCCCATGGACCACCTAGCTCCCACAGTTCCATCTCATCTGTCTTTCAGTTTTGCACACAATTTATTATTATTTTTTTTTTTTTTAACGAAATTCCCTTTAATGCAAATGTAAAGCACTTTAAAGGCATTGCATCACTAGAATCTTGACCACTGATTCACAGATACTTCTTCTTGTGGTGATGTACTCTTAGGTGCTGATGTTACAGCTTGCCTGAAAAGTAGCATCAAATTGCATTGACACAAGCATCACACTAAAGCATGGACTGCAATGAAGAATGTGTTACCTGACAGCTAATAATTGCCAGCCACATGCTGCTTAAAGAGAGGAGGATACGTACTGTGGTACAGTGCAAATTTTCAGAGAAACTGCATGCCATTCTCTTTGGTGTAGTAGGCCCAGAATCACTGTTTCAGGATGTTTTGACGTGGTGGGCACTGGCCAAAAATGTGGTTACCCTTATGGTCACACACCATTTGGAAGAAGATCTAACCACCTGATTTTACTTGCTCCTATGGCATAAACTCTGAAAGAAGAAAAAACAGGTCTTAGAAGAGATACCATGCCTTTCCAATTGGGAAATGATTAACAGGAACCATGAGAGTACTGCCATGCCACAGACACTGTCATATGCCAGAAGCTGTTGACAGGCCACAGCTCATGCTGTTTTTCTAAGACTCTCCAATATTTTCCTTAACCATGCTCTTATCATCTCAGGCTGCTCAGCAGCACTCCTCACTTCCCAGATGTCTTGGAGAGGTCCAGTGCTTCAGAACAGTCTTCACTGGAACTCCTCAGCCCAGGTTCTCTAAATGATGAGGGATTAGTACACACAGCTTCAAGGAGTTAGGGAAGAAAAGATATTTCCACATTAATAAAACATGTTACTCTAGAAATATCAATTAAAAAAAAAATCTTGAATACTATTATGATAAAATTGCATTAAATATTTAAAAGCTGTGTAACTTCACTACTGTTCCCAGCTGTCCTTCTTCTGAGATGAACCATATTTTTCCCTGATCTCCTCTGAGACCAGATGGCCTTCAATTAAATACATATGTAAGTTGCTCTAAAAGTAATGTTTCCTATTTATTTCCATGAAAACTACTACAGATACAAAGAGCACGATGACACCATCTTATAGGGCAAATTCTCAGCTACACACTATTTTTCATCATAGTCACCACCATTAGCTCTGCCTTCTCCTCAGTGATGAAAAAACAGTGCTTTCCATTTTGCTACCTTGAGAGAAGTGCCCACTATTCCTTTCTAGCATGGAAGAACTGTGTCCTTCCTTTATCTGGTCAGGTGAGTAGTTGGCCTCTATCTCCCTTTCAGTGCCTTAAAACAGCAGCTTCTCTTGAAAAATAAGAATTTTCTGTCTCCACATTCTGCTGAAGTTCTTCTTTCCTCCTAAAAATAATGCCAGCACAATTTGAAATATTGCTTCAGGCAACTGACATTTTTTCTTGGAAGAATGAAAATTAGCAGACATAAAATACCAAATAAACCACAAAACAGAGCAATGTGAACAAACACAGCAGGCTACATTCTCAAGATACAACACTGCTGAAATCAGTTCAACTAAGCCAGTTTAAGTAAAAATGAAAGACCTGTACCATAAGGCCAAGTACACAGTGTTACTTTTTACTTTTGTGTTGAAAGTTTTGGAAGAGAGCATTTAGTGTTAAGATTCACTATTTTTTAAAGACCTCAGATTTCTCTATGTCTTTTTTATTCCCTTCATCTAACATTTTCCTAATTATCATGTATCCCCTTTCTACTAAACATATGGAGAAATTTTTCAAGGGTTCCTCACTAAGTTGAAACTTATTGTGGAGATGCTTTAGAAGTAGCTACCATACAATCGTGTTGCCTCGTGGTTTTGGCAGACATTCCTCAAGCTTCTCTCCTGAACATTGTTGTATCGAGATAAGAAATGTGCAGACCTGAGCATATCCACAAGAGCTTGCACATCACAAAAATTCTAGTACTGCAATCACACACAGTCAGATATGGCATTTCTGGTCTTTTCTGTTAACATTCTTCACACACCATGGTTGGAGTTCTACTGGGCACCAGATGACAATGTGCAGTGGTGTGGCTGTATATCACATGCTCCATTAAAAAATATTTGTTTTGCAATTACTAACAAAATGTAGAGCTGTTAAGTCTGTTTTTTCTCTTAAGTTTTTTCCAGATAGAAGATAATACTCAGACTCAGGATAACTGAGAATCATTAATAACACAGAGAAGTTGATGAGACTCTAAACACGGTTTGGAGTTATGGATAATGATTAGGCAACAATCAGATTTAAAATGAGTATAAATTTCAAAACTTATTTGGTGATGTATATGTGAGAATATAATAATTCTAAAGATTTTTCAAGAGTTCATGTTGAAAGCAGTGAACAACCCCAGCAACAGCTTCCTTTCAAGACAGGTCTATCTCAGATTTACTATTGAAATTGTAATGGCTTGAGTTTTTGAGCAGTTAACATTTCATCATCTCTTTCTGGAAGCTGCAGTCACAAAGTGCAAGGTGTCTGTGTAACAGCAACCTGCACAACTGTTTCCAGGCTGGCTAATATCCTCCTCTGGCCGCTTGTGATAGACCAGAATGGACACAAATTGTCACTTTCTCAATTTAGAGAAGTGAATGCTCTGGGGGAGACATTCTGGTAGCCTGCAAGCACTTAAAGAGAGTCAACCTGAAAGACGGAAAGAGACCCTTTTTTCAGAGAGTGTAGTGCCAGGACAATGGACACTATCTTTAAATTGAAAGAGGGTAGATTTAGATTAGATATTTGGAAGAAGCTATTTCCTAGCAGGTTCATGAAGCACTAGAATAGGTTTCACAGAGAAGCTGTGGATGCCCCACCCCTGGATATGTTCAAAGCCAGGTTGAATGGGACTTTGGGAAACCTGGTCTAGTGAGAGGTGTCTGTTATCCATGACAACCCAAGCCATTCTGTGATTCTTTGATTCTGTAATTATTGTCGTCACTGCTTGATAGACACCTCGCTTTCCAGTAGCTACCTAGATTTCAGGTGCTAGGCTCAGCATTCTAGAATGGGACACTTGGAAAGACAGATGAAGTGAAGACACTGTAGAAAATGTGATCAAGAAACTCTCTCCCATACTGATATAGATTCCCAAGCCTTGTATGTGCATTTAAATGTTTCCTCCTTCTCTTACCTAGATCCACCAGAAAGGGAGAAAAACAGTGCTTATTCTAACATCATTATAGTAACAAGGCAGTATGGAGTACCTCACACCTCATTCATATGCCAGCCACTGCCACCTGTGTGAACAGTGTGCTCCAAAAAATCTGTTTGGAGGCTGCTTTTAATTATCTAGTAATTTGTTTTGCAGTGTATCAGACTGTTCTCTTAAGCAGCTAATTTTTGTTCTAAAATAATTTGTTTGTATGGGAAAAGGTCTGCCAGGTCAAAAAAGGACAGGTATTAAAATGGTTACAACATTAATTTAATAATAAAAAAGAACCGTAATAAACACATTTCTCACAGCTTTGTCTTACTAACATGTAGACACAAATTTTGGCTTGACATTTGCAGGCTGACAGCATCTGTGCCATATTTTCTCTGCAAGTGGCAAGGGGGAAGGTTGGAATTAATATTTGCTTAGGTCTTTTTTTAAGCTAGCTTTATTTAGTACACTCCCAACAGGCAAGCACAAGCTGTGGTCTCTAAAAACCTTATTTTTCATTCCCTTTTCTAATGTAAATCCTGAATGTGTCTAAGATTTGCCATCTTAAATATCAAGAGACCAGAGTGCTGTGTGTGGCAGTGCTCTTTTTGTCAGTAAGAGAGATAGCCAGCTTTAACCAGAGGCAAAACAAAAAGATCTTAGAACTGGGCTTTGCATTTGCATTAGTCTGTAAGTATCAGGCTGCATTTTCAAAGAATGTAACATTTTGTTTACTGTCTTTTTATTAAAGATTGCTCGTTTATTGCCTCTGTGTTATTTTCTCAGGCTAATCTTTTGGGACAGCAAGACAGCTGGCTTCCTCTCTACCCATACTTCTCACATGACTGGGTGTGAATGGACTTCTTTGACTTCATAAGAGTTATCCCAGTTTTAACCGTCATGGTGAAAATAGACTGTCCAGATGGCTCTTGCTGCAGACTGTGTTCTGCTGCTTACCCTTGAAGGTGGAGAAGTTTCCAAGACATCCTATATAGGATGGGATTACACATGTAAAAACATATCTCCTCAGAGCTACAGTTGACAAATTCATCAGTGTGATTTCCAGATAAATTCCAAGTTGTTCGTGGTGCTTGTCATTTCATTGTTTTGTTTTTGACTTTTTCACCAGATATCTTTTATACTTGGATTCTGGTATTTTGGCTCTGGCTGACGAGACCTTGCCTTCATGCATAAGTCTGTGCCACCCCTTGACTGAAGATAGCATGATTGTTCTTCTTCCTTAAGAACACATTCTTTTCAGGTGAATGTACTCACTTTAATATCTTCCAATTGACCAGCAGTCAGACAATATTCTATTTCCATGAAATGTCCCATCAAGATCAAAATAAGTATTTGTTATTCCTTACACCCTTCTGTGCAAGAGTAACGGAGAGAACAACACAGGCTAATTCATTTTGCCTACTTCATTTGCCTCTCCTTGTTGAAAACATGGATGACCCTGGGGACTAGAAGGAAGAAACAGAATTAACAGAAAATACAGAACAATTACAGCTAATACTTCAAATACACCTTTGTTCAGTTCACTTTTTCCACTCTACCTGCTGCAGCCTGGTTTCCTACAGAAATTAGTTCTGTGGATGGTTCCCTGACAACTTCTTCACCTATAGTCATTTTTAGGTTGAGAGCAGAGACTAAAGGGGATCAGACGCTTCTAGAAGCATGGCAGAAGTGAGAAACATGCAGTCCTTCTAACAGTACCTTACCAGAGGAAGAATGTGATACAGCAATGTCCAGGTGGTAGGGAGAATTTATGAGCATGATAATGGCAAATGAAAGTTTCACTGATATTTACTTTCTCTTCAGTACCAATCTACATCAACCAACTTTGGGAGAAAGCCTCAGGAAACCAAGCACTATTAACTTTACTGTTTATTGAACTACTCATTTGTTTGCAGTGCTCTGTCTGTACCTATCTTTGACTGCAAGGTTCCGGGGGCACGTCCCAGCTTTGTTCTATTGGCACAGCAATAAGCACTGTATAAAACCTCCAGGGAAAGATCACCATCTGGGATGCAACTCTAATAACCCCTGCTCTTCTGGATAGGGCAAATTAAACTCCTTAACCTTGTTACCATGAAGACCTAGGCAGGTTTCATGTGAAGTAGCTATGGCAAAAAATCTAAGTACCTATGGCAGGTTCAAGACCACTGAGCATCCACAGTCAGAGCTGTGGTTCAGAAGAAGGCCTTTCCTGTCTGGCCAAGATATCATTCCAAGCAGAGAGACAACAAACACTTGCAGAGATAGATGTACATGTAATGGCTGGCCAACCAGTTAACTTGTTCATCAGCCATTTCCTGCATGCCATGCTAATTCATGCACTGAAAAAGCAACCTGCAAATTGACGCATGTACAATCTGTGGTCTCTTAATTAGTTGTTAAGGTTAAGATTAAGAAATGAGTAAACAATGTGTTGTTACTGTGAGCAGTTTTAAGCTTCAGGCAGCTTTTGAGCAAACTCCTAACTACACATTTATTTACAGTCTATTACTGCATACAAGAAAGTGCCAGGAGAAAAAAAAATTCTCATAAAGCAGCTTTCACGCCAACAGTGACAAACTGCTTAGCATTTCCCACTGCTGGGGTTAAGTGCTGGAACATGTCAGAGCGGACTAAAGAACATTAGGAGAAGACAGAACATCATCCAGCCACTTTGTTTCTCTGATTCCGGGAACAAGCAGGTGAGTCTGAGAGGACAGAAGGCTGGTGAGGGTGACTAGGTAGCCACAAGACACTAAAGCTGGAAAGAGAAGCGTTTAGGAAGACTGGGCCAGGTCTGCAGCAGAGTTCCCCATTGTGGTGATGCTGGGAACTTTGCACCAGCACTGCTTCATGTTATGCAGAAAAAATGGCTGTCTTATTCACCTGCTTTATACATCCATAAACAAAATCCAAGCTGCCAAGGCAGTGAGCAGTTAGGTCAATTTCTAGAAGTGTATCACATCTGTACAAGACTATCCCTCTGCAGCATGAAGTGTACCAATGATGACAGAAACAAAAGTACTGGGACATTTCTCTGTCACATCTCTTAGTGCATTTCAGTCTTCTGTCATCTCATCAGTTGTGTAAATCTAGTCTCACAGTAATTAAGAGCAGATCCAGGATGTATTATGCAATACATTGCACACTCAAGGGTTCAGATCAGATACAAAAATGCAGACTGTGGTCAATTAATCAGGAAAGCAGTAGGGAGGAGCATGCCGTACATCAGAGAAGCAAAGTGCAGCCTGCTTATTCCAATCCTTATTGTAAAAAACAATTGCAATTCCAGCATTTAATGCAAAACCATTATTAATGCTAATCTCTGGCAGATGGAGACAGAAGTTTGTGGTTCCTTCCATATAGGCAGCTTAGTGCATTAGTAGTTCTTCACTGTGTTGGCTATTTGGGTGGTAATACCATATGCAGAGCAAATGCATTAAGTCAGCAGGACAGAACCAGTGAACAGTTAACAGAACCAGCAGCCAAATGACACATTACAGCCACTGCTTTCTTCACTACACACAAACATATATATGTACTGTACTGTCAGGGCTTCTGCTCTAGCCCTTTCCCCACTGACAACAGCAAGTCTTTCTCATTGCTTTCCTCTCACGTGGTGGTATATTTTCTTGAGTCTTGTAAAACCTGGAAGCTGTTAGACATCCACCCTTCAGGAGGATGCAGGCCTGGTGATGCACACTATCAAGTCATTAGACTGTTCAGAGCTCCTTTTCATCCCTCTACAGAGCTGATTAGCCATTCTGTGCAACTGAAGACATCCTACTGTTTCAATTAATCAGGCCAAAGTACTTCTTTCATGCTTTGGTGGTGTGTTTTTTGATTTTTACTTAGCAGCACGATCTGCTGTTCTCCCCCCCAGCAAAGGGGAACAGAAGAGAAGAGATGGTGCTGGTGACTGCCAGGGGGCCTGCAGGCCACCTCATGCCTCTCCAGGCCTGCAGGGACATCCCAGCCTGCTCAACCTCGAGGAAACAAAACCCTAAAAATTAGAATTTATCATAAATTTGTGCTACATGCCTTTCCACGTGTTCCACTGAGTTCCACAGTCATCTTCATGTAATGTTTTTCTTGAGATTGCTCTAGATTTGTGAGCTTAAGCGGATCATGCAAGAGAATTAGTAAAGATAAAAATCTTTAAAAAGAAATGCTGAAACACTGCTGCTGAATGACCTCAGAGAATCAGAAGGAGCTTAAAAATCCTTTCTTACCAAAAAATACTCTGACTTTTACAAAAGTATGAGCATCAGAATAGGTTTGGTCACAGTTCCTTTTCAGCTGGTGACATATTTGATTTTATTAAGTTTTACTGGTTGTGTACGAGCAATAAAGAAAGTCAAGGATAAGCATGCTGTCCCCGTGAAATTGGAATCATCTCTACTAGGATCTGTTTTGCTCTGTATAAAACCCTTTGTACCCTAAGGGTAAAAAAAACATATTTTGGAATGGGGCAGAATCTCCCTTCATTAGCTACCCCTCCTCTTAGCAGTCTATCTTATTGCTGTGTCAGGGTTGTTGGCGTTCTGTTTGTTTTATTTTAGCTGTCCAGGTTGTCTTCTACTAATAAATTTTACCATGCCCAGAGCATTTTCCAAGTAATTCATTCAGAAAGCTTGACCAGGGAAGTTCAGTTCAAAAAGCTGCAAGTGCCTCAGATCCTGCCTACGCTGCCCTGCCAGAGTGTTTCACAACTTGCCCAAAGCAGTTTTTCTGTGCTTTGGTGGTTTGTTGTCTCATTGCTGACTTCTACCGCAGTTTTACCTTTACTCACAAGGTTACCATGGAAACTTCTATGCATGAAAAACTGGGAAGATCCGACTGTAGAGCTGGTGAATACATAAATCAGCAAATAGGGAAATAAGTTGGAAATTTAAGCTTGGGAGCCCTGTATTAAGCAAGGATTCATGTGTGCACCATTTCGTATGTGCCATAACTCAGCACATGTCAAATGGCAAGAAACGTCCCTTTTTCCTGGCAAAAGCCTTGAAAGCACACCTTTGTTTAGGTACTGAACTAAAATCTAGAGGCTATAAAGAAGATTCAATCTACAAAAATAAAAATATTTTATTATTAAAAAAATTCTAAAGTGTACCAAACACAAGGCTTCCCACAGCTTGTCTCAGGCAATTTTTTTTACTTTTTTAGCCTTGAGACTGCAATCACTTTCCCTCCTTTCCTAGTGGCATTAATTAATTTTAACTTATATTTCATGAAGGAATAACTCTCCCATATATTCCTGCTATCCAGGCCAACCACTCTCTTCTCCCTTTCTGCCTTTTCCACTGCAGTTTAATAAATCAGAATTTGATTTGCTGGTTTGATGCATTTTTCTGAAAGTGAAGGGTGCACTGCACACAGAGAAGGTAATGCTAGTTCAGTAAACTACACAGCTGTCAAATACCACTGCAAAGGAGAACAGCTCATATGCTATACATCAGAGACAAAGACACAGAGGCATTGAAAAAGGATTTGTTTTTTTCGTTCTCTGTTGTTTTATCTTTTAATTTCTCTATCTAATACCTGTGTTGTAACTTACTATGGTTATCTAAGTCACCAATACTCATAAAGAAATTAAGCAACATAAGAACTGAGCTTATCACTCAGGAAAGCACCTTCTTTTCTTTTCTCTCTTCTGTTTACCTGACAGTTAGCTGCAGCATCAGGGAGATTGTAGCCAGCTGTCTGTGCTCACAACAGCTGTGCTGAGCAAGCCTTGGGAGCAAAGCTGAGGACTGTGCTCCCCCTTAATCCTGTACCCTCTTGAGGACTCGAGCAGACCTGCTAAATAAATTGACCCTACTCTGCAGTGACCTTCAGGGAGGGCACCGTTGCAGCCCAGTGCTCCCTTCTTACAAAATATGCTTTCTTTTGAAGGGTAAAGCACCACACAACCTCACTTTCAGTGGTGTCTCGGGAGACTGAAGGTTAAAAACCATGCCATTTCCTATTACTCATATAGTACACAGCAGACACAACCTGTGCTTAGACAGATAGAAAGCAATAGCTTCTATTACTAATTAGGTCTTTTCATTGCTTTATTGCCTACAAGTTTTATTATTTCATCAGCTTTCCTTAATCCTCTCTTGTGAAGAAAGGATTTTCCACTACTATCTGTCTGAAAAGTCTATGTCTCTGCAAAATTTTCTCTTCTTGCTCTGAGTTGTTCATATTGTCAATGTTTCATTTTCATTAGTCAGGTATTTGTGTAGTAAAACTCATACTAGACTTTACGCACAAAGGAGTGAGAAGCAGAAATTTCTACGAAAGAAAAGAATTAAGGGATAACTATGAATGCCTCAGAGGCAGCTCCCAGGGATTCATGTCATCAGGAAAGCCAATTTGCAGCAAATCACTGTGCCAGAATACATATGATTTTGTATTTTAAAATGATCAATAGCTATTAAGATGGGGAAATTAAGGTAAAGCTACCCTGTGTCACTGATTAGAGAAAACAGTGAAATACTTTTGCGGAAAACTAGATTTTAATATGAGGACTGCTCCAAAAATAATTTCATTGTGTTAGCCCACAGTGTCAGAGTGTGGATATAGAATCATAGAATCATAGAATCACTAAGGTTGGAAAAAACCTCCAAGGTCATCCTGTCCAACTGCCCACTTATCACCAATATTTCCTAGTTATAGGAACACTAAACCATGTTCCTTGGTACATCTGAATGTTTCTTGAACACATCCAGGGATGGTGATTCTACCACTTCCTTTGGCAGCCCGTTCCAGAGCCTGACCACTCTTTCTGAGAATTTTTTCCTAATGTCCAACCTGAATCTCCCCAGGTGCAACTTAAAGGCATTCCCTCTAGTCCTATCACTAGCTACACAAAAAAGAGTCAAAATCCCACCTCACCACAACCCCCCTTCAGGTAGTTTTAGAAAATAATGTCACCTCTGAGCTTCCTCTCCTCCAGGCTAAATAATCCCAGTTCCCTCAGCCACTTGCCACAGGACTTGTGGTCCAGACCCCTCACCACTTCTGGTGCCATTTTCTGTATATGCTTCAGGGCCTCAATGTCTTTCTTGTAGTAAGGCACCCAAAAATGAACACAGTACTTGAGGTGCGGCCTCACCAGAGATGAATACAGAGAGAAGATCGCTTTGCTCCTGCTGGCAGTGCTATTTCTGATACAAGCCAGAGTGCCTTCTTGGACACCTGTACACACTGCTGGCTCATGTTCAGCCAAGTGCTGACAAACACCCCCAAGTCCATCTCTTCTACACATCCTTCCAGCCACCCTGCCCCAAGCCTGTAGCTTTGCCTGAGCTTTTTGTGGTCGAAGTGCAGGACCCAGCACTTGGTCCTGTTGAACTTCATCCCTTTAGCTTCAGCCCAGTTAACCAGCTTGTCCAGATCCTTCTGTAGTGCCTTCCTACTCCCAGGTAGATCAACACTTCCTACCAACTGGAAGTCATCTGCAAACTTACTGAGGGTGCACGCAATGCCTTCTTCCAGCTCATTGGTAAAGAGGATAGGATAAGACTCAAGTTGTGCCAGGGGAAGTTTAGGTTGGATATCAGGAAAAACTTCTTTACAGAAAGGGTTGTTAAGCACTGGAAAAGGCTCTGCAGGGAGGTTGTTGAGTCACCATCCCTGAATGTGTTTAAAAACCATCTGGATGTGGTGCTCAGAGATTTAGCAGAGGGTTGTTAGGGCAGTATGGTTAGGCTGAGGTTGGACTTGATGGTCTTTTCCAACCTAAGAAATTCTGTGATTCTATGATTCTATATTAAACAGGACAGGCCCCAGTACTGACCCCTAGGGAACACCACTCATGACCAGTTGCCAGATGGATTTAATTCCAATCACCATGACTCTCTGGGCCCAGCCACCCAGACAGTTCTTTACCCAACAAAGCACGTACCTGTCCAAGCCATGGGCTGCCACCTTCCTCAGGAGAATACTATGGGAGACAGAGGACAAAGGCTTTGCTGAAGTCTAAGTAGACTATGCCAACAGCCTTTCTCTCATCCACCAGGCAGTTCACTCAAACATAGCAGATGAATTTGGTTAAAATGAGGACTTGCCTTTCATTAACTCATGCTGGTTGGGCCTGATCCTCCAGCTGTCCTGCACATGCGAGTGATCTCCCTCAAGATTATCTGCTCATTAACTTTTCATGGCACCAAGGTCAGGTTAACAGGCTTGTAGTTCCCTGGATCCTCCTTATGACCCTTCTTGGAGATGGGAGTCATGCTGGCAAGCCTCAAATTCTTTGTGACCTCTCTGGTTGACCAGAAATGCTAATAGATGGTGGACAGTTGGCTTAGCAATCACCTCTGCCAGCTTGCTCACAGTACTGTGAAGCAGTAGGTTGTGTGTTTCTGCAGTGATGACAGTGACAGTGGGTCATCTCTGCTGGTACAGATTGTTATGAGCGTGGTATGCAGGCTCTCATTCATTGCTGACAAAAGTGCATATCTAGTGGTGGTGACTGAGTAGAACAACAGTGTTTTGTAGCTGAGAATTTGCTCTATCAAATAATGTTATCATGGTCTTTGTATCTGTCACAGAGCAAGGGGACTCACAGATCTTCAGCCTGGGAAGAGTGGGAGGAAAGGAAAGGATAGGGAGATGGGCTTGAACAAATTAAAAACGGTGGCATTGAGCTAAGGGAAAACACTAGTTTACTAAATATGGTAGTGGAATGTGAGATAATACAATATAGTACAATATGGTTGGACCTGAAGCTAATAAATCAAATAAAATAACAAAGAGAGAGTTTCTGAAATTGAAGTCCAAACTCTGATGCTGTAGCCATGCAGACAGGAAGCAAAGAAGGAAGTCTTGTGACTCCCAGCCTGTTTTATCTTTCCCTCTGAATGGAAAATGGAAATGGAAAAATGAAGTCTTCTGAGAATTGTATTTCATTCCTTTCTTCTGAGACCACTGCAGCATTAACTTTTTAACTCCCAGTGCACCACATGATGTTATGATGTGGAATACCAATGAAAAACCATGAAAACCATGACATTGCACCCCTTATTCCACATCACCACATCATATTTAATACATACAAACAAACAATAATTAACATGCATTAAACACACATGGCACAGTTGTAGTCGCCAAGGAAATAAATAGAAGGTATTAATTTCATAGCAACCTGCATACTAAAAACACCAAGTTGTAAAACACATCTATGAAGTTTTTTCCAAAAATGCAGAGTGGAATTGAGTATTGTTGTCTCTGTGCTAACGACCAAAACCACATGAGAGAGATCCAGAAGCACAGGACCCCTGAAGATTTTAACTGCACCACAGGGACTGTGGGACGCTCAGCTTTGAGAAACAATCTCTCCTTGCTCAGCCAGTATAACCCAGGTGCAGCACAGCATGGGATCAGGCACTGCTCCACACAAGATGCAGTTACCCCTCTAAAATATGGCATTGCAGTCTCTCCCTCTTTCTAGAAATGACTCAAATTCATAATTATTTCTTGTCTTTTAGCAAAGTTTGGAATGTTTCCATGCTGCCTTCTTTTTTTCTGGTTTGGGCTTTGACATCAGTTAGAATATGTTAGTCTGTTTGTATCCAACTATGAAACTGGGAAGCTGTCCACCCAGACGGTTAGAAAAACAAGCATTTCTGAAGAAGGACTTTGTCATACCTTTGTCTTAGTGTTCTGTGTCAACAAGGAATAACTTCTGAGGATAGACTTCTGCCTTTTACTTTCAGTACAACAGTATGGGACAGAGCCTCATTCAGCATACTTACTACCATGCTATTAAAAATTGGGGAAAAAACAAAACAAACAAAAAAAACCCCACACCTTGGAAAGTTCACTAGTTATTGAATCACATTTTAGAGGATATTCCTGTAGACTCCAAGAAATGCACATGGATAACCTCTCCTGTGCTGTGGGAAGGACATTTTGGAGGACTTAGGCAGAGGTCACAGAAGGATCTTTGAGTTTGTCACATGCAAAGCTGGAGCACAAAATGGGTCTGGGATCTTTGGCAGGCCTTCAGGGAGCCCTCGACAGCAACACAAGTTTACATGACCTGGGTCTGCTTTAATTTGCACCAAGGGGTTAGATCAGGCTCTGTATGTTGTGTAGGAGATAAAAGGCTGGAGTCTCCTTGGGTGCTCAGTATCAGCTTCTGATGGTCAAAAAAATGCTTGCTAAGCAGACTGGAAGGGAGATCAGCTGGCAAATAAATAAAAAAAAATCCCACAGAAATGCTGTATAAGTAAGTGACACTGAATAATTTTGTTCATTTATTCTGACAAAGAAAGCTTGCAAATATGTTAGGAGTCCAAATGCTACTGAAACTGTAATAACAGTAAAAAGTTTACACTTCTAAAAAGGATGATGGCAAGTACAGAGAACACCAGCAGTTCTGCAAGAATAAAATAGCACTTTAAGGAACACTTAAAATAAGACAAACAGATCTTACAGGAAGAGCTGCTGTGCACTGGAGCTGCTAATTGCAAAGATTTCTATTTAAATATATATTTCTTCAGGAGATGGGAAACGTGCTTCATTTCCTTTCAGCCTCCTTGACATTTTCTGGTACTGTTGTTTTGTTATCTACATCATTTTAAACCACTTCAGCTGTAGGAATGACATTTACATCCAGGTATGCTTCAGATAAAATTGTCTGTTACAACAGTATTTGAGTAGTTTAACATTTGTTTTAGATTTGTGGTTAATATACATTTGTTTTCCTACCCCACTGCTTTTATAGTGTTCAAAATGGTGCTTGCCTATTTACTTTTAATTCTTGGAGTCATCCAAGACAGATACACACAACTTACATCATGTAATGCACTGTTGAAAGTGTTTGGCTGGAAAGCACCAAGACTAGCTTTCTGGTTGACTTATCCTGCATGCTCTGTCCTGAGAACTAAATGGTCCTGGAGAGTGGTCAGCTAAGAGACTGCTGCACAGGCAAAGACTGGAAGACCCAGGAGAAAATAGAATGACACTTCTGACATGTGGTACTGCGAAGAATATAGCAATATAGAAATGTTCTACTGACTCCAAAGCAAGGAAACAGAAAAATAAACATGTTATATAAAAACCTATGTTATTTCATTACAAAACTTATACTCTCCATATCACTTTTTGCATTTGAACTTTGGCATCTGAAAGCTGTCTCTTCATATCCCTGTCTGAAATCAGAAAGATATCTGAGCAGTCTGACAACGAGGTTTCTTTGAGTACCATTGAGATCTTAGGTCGAAGTTTAATAATGTATACCCTGCTGTTTGTTCTTGGAGGTTGAAATCTCACAGATTTTATTAATACCCTTTGACTGTCAGGCCAAAATACCCCATGATGTTTCATTTCAGGCCATAATTAAACACTCTAGATTTTATAGGAGATCCTTTCCTAAATCCTTCATAATATGAAGAGAACTTTTCACCTTTATAGATAACTCCTTCTCTGTCTTACTCCAACATTTTATTCCAAGTCTGAGCTTTGGAGCAGCAAGTGCCTGACACCCACAGGCTACGGCCTTGCTGTGTGCAGCATGCAACATAATCTCTGCTCACCCCGGCTGCATCCCAATGTGCTCCAAGGTAGCGCTGGCCAATCTATGCAGGGACATCAGGCATTGCTCAGATCAGTCAGAGTGATATTTTTTAAAACATCATTAAAAACCTTCCAAACAGTACCATGCTGATGGTACCTATTAAGGCAAATTTAGCTGGTACAATTACACTTGCACCTTCTCTTCTATTTAACTCCTGCTACAAAGTGACTAACGCGGAATGGAAACATCTCAGCCATACACACTTCCAGCGGGTGGAATGATCTAGCATCTCAGGTTATGCCTTAGGACACATGATTTTTTAACATGCATGATCTTGTGGTCAAGTTGCAAGATCAGAAAGTTATGCTAGGAAGAAAAGAAAAAGATCCTATGTGCCAAAAGGACACGATCCACATATACAGTGTTGAATCAGTTTTGCTGACCAAGTACCTGAAGATTGGCACCATGCCTCCACAAGGACTCTGAAAAATGTCCACTTTCTTTTATAATCTGGCCTGTGAAGAATCAGATGCAAATGTGAAGCAAATAACCATTCACTACCGAAAGTCAGTATATTTTAGAAGGGTTCTTGCAAGAATTATGATTCCCTAGGTTTATACTGGAATATTATTTCCCATAGGGTTTCATTATAAAAGAAGAAAAAAAATCAGCTTAGGATCTTGTAAAGCCATGTGTTTGCCAACTCTAACAATTCTCCTTTCCACTCTTCCAGAGGTACAACTGAATGCAAATGTTATTTCCATTCCCGCAGCCTGAAGATTTATCTGTTCTCTACTTGGTAAATGGATCCTCCCGCTCTCTCCATAATGTATTTCAACAAGTAAGATCCTAAATAATAGACACCTAGAGGAGTATCTTGGATAATAAACATTATATCAAATTATGAGGTCAGAAGTATCAAATTTAGTGACAGCCTCTAGGTACAGCACTACAGTGGAGTTTCCTCAATTACTTTTTTCAGTAATATACATTTAATCAATATGAAGAAAAATAATAGTACAAGAGCTCTCAGTGGCATTGGGTCACCTAGTAATTTGCAGACAAAAGCAAAAGTATATTGATATTATGATGAGTGCTTCTAAACAGGACCTGCATAACTAACTGCTGAGGGGCAAAATCTCAAGGGAGGCACAGCTATAACATTGTAATTAATACTGAAGCAAAATTACAATACATCCACAGTGTTTTATTGGAACATTCAATTTCTGCCTTCTATGACTTAAGAGGGAAAACATTTTGCTTTGGGGGAAAAAAAAATCTCTCTAGAATGATGAGGAGGATGGGATCTAATTCTTCTTGTTTTGTCCCTTCTTCATTTTCTTTTCCCCTATTTTGTTTTTGTTTTTGTTTTTTTTTTCCTACTCCCTAACTAAAACTGACAGTACTCCCAGTTACGGACTAAGTTAAATCTCACCCTGTGGGCATCAGCAAAGAGGAAAAGGAGACTGAAAATCAAAGAGCAAATGATTTTAGAGTACACCTGTGCTTCTACAGCTGTGATTGTCTCATTAAATGGCAGATTTGTTTGCTTCCTTGTTTTCTTTCTAATGCCAAAACAGCCTGAGAGCTTTGGATTGCATCTTTACAATTCCAAGGCTGTTATAATTTTGAAAATGGGCGCAAGTAATATTTTAAAAAATAATCTATATGGATGTTTTGTCAGGATCCATGATAGCTGAAGTGCATAAATTAGTGAAAGGGACATTTTACTGTCATTATAAGAGACATGGGATACCTTGTCTTTTGTGTTTCCATCAGACCTTAGCCAATTTTTTTCCTATGGGCATCTGTTTTCAATCATTCCCACAGGTTTTTAATCAGCAGAACACTCACCACTAAAGCAGTGTATGGAAACTGCAGTGTGTGCTCTTTCTGCACAATGATCTGGCCTCATTTCCAGCTCCTTCCCAAAAAGGTTTCTGAATAGATCTTCCTTTCCTCAGTAACTCTGCTTCCAATCACACCCATGATATCAGTCCTGAAAAACTGCTAGGAGGCATCATTTAAGACCCTAATATCAGACATTTTTAATAAACTTTTCTTTTTTTTTTTCTTATGGTTTTGCATTCCAGTTGTTAAGATTTTTGCTTTCCATTTTTGTTACTTTCTGTTTCTGTCTAAATTATTGATTCACCTCTGCCTTGTCTTGGGTGACTGAAACTGACCTTGGGGTAGCAGCTGCCTTGGGCAGTGACCTGGCTCTGAGAAATGGAATTGGATTAAAAACTGGGGAAGCATTTTATTAAAAATTAATCCCTTCCACTGCCCCTCTACCCCCTCCATCTCTCTCTCTTCTTCCCTCCTCCCTCCCAGCCTCCTTCCCTCCTTCTCAGTGACTGCCTACCTCACCTTCTCCTTTTTATCTCCTTCTCCTTCCATTTCTCTCCCATCCTTCCTTTCTTCTCTTTCTCTCCTTCCCCCTTTCTTCCTTCCTTCCTTTCTTCCTTCCTTCCATCCCTCCTTCCTTCCTTCCTTCCTTCCTTCCTTCCTTCCTTCCTTTGATCCTTCCTTCCTTCCTTCCTCCCCTCCTCCCTCCTCCCTTCCTCCCTTTCTCTTCTTCCACTCCTTCTTTCCTATTGTCTTTCTATCTTTCTCAACTGCTGCCTTTTTTTGTCTATCTCTTTTCTACAGACCTTGTTTTTATCTTATTTTTCAAGACAATCTCTGTGTAAATGTTGCCACTGACTTGCTTTTTTTTAATATGCATCATAATAGAAATTATATTATTTATACCTTACAAGAATATATATGCTATAATATACTTAACATCTCTATGTATATGAATACACACGTGTGTTACATGTGTCCTTCAGAGAGGAAGGAAAGCCAAACGCGCTGCTCTCAGTTAATGCTAGGGAATGTGTCCTATATCAGTGCAGACGTCTGCAGCCTCCTGTCCCTGGGGAAGCAGCACGGAAGGCACTTACATCTGAGGCTGCCACTACTGACCCCAAGTCTTTCTCCCACACCAGCCCTGCTAGCCATGCTACCACCCGTGTGCCCCCTTGCATCCTTCAGGAACATGGACCAATGCTGGGAAATCCTGCCCCTGCTTCCCCTGGGCCAGACTGGGGTGAAGATGGAATGTGTTTGCCTGCATCCCTCCTGGCTGTTCCAATCGGAGGATGCTGTCACAGCCCCGGGCTGCAAAAGCCAGTGTCTAACCTCAGCAATCCCTCCTTAATTAGATTTTTTTTTTCCCTCTGCAATTCTTTTTTAATGTGCAGTTCCCAGATTCCTTCACAGCCAGACATCCCTTTCATTTCTTCTGGAAAGCAATATATATAGTGCAGGGCTATAAATAAGACTCGCAATGTCATGGTAACCATGGCAACACATAGGCTTCAAACACTGATGCGTGTGAGATTTATAAAAGCCTGTCCTCGAGTTTACAGTCAGATGATCTGTCCTTTTTAAAATTACACTTCTTGAAATTCGGCTTTCTCACCTGGCATACAAATTGTTTCATTTTTTATATATATCCTGAAGCAAGGAACTGGAGATTTTTTGTTGTTATTGTTTAGAATAAATAAGTGTGGAAAAGAAGACCTGAAAATTTACACCTTCTTTGGATACTGATTGCAATGATTTCTGCAAAACTTTTTTCTTTAAGATAAAGGGAGCAGACATTCTTGTTCACCGTCAATCATTACTGTTATGCTTCATCTCTGATTTTGAGGGATAACCTAATTCATTGCAAGGATTAAACTGATGCATTCTGATCTTTTATGCTGAATATCAAAGATTCAGTTTCTTAAAAAATGAACACAGCAGCTGAAATTCAAAGACATCTCTGTGATCTATACACAATTACACTGTAAAAGGGAGCTGGTTAGCTCCCCAGGAGAAGTCGTAGCTCATGCCACATGATGCAGAGGAGGCAGCTGGGTCCCTTTGCAGTCCTGCAGCAATGCAAAGCATCAATGCCCAAATGGTTTGTCTCTGTTGGCAGCATCCAGGCACTGAGTTATGGAGGATAAGCACAGGACTGCTGCTCCTGATGTGACATGCAACAGACAGACAGTGCTGCTGTGATAAGCCAAATGGCTCTGTGGAAACACAGGCACCAAAGCAATTCATGCATTGTTGTACTGTGACGTGCCTGGGAGCAGCTCTGGGGAATGGGCCAGCACTGCTCGATTAGTGAGGACAATGGTAATTACAGCAGGAGACCTGAACCTCTTTGAGGCAGGTTTAGATGTTCATACATAAATAAAGTGATTGGTGAAGGTCACTGAGCTTTGACAGATCATACCCTGGGAAAACCTGAAGGTCCTTGCGCACAGGATTCTCATCTGAGAGTATCAGGGCTGTTGTGCTCCACAGAGTGCTGGTTAGCTTGTCCAGAGCAGAGAAAGACACAAAACGAGGGGAAAACAAGAAGCTTTCATTGCCTCCTGGATCATTCAGCTTACAGGGTTTAGGGACAAGCTCTGCCAAATGCAATCTTTGGGGTTATGGTTCTGTAACACATGAGGCATGCCTGCTGCCCCTTGCAAAGCCATTGCCTTTGCCTTCCTGCAGGACATAGGCTGAGCAATGCCCACCTCAAGCACTGTGCTCCATCTGCCAGCAACAAAGGCTCTTCAGCTGACAAGTGCCGTGATGAGATTCACAGCACAAAGCGAGATGCCTGCTTTATCAACATGGTGACCCATGGTGATAGTCATAGATTTTCAATAAGAGTGCATTGGGGTGTTAAAGTGGCTGTGCTCCCCTTTGTAGGCAAGGGCACAAAAAGGTGACAAGGACGCAGCAGATCAATGAGTTTTAAGGCTGCACTGTGCAGATGGTGAGTCCTGATCTCACAAGCAGCCATGGGGTAGCATTACATGCATCTGCTTTCCCATTCACTCCACCGGGATTTCTGATACAAGGAGGCGTCTCTGTCTGCAGTATCACTCTCTGTTTGCTGGTCGAGCATTTAGAGCCTCTTGATGGGTTTAAACATCAAGAGAAATGTATCATCATTTATCTTCTTTGACGGATTGCTGTCAAACCTGTTGCTAGCACTGAATTGCCATGCTTTTTCATATTTGTTTTTTTGCTTCTGTAACCAATAACACATCCCCAAAATAGTGAAAATTGCTGTGGGAAAATGATAGTATGCTTGAAAATGCTTGAATCTTACAGCATTGTCATGGTTTTAAGATTTTTGGTTATCAGTATTCCACATCATAACATCATGTAATGCACTGGGGGTTTGACTGTTGATGCTTAAGTTCCGGGTGCCTGTCTGGAGGACTACATTCCCCAGGGGACTTTGAGGTCAGCGAGGAGATGTAACTCCTGGCAAGGTCACCTGATGCTCTCTTTTTCACTTGCTCTTCTTCGCCTGCGCTTCTCCATCTGCTCTTCTCCGTCTGCTTTTCTTCATCGGCTCAACTGGACTGCACTTCCCACCTCAGCGTTGTGGTGAGACCTATCCACCTTTCGCACACACTCCCTCTCTCATTATATTTTGCTGATACTATACTTAGTAAATTAGTTTGTTTCTCCTCAGATCATTGCCGCTGTTTTCAATTATTTTGGGGTCCCCTGTTTCCCTTTTCCGGAGGCGCGGATCTGCGGATCCCTCCGCCCTGCTAGTCGCGGAACCGGGCCGAACCAGCCTGTAAACTGTTGACAAGCATGAATTCTGCTAGAATAAGCTCTTTGCTAGAGAGTAGTTATCCCATGACTTTTTCTGAAGCCAGCTTCCAGATAAAAGCTGAGAGCTGTTTTGCGCTGCAATCAGCCTCTGGACAAAGATGAACACAATCATTTCCAAGTTACTTCAAGCAGTCACTTTCCTTTTTCCAGGCTCCTTCCTTTTTCTTAAGCAAAACAGCTGGTTTCTTGCTTGCTTCAAATAGACCAAGAGTCAACTCAGAACAGAACAAGGTTCTATCAAAGATAATAGAAGACATTAATTTACATCAGCTGAGGTTAAAGAAATTGCAGATAGCAGGGGAAAGATAATAAAATAGTTGTGGAGCATTCCTTTCTTCCATTCTCATGATTTGTATGGTTTCAGTCAGGCATTATAATCATTCATGACATCCATTTTTCCTTCCCACAGACTCAGACTAGAAACCTAGGTTTATCCACAGTTTCCCCAGTTCTTGTTCCATTGTGCAGCTGGCTATAAACTACCTAAAAAGCTGACTAGTATCCTGTCAGTCTGAAATGGCTTCTGTATTAATATACTTTGCAATAGTTTTACAAGAGCAGATCATTAGAGGTAAGTAGTTTGCAAAGGTTGTCTTTTAAAGCAAATTTCATCTTTTATATTTTAGTGTAAACAACTGGCAAAAAGTGTTAGTTTCCATGATTTGTGAAGCAGAGCTTGCTCTACAGCTTGGTAACCAGTTTTGCACTAATTTCTATGGAATCCCAGGCCACATTTCATTGTCCAAATACAAAAGAAGCAAAATGCTCCCTGTGATGTTAATAAGCTGCTTATATAGATCAGTCAGAGCATCGTATTGCTAAGGGGCAAGAGACCTGATCTGATAGATTTGGGACACGTCCTATTAAATTTGTTCCACCCAACACCTGCCCCTCATCATCTTAATCCTAGCCATTATTTTGCTAAGATGATCTTCAGTGCAGTAAGAAATTTCTGGCAGGGCTCAATTTTGTCAGGTTATTCACACACAGCCTCTTTCCCCTTCTTTACTTTCTGCTTCATTTTTGGGGGAGATTCATCGGTGCTGCAGTGCTTCTTCATTGATGATAACAATTATCTTCATAATAAACTGGCTTAATCTAGGAAGACAGATGGAAGGGAAAGTGAGAAGAGAAATAAAAAAGGGCACACAGATGAATAGTTTGGAAGGAGGGAGAAAGCAGATGGTGGAAGCAATTCATTAGTTTAGAGTAAATGTATTGATCCTCTCCTTCCCTCCCACTCTGTGGTTTACTTTTCCTGCCCATGTTTGTAATATTTCTACCCTAACTGGCATTTTACTTTCAGATTTGCAGCCTTACTGTGCAGTCCCTTGAAGCATGCTTTACCTGTGGCAAGGCAAAGATTCTGCCAAAGGAACTTTCCAGCTATGCAATGGTATAGAAATACATTTGGGTGGAAATCCAGATATTGGAAGGCATTGCTTGCTGCGTTTAACCATACTGAGACTGTTAATTGGAAAATATGAACATATGTCTCCTCATTTTTTTATTTTTTTTTTTTTGCCCTGGGAGGTTGTTGAGCCATGAGGATACAAAAGTTTTCCTTTCCAACTCTCTAGTCTCTGTAATGCTCCGGTTGACTGAATTGCATTTGAAGGAGCTCAAACAACAGTCTCTTGAAAAGTAATTCTGTTCTTTCTCTTCCACGTCAAGGGCAGTGTGAAACTGGCAGCACTTATCTCAGCAGCCGGATGAATCTGGACAGTGTCCAGCAGGTTTCGCATAGCGCTTGGCAGAAGGAACGTCTGCTTGGCAGAAGAGACATTGCAGGGCGCTCACCTGGGTGGGGCAAGCAGAATGTGGCACAGAAAGGATTTGAAGTACTCACACCAACAATCTGCTGATAGGAGTTTTCTCCCTTCGTGATCTCTTGCAGCCACCATGCAGCTCCAAGAAATCTGGGCAACACTGAGAACACAAAGCAGTCAAGGCCCAGATGCAGGCACTGAGGCAAGCCTCAGGGCTCCTGCTGAGCCCAGCAGATGTTGGTGGCAGCAGGGTGGCCAGCAGGCTCCATCTGAGAGCAGAGACCTGCAGTGGGCACACAGCCTTCATATAGCAGTCCCTTTGGCCTGCAGACACCGGAATACATCTCATGGCACCACAGCATGCATTCTCCAAAACGGGCTCATCCTTTGAGAAGCCCAACAGCTGTTGGACAAGAGGAACAGTGCCAAAACACAGGGAGAAAAATGATCCTAAACCAAACGCAGGGATGGTTTGAGATATGCTGAAGTAAATACGAAGGCGGTAATTAAGTTAATTCCGCTGTGAATCAGGCCCACAAATGGATTCTAAATCTTAGTGTGCTGATTTTGTGTGTTGCTAATTTGACTAATTAATTTGAGTAATTCTGCTGTAGAACTGTTAATATTGGGGGAATGAATTCAAAAGCTAATTAAAGAGTATTGGGCTGTGGTCAAAGAATGCAGCAGCATGACATGAGTATTTGCTGATCCTTTAGGTTTCATCATTTTCCAGGGATGAAGGCAACCTAAGGAAATAATGCTGCGCACAACCAAGGAGCAATAGAAATGAAAACAATGTGATTGACATCAGTAATGCTGATTGTTTTTTCATTAAGCAGTTGGTGAATTCCTCTCCAACAGCAGGTCATTAGAGTATTAAGCTTCCATCTTGTTTAAAAGATTTCAGAATTTGTGGCTCAAAATGTTGAGAGTGCTTAAAAATAAGAAGTGCTGACATCTAGCTAAATACTATTAAGTTGGCCATAAAGGGTTACTCTGTGAGTGTACTAATTATATTAAGATTGGATTGCTTTTTCAAAGACTTTGATTGGAAGTACTTAAGGAAATTTCATTTTGAGCTTTCATTAGAAAGCAGATTTAGAGATACTTTGTACATATATGCTCTTGTATACATTTCTTTCTCTGTAACATGCTGAATGCGTGCACTCCTGTAATTAGCTATAGCAATAAATTGTACGTGCTGCATTGCTGCTCCAGCTCTTAGTATCCATTAAACCAATTATCAGGAGAAGTAGGAAGAATGCTTATGCTGCAGTTTGTAGAATTTATGTTTTCAGGAAGCACTTGTAGGAAAGTGTGTGTTTTAACATTCACCACCAGTATGCATATGTAGTTTAATGAGATAAGGAGAGGAATGTGCAGACTTCCTTTACCTGGAATTGCACTACCATTCATTTGTCATTATAAATGAAGAAGCTGCGCCCAAACCAAAGGCAGATTTCTATGAATATCATTTTATCATTATTAACTTGATGACTATAATATTCTGAGTTTTTAAAAGCTTGATATTGAAAGAGTCCATTCTGATTAAGAGAATTAAATTGAATTTGATGTTATAGGTGGAGATCAGGAGATTATTTCTACCTGCTCCTTCTGAGCATTAACTACATGGTTTGCTTCCTCAGGGCAACTGTCAAACCGTGTACTGACACTTAAATTAAAAAATTAAGACTGTTCTGGAAAGGGGCAAACTGCTTCTTTCTGCAACGTGCTGTGTGGTTAGGGAATGATTCTTGATTATTAACAAAGTTCAGGGGTCACTACATTCCTGTTTTCAAGTCAGTACATATGTGGGTATTCTTCAGCTAAAGCGCAGGAGATGTAATTCCAAGAAGGTATTTCTCCATTTCATTTTGGTGTGGTAAGTTTTCTAATCACCTTTGTTGCATTTGCATCCTTAGCTGCATTTTGTGACCTGTCCTGTTCACTGAAGTTAATTGAAGTTCTGCAACTGAAGTCAAAGAATGAAGCAGCAAGCCATGTTCTTCCTCATCTGTCACCCCCAAGAGATGGACAGACAAGATGTCCCAGATTTATGGGAAAGTTTAACTGCTATATTGCAGTGTGACTAATATCCATGTGGCCCTGTCACTACTATGCTGCTCACAGAATAAACTATTTGCTCAGTGACTGAGGAAATATGCAAGCCTAGGTGTCCCAAGCTTCAGGCTACCTGCCAAAAACAAGAGTGCATAGTAGCTGATGGATACTCTTCCTGGACTTCTGTTGTACTGGAAACCCAGGGAAGTATAACTCCTGGTTACAAGACATATGGTTACTGTAAGATGAAGACATGATCTGAAAAAATGACAAATAACAGGGTGAGAATGTTGGAAGAAGAGGACAAAAATTAGAACTGGACATATGATGTTCAGGCCACGTACTGTACCAACGAGTTTGAAATGCTCTAAATTTCTAAATCAGATTTAAAATTCTGTTTTGAATTTTTCTATTAGTTAGTTTGACTTTGTTTGGTGGGATTTTTATTTGTTTATTTTGGTTTTGATTTTATTCTGATTGGTTTAGGTTTTGTTCCTGTTTTTAACTGATTAAAAAAAAAAAAAAGGATTAAAATCAGTTTGAACAAATATATATATATTACAAATTCATTAGCTATCTGAAACAGAAAGCCTTTTTCAAAAGGAACCATCCCATACATCTCAAAGCCAGAGTTGGTATTTGTAAATCCCAAAGTATGATCCACAGCTCAAAGCTGTAGTCTAATATGGTTGGTAAAAGAATGGTGAGTTTCTGCTTTGTGTTGCACTGTTGGATGCAGACAGCTAAAGCAGGGTTCTGTTCATTCAAACCTGAGTTCCTGTGCTTATGGAGATATTGTATTAAACGTTTTGGAGAAAGATCATTTCCAGGACCCATCAGATAACATTTAGGGGCTACAGAAATCCATTAAGATGAGGTATTTACAAGACTCTCTCTGTAACACTCATCCAGAAGAAAACAGATCTATGACATGATTACTGTCATAAAATGCCTTCTTGAAAGGTAGTTTCTATGTACTGAGCTTGTCTTGACATAGCAGAGAAATGTATTAAAAGAATCAATTTCTGTAAGTTTATGTCCAACACAAAAGAAGAAAAAAAGGGAACATTTCAAAATGGAAATGTCTAATAACTCAATTAGAATTTGATGCAGAACAGGAAAGATACATGTGCTCCCAGGAAAGTTCACACACTGGAAAAGTTCTTTCCAATTCTATCTACAGCAACACAGATAAGAACAAACAGGCAATGAGTTCTGTTTGGAGCCTTCAGGTGATGTTTTAATGCTAAAATAAAACATAAGCTATTTTCAATTGTAGAAATTCTTTGATTTTCCCAAGAACAAGTGTACCTCAATAACAACAACAGAAGATGGATCTTTTGTTCTTGTTATTGTATATATAGAATAAGTTATTTTAAATGATAACTTCGGGAAGGTTCAATTTTACTTTGCAGTTTTCAAGATCCTTGAAAAGCAGTGCTTCAGAAGAACTGAGGATGTAAATCTTCATGTGACATGTCCGTACAAAAGAGGCAAACAACACAGTATAACAGCAATTAATCAAAAATGCTTTCACAGTAAAATGTAAAGATGTTCAGATATTTCTTCAGAGGTTGAAATAATTATTTAAGATTTTTGGTGCCAAATACGACATAAAAATACTATTTATTCTATTAATAGTAATGAAAACTGGGTAGGAGAATGGCCCAGGAAGCCTTAGCAGTCACCCTTTGTTTTCACATTAGGACTATTGGAAGGCATTTTTCCTGCCACAAACAGCTGATGGCAAGTTTTTGTGCTTTCACATCTTGGCAGGAAACAGTAGCTTCAACACTACTTCAACACGTTTGTGATTTTTTTCATAAATCATAGTAGAGAGGACTGTTGATAATGATTCTTGATCAACACTATTCAAGAATAGCAGCCCTGATACAGAGATCTTGAGGTGCTTAAGTGCTAGCTATAAATCAACACCAAAAAGCCACCATTCAGATACCCTGGTGACATGGGTAGCCTGATTTTTATTTAGAAGAGAATGTGTCATTAAATCCTTCTTAAGTCTTCACAAAACTTTATTTGCTATTACTTGTTAAAGCTTATACATGCTGGTATTTCTGTAGCTCACAAATCATCCTTCTAGGCATAAGGAAGAATATACAAAAATAGAAGCATAACAGGTCATGTTTCTGGGCTTTAATCTAACAAGATAATTCAAGATGCTGTTAATGGCTGTAGAACTCTCCCATCTTCACTAAACTGAATTCTAACAACATGGGATTTGAGGACATGGAAGCCTCTGGTCCAGAGCTTATTTCTTTTTACAGCGTGCTTTTTACACTCTTGCCACTATAAAGTGTAAAAATCAAGTCTGAGGGTATTTTGGATATGCCTAAGTACATCATAAGAAGATTTTTAATTGCTTCTTTCTGGCTTAGAAACTCCATTGATGTTCAGGAAATAGAATACGTAGAAAATTTGCAGGTAATATATGGGAGACTTCTTGAAAGCAAATGTATAATAACATGAATTACAAAGCAACTTCTGCTTGAAAAATCTTATAATTTCTTCTGGAGGACAGCACAGAAAATCTTTCGGAGATTCTCTTTTATTTTGTTTTTACTTTAGAAACAATGAGGCAAGTGTATTCAATAAAGAAAAAAGCATTTGATTATTGTGAGTCACTGACTTCTATTCTATCTATCTATTAAATATGTATATTTATGAGATACATGTCTGTGCTTATCAGCCACTTTTCAGGTTCCCCTTTGTAGCACAACCCCAGACATTTCTGAACAGCTTTTACTGCATCTTTATCAACTTTTTCCATGTATACATAAACACATTACTGGACAAATATGTTTTGTGGTTTTTTTTCTGGAGTAATTCAGCTTTTGCTTTGGTAGCAAAATGTGACCATGATTTCAAAAATAAAATATGGCAATATCTTAGTTTTTTCTATTAAGTAGTAAAATCTTTGTTACAAAGACCACTCACTCAGTTTATGAAGGATCCATTACAGTGGGGTTTCATTTATTATGCAGTCTGTCACACAGAAGATACACGACAGTGTACAGTTAAAGAAGATGTAATTAATAATCCTTAGAAAATGGGATTTTTTTGTTTTGTTCAGTATTGCTGAATATCACTATGAAGTCTGTGGGTCTATGTGACCTTTATTTGTATTTCCTGAAACTGATTCTGTTGTGTTCTACATTCATCTCCAAGCCCACAAAAATAAAACAAAGTCCTCATGTTATCAACATAAACAAATGAATGACCTAGTAACTTTCCTCCAATCACTGTTCAACACATAAGGCATTGTACCAGAGCAAACAATTAACTGCCAGTAGAAATATTTCACCTTTTTTTTTTTTTTTTTTAAGTTTCTCAGACAATTAGCACTATGAAATTCTTATAAGTCAAAGTCAGCAATTCCACTTTCTGTTGCCATATTATAATATCAACCAATCCTTCACAAACCTAAATGAAGCACATTTTCTCTGTGTGAGGCCAGCACAGGCTCCATTCCTGCTGGACACTGGTTTCTCCAGTTCATTCCTCTGAGGTTCTCAGGGAACTGTTCCTCAGTCCACTGAGATTTGAGAGATGTGACATTTCTGCCTGAGTGTAGTATACTTGAAATAAAACCCATATAAAATCTCTAAACTCTAGCTCTCATCCATCCAAAATATCCTCATAGAAGAAAAGCTAATTCAGCCAAGGCATTGCTCTCCTGAAATGGAGCTGGAATTCACGTCCTACTGACATAGTGTGACGGCAGCAAGAATAACAAGAACTGACTGCTCTGATGTTTTACTCTTGTTCCCACACTGCTGGCACTTTTTCAAACAAGAGGTTCCTGAAAGAGGCAGTGATTTTGTCAGATGATGGTGACCACTTTTCTATTTCAATAGGTCTGATATTGTTCTGCCCTTCCTAATGCAGATGATCTGGTTCTTGAGCCACAAGAGCATAGTGGCTTTACAGAGAATCACAGTATCTATTCTGCATTTGTTTCAGACTGCCTTGAAAGTCCCTGAAGCTTCAACACATGCACAAAATAACTGGTCATGTGCCTTGGTCAAAATTTTCCTACATTTCTGTGCTGTTATCTGGGACATCACAACTGGCCAAGAGTCAGAAATAGAACTGCATGTAGCATAAGGGGCTCTGGGACTCTCAGGAGTGAAAAAACAAACACCAACATAACCAACAACCCAACAAACTATTTGGCTGTTCTAGTAAAAGAATAAAAGACAGAGTTTAGATTGCAGTTTTTGCAGCATGAATATACATTTATGTATCTAAGCCTTTTTCTATTGCATGAGTCATATTCCAATAAAAACACAAATCTTTAGAGATAAGGCTCCAGATGGGTTGTGGCAGCAGTAAGTAGGATTGGCAGCAGCAAGTTTGTGCAGAAGCTTTCTTGATCTCTCCACTAGAGTAATATCAGATCCTGTACTGCCAAACACTTCACTATCTTGAAAGACACTGAAGGGATCAGGAGTGCAGGTAGTGTTCTTCTGAGTGTCCTAGGCAGCAAACTGGCTGGACTTATCAGCACATCTTTAAACTACATTTGACAGAGGAAGAGAATAAACTTCTGAGTAACACAGAGCAGCCGAGGAATGCTCAGCTTTGTTCTAAGGAAATGTGAGAGGGCTCCTCATAGAAGGTAACGCAGATGATAGCACAGTTGAAGTGCCTCCCTGCCAGTGCACCCAGCTTGGCAGATAAGCAGGAGGAGCTGGAAGTCATGGCGCAATTAGAAAACTATGTCCTTATTGCCATCATGGCAGTGTGCAGGAATCACAACACTGGAGCTTGACGATCGAGGATTAAAAGGTTTTTAGAAGAGATAAGCAGGGAACAAGGTGTGGAGGAGGATTTGCCCTCTATGTTAAGAAATTGACAGATTGTGAAAAGTTGCCTCTGAGAAAAAGCCACAATAAAGTTGAGAGATCATGAATAAAAATTTGGGACTGCACCAAAAAAGGACATCTGGTAGTTGGAATCTACTACAGGCCATGTGATCAAGGAGAGCCTGTTTGATGAGGCCTTCTTTCTTCAGCTACAAGAAGCATTGTGCTTGCAGGCCTTTAACCTGATGGGGGATTTCAGCCATCAGGATATCTGCTAGGAAAACAATGTGACAGGTTGCAAGCAATCCCAGAGACTCCTGGGGTGTTGAAGATACCTGGTCCAGGTATTAGACAAACTGACGAGGAGGTCATTAAGGAGGTTAAGACTGGAGGCATTATGGGCTGTAGCATCCATACCCTAATTGAGTTTGTGATCTCAAGGAACTGGCTAAGAGTCAAGTCGTGACCCTGAACTTCAGAAGAGCAAACTTTCGGCGGTTTCAGTTATTGCTGGTTGAGGAAAGCTATCCCTGAGGACAAAGGAACAGAACAGAACTGGCACCTCTTTGGGACACTTTTTTGAGAGCAGGAGTACTCTCCCTAGTATAATAAATCAAGCAAAGAAGGCAGGATACTGGAATAGCTGAGCAAGGACCTGCTGGTCAATTTGAGAGCGAAAATAATACACACGCAGTGGAAGCAGAGATATCTGGCCTGAGAATACAGGGATGTCATACTTCCTCTGATAAATAAAAAAGAGAACTGACAACAGACACAGAGAAGGCTGAGATACCCAGCAAGCTCTTTGTCACTTAGTCAGGCTTCCCACATCTCTTAAGTTGCTGAACTTCTAGGTAGGAATGAAAGACAGGACAAAATTCCCACCCACTATAAGCAGAGCAAGTTTGAGACCACCTTATGAGCTTGAATGCATACAAGTCTATGGAGTTAGATGACATAGAAGGGATGCCATCCAAAAGAACCTGGACAAGCTTGGGAAGTGGCCCACATGAACTTAATGAGATGCAGCAAGTCTAAATGCAAAGAGTTGCATTTGGAAGAAGACAATCCCGGATGTGTACAGATTGGGAGAAAAACTCATGGGCAGCAGCCCTGTGGAGATGGTGAGAAGATTCTTTTGGGCTGGACATATGCCAGCAGCATGTGCTTGCATCCCTGAAAGCCAACAGTATCCTAGGCAGCATCAACAAAGGGGTGGCCAGCTGGGAGGAGGGGATTATTTCCTCTCTACTTTGCCTTTGTGAGGACCCATCTGCAGTACTGCATCCTGGCCTAGGTCTCTCAGCACAAGAAAGATGTGGAACTGTTAGATCAAGTCCAGAGGAGAACTATGAAGATGGTCAGAGGGCTGTCAAACACCACTTCTATGAATATAGACTGAAAAAAGCTGGACTTGTTCAGCCTGGAGAAGAGAAGGCGCTGAGGAGGATTCATTGTGTCTTTCTAGTACTTAAAAGCAGCTTATAATGAGAAGGGAGACAGTCTTTTTGATGGTCTGATAGTGATGAGGAGGAGTGGCTTTAAACTAAAATAATTGGAATTTAGATTAGATGTTAGGAGGAAATTCGTACTTAGAGGGTACTGAAGCACTGTCATAGACTGCTCAGAGAAGCTGTGGATGTCCCATCCCTGGAAGAAGGCCAGGTTGCATGGGGCCCTGGGCAGCCTGGTCTGGTGGGTGGCAACCCTCCCCATAGCAGAGGAGTCAGAACTATATGATCTTTAAGACCCCTTCCCACCCAAGCCATTATATGATTCTATTATCTCAGTTTCACAGAACTTCAAGCCAGAAGGGACTATTAGGCCTGATTTATAATTGCCAGAATCATCCAAATACCTTGCGTTTAGTCCAAAGTCTGCTGTTGGAACAAAGAATGCTCACCTTCTAGAAATTAAAACATATGTTACGCACAGAGATCTTTTTCACTGATGTTTTAGCTGGCTGATCACAACATACAGGTAAAGGAAATCTGAACTTACAGCTTGATCCAGCAAAGATGTTGAGCGTCTCTTCACCGACTTCACTGGGTTTGGATCCAGCTTTCAGTTTACACAACAACCTCTGCCTCTTTGACCTTGCAAGTAATTGAGCAGGATGAGAAAAAAGTACAAGCTTTTTCAGTATGGAACTTACATCTTTACCTGTGAAAAGGTCACCTAAAGAAAAACTGTCCAACAAAATCACTGGTTGATAAAGTGTGAGCATTGTTTTTCTAATGTGTGGCAAGGTAGAAAGCCACATGAACGCAAAAAGTTTCCCTCTCTCAGATACACAACCATCCGAGTTTATATTGTCAATTCCTAGGTATTGTAGTGATCTTGATCAGTTCCTACAAAAGGGAGGGGATGTATGTGTACATGGCATTGCCATTGCTAACCGTACTGCAGTTAGGAAACAGGTTATGAAGATAGGGAACTGTTGAATTGAATATCAGAAGCCATTCAATTTAATGTCTTCATTATCCCTCTTTGGCTAAAGTTTAGATTCAGCATAATATTTGCTAATAAAGCACAGATACCAGCAGTGCTTTTTTTCTTACTGAAATATTATAAGGCATTCTAGGTAATCTCTGGAAAATTCACATCTGTTATGGATTTCATCTACACCTCACCTCTTCTCTGTTGTAAGTTCTCTTGAGGAAAGCTAGAACTGTACTTTTATTAGTTTAAAATGTACATGTCATCCTGTCTTAATTGATAACGCCCTTTTACCATCTGGTTTCAAGGTCAAGTATTTCAGTAGACATATGCAGTATTCCCTACTCAAGTAGGGTTTTGTTGCACTGAATACTGATCGAAACAGATGGTATGGACATTTTGTTTTCAAAATATTTGATAATGTGGGTATCAGACAGAAAATGGCAGGTAAGGAGAGAGACAAATGGTCACATAATAAATATGGAAAAGGAGTATATGGATAAAGATGACAAATTGTAATCACAGTTTTAGGAAAATGGTTCTTTTCTCACTGAAAATACATGTAGGGTGAGTTTAGATAACATTTGCCATACAGTCAGACATTTTGCTATTACCTGACTTTTTAAATTAAGCATACACCGTTCACTGGCTTCAGCAAAAAGATTAACTCTTCTTATCCAAAACTGGGTGTTCATGGTTAAAGCAGTACCTACTTGCTTACCTCTGGACATGCAAAGGAGAGATGTGCTGCTTGCATGGCTCTGCTTCCATGCTGTTATGTGAACAGATGACACGCAGATGAACAGAATTGGTAATTGACTGGATGAAAGATTAATGATTTTTTTGTATTACAATTTCTGTGTCCAGAAAAAGGAAGTTTAAAAAGTGCAGTCACAGACTGATCAGTGAGAAATGGAAAAATATACCAGTGGAAAATATTTGAGCCTCCTTCATTGTCTGTGAAGCGTGACAAGAAGAGAATAAGGAAAAGTGATGAAAATTTGAGTATGTTTTAGTATGAAAGCAAATGAAGCATATAAAATGTAATCCGAGCTATAGCTCTATCAACAACAAAAAGCCTTAAAATGACAGTTTGGAAAAACTAGCACAACACTGCTTTAGACAACTTGGTAGTGATTTCTCTTTGATTTCTGGGCTTTTCTCTGAAATATAATCAATAGAAAGTTACCAGTGTGACTGCATTCCTAAGGCAAAATTTTACCTGCTTCAAATCAGTGCAGTTCCTCTATTTTATGACAGGTTCTATGATCAAGAGAGTGTTTAAAGTTGTACATGAAATTTCTAATATATCCACTCACTTAGGTAGTTAATGCTTATTGTTATGACCAGCTCAGAAACTAGTTAACACACAGTCTCCTCCCCAACCCAAAATTCACTCTCCAGTACTCCTTCTGTTAAGACACATTCATGACTTGCCACTTTCTTCTTGCAGTTGGAGAATATCACACAACTCCAGCCCAGTTGGAGTAGAATCCAAGGAAGACATGTATTTTGTCTCTTTCCCTCTAGATGGGAGTGGAAAATATATTACTGAAGTCACCTAGCTGCTATCTTTTGTAGTGCTGATGACATGATGATTGTAAGGAACAACAATGCAAGGTCAGTGTTAAAGGGGGAAAAAATATGTGCTGGTGTTACCCAGCCAGGAATAGAACTGTGAATGTATGAAGTATATATGTAGTGATATTTAATAGCTTGTATAGTCTGTAGCCATCAAGTAGGATAGCTGGCACATGGCAAAGCAGATATAATTATGTCAGCTTTGTTTGTGTAAATTTGGCAGTATACATCAACTACATAAATATGACATGATTAACTGTGATTATTGGCAGCAGATGAATATAATCAGCTTAGTAGCATAAAATCTTTGTATTTAGTAGCAGCATTGTGCTATGTCTATGATAAGGACTTGTGGATCCCTGAGCTCTTCTGACCTGTTACGATCTGAAAGAGGCTTTGAAGAGCTCTGCAAACACTGATTCACAGCCAGGTTCCCAGGCACACTGCCTGGACTATTGGGGTGGTCTGAAGAAGACATTTTCCTTCACAGGCAGCGGAAGGAAGATGTTTGCCTTCTCTGTGCCAATTGCTCCTTGTCCCTGGTGAGTTGTTTCCAAGCCCAACCAGTAGGGAAATGGGCACTCTGTGCCCATGACAGACACTTTCCAGGGGAGTCAGGCTTCAAGTCTGACCCATAAATAACCACCAACTTTAGTGCCCCTCTGCAGCTGTTTAAACTACAGCATAATTCATCATTTGTCTTGTGGCCTAGGTATGTTCACACTACACTGAAGCAAGGACTGGTTAACTTCTGCATTGCCATAAGCAATACTGAAAATGCTTGTGTTAGGTTTACAATGCAGTTTTAGTGGGCCATCTTGGCTCAGTGGTACCCTTACTTTTAACATTGAATTTGAGACCCTTGCTGCTCATAAAGTTAGATTTAAATTCTCTAACAAATATTACATATTAGATCAAGATAATGAGTTCTGACAGCATGTTCCCTTGCCTTGCTCTCAGTCTTGGCATTTTCTGTCCTAGAAACCACCCTTCTAATATACGCTGCAGCTGCTGAATTACTGTAGCATTTTCCTGTTTGTCTACAGAAATATAATTGGATATAAAAGTAATTTCTAATTGTACTTGTGGGAGCTATTTATCTAGTATGAATTTGTAAAATGATTTCATTTGCTGATTGACAATTTGTACTGAGTCAATAAGACTACTTTATAATGTGAATTGCATAACAGAAATGATGTTGGTATAAACTGCATGAGATGTCAGGTCTAGTATTGTTAGCATGATCAGATCACGTTTTTTAGAAGTAATTCATTCTGTTAGTTTCAAAGGACTTTGTTTTCCAGAGGCTGGTGATTTATTATTTAAAGGAAAAGAAATCAGGCTTCTTAAACTGTTTCACATTCTGCAGCCAAAATCTCCATTCACTTCTGAAAATCTTGGCTTTAATTTTATATAGGATGATGGAGATATTCATGTTTATATATTCACCTGCTCCTCAAGCAGAATAATCAACGCTGCCTGCCATATTCTTAGTATCAATAAAGATGTGAAATTTTTGTTCCAGTATAGCCATGTAAGCTCTAATTCAAAGAGACTGATCAAAAATCTCATTGTGTGCATATTTTTAGGTAGCTTGCTAGGTTAAAGTCAAGTGCAAAATATTCAAACCTGTCTCTATTCAATGTAGCCTGTGGCAACAAATTAATTATGAAGGCAGAAAAAGGCAAATGTATAAGAAATTGTCTATTCAGCAAATCAGAAACATCCATTTCACAACAGAAATGCAGTTCTGCTGTAGGGGTGATGGTGCATATGAAAAAGCCTAGAAAAGTGATCTTCTATCTGTAATTGGAAAATAATGAAAAGTATTACATAAAAATAACATTTACATTTTTTTCTTGTCTGCCTTTCAATCACAAGGCATTATCCTTACAGATCAGATGTATTTGTCATTCCTTTTGTTTTTTTTCTATGTCTGCTTGGAGATCTAAGGTTTCAGCTGAATTATCTTCTTCAAAGTACGTGTCATTCCCCTTTCTGAGTAGAAATTATCTGCCATCCAGGATGATGTGTGGTGTTTAGACAAGACCTTCACAAAACAACTGGCCCAGGAAGAACCACTGTGCTTGGCCCAGTCAGAGAGAAATTGCATTTCTCACATCTGGGATAAATTACCTAATGATGGGAAGAAGATCATTCTACCTTCCTTTGAAAAACAGACGTTGGTCAACATGACATCTCCTGTGGAGTGGGTGGTGGTTGAGAAGGCAGGTTTCCACTGAGTGTGCTGATGAAAGGGATTTTGTGTAGTGATTACATTTCCTTGAATGAATGCTGAGTGTTTAGAGGAAAGAATCTGAGCTCAGTTGGAGAAAGCTTTTAAATACCTTGCATTGTCAGTTACTTTTGTCTGATGTTCCCTGCAAAGAAAATAACAGTTCTCCTCTCAGATCTCATCCTTAATAGATAGAGAGCCAGCCGGGAAATGTTCTATCACAGAGCTCCTTCATTTATTTCATGGCTTCTCCCCTCTATATCCTTATTACTGTGTAAACACTTCCAATTCTGGAGATTTTGTTTTATGGTGCCATAAATATTTCCTATGATGTCTGAACATAAACGTTTTTTTTTCCTTTGATACCTTAATACAGAGTTCATATAATTTATAGATTTTTTGCATTAGCTATAAAAAGTATCCACTAGAAAAACAAATTTTGTCTTTCCTGTTGGTCCCAGAGAAGTTGCGCTACTCTGTTCATTCAGTTCTCTGATAGCTGAGAGCCAGTAACAGTATGGGTTTTTGACTTCAGAATTTGATGTCTCTCCATTGCAACCAGGCTATACGTTGTTCCACAGGTTGTCAGGGCCCGGCATAGAAAAGGAAATGAAAAGAAATAACAACAACAAAGACTAAAGGAAATCCATAACTGGACTACTAGTTTGAAAGACAACCTTGAAATTGAATGAGCACCAGAAGGCCAGGCTCTGCTCTGCTCTGCCTTTCTCCACCCTGAAAAACACCCAGTTGGAGAAAAAGAGTGATCTACAGCTGCTGCTGCATCAGTAAAAGACATTTTCAAACAGAATGATTTCCACAGAGGTCTGTGTATGGCTTTTAAAAGGTGCTACTGAGAAGATGATGGGATCTAGTTACAAGAGGACATGCTTTCATCTGTGTTATCCCAAGCTGTGTGAGGTATAATATGTTGTCAAAAATAATATGCCTTGCATTTGTATCTGCCTTTCATCTAAGACTTAATGTCTTATGAAGAGTACGTGATAGAACTTATCTCCTTTAAATCTCTTCTTTGAATGTAAGCACCAATATTTATTCACGCTATTAGGAATATGGACAGGAAGAAAGAAGCCAAGTTATTGAGACCCAGGACAAGATCTTGAAAAGAGGACTCAAAATTTGGCCTGTCTAGGAGCTAGTCTCCTACCCTCCAGTTAGGGCCCTCCAGGTGCTCATATGCACATTATCCTATTATGGGATGCAGAAGATCTTTTCTTTAATATGTCTTGTCTTCTGGCTTTCAGTTCATGAACCCTGTTGCCTTAAGAGTAGATAGGTTATAGGCACACTGGGATGGAGCAACGAGATATTTAGATGAATGTACATGAAGCTGAGAGCAAATGAGGGAATCAAATAAAGCATATCCACTGGATTACTTAAACCCGCCCATAACTCAAATTGCTTTTACTATTGCTTCAGTGTTTACTGATATCCACTGAAGCAGTTTGTAGTACTGGTAGTACAAGGCTTGTACCCAGCAGATACTGCTAAGAATAGACTGTGTGCTATGGCACACCTCATCAAATGACAAATATATATGCTGTCACGTTAATGTTTAATTATACAACTTCTCTCCATCTCCTTCAGTGCAACAGAGAAGGCCTGAGACCAAAGGTGATGGAAATGGAAAATAATAATTTGGCAGCAGAAAGAATATAAAAATCTTCCAAGATGCTCCAACTAGGTTATGATGTAGCATTAAGCAGTAAGATATGACAGGCAGAGTATTAGGCTGAATAACATCTCTTCTTGGAATGGCAGAGAACAGAAGAAAACAAGCCCTGTGTACATATAATGAGGAAAAACAGAAATAAGAAACGTGCCAAAAATCCTAGTGCACAGTGGATCAGAAGTGTAAAGAACGTAGGGATATCCATAGGGCTGTACAGTAAAGGACTGAGAGTAAAATGAAGGACAGAAGATTTAGAGCTTTCCTCCTTTGGTGAAAATGAAATTCTTGGTGCTTGATCTCTGCTTTGTAGCCAAAGTAAATGGACCTGAAAGACTTTCCAGTTTGCTTCATTAGCCAAGCTAAGGCACTGTAGTAATTCCACTCTCTGCATGCTTCTTTCACTACCTTTTCATAGAATAAAAATCCCAGAGCTCTAATAAGATTTATTATTTATCATGTCACAGTCAAATCTACAACAGAAGCCCAGTGTCAGCACTTTCAAAGGTGCAGCAAAACTCTCTAAAATCAAGAAACTTGCACAAATAAAAAGTTTTGAAGTAATACATGTGAAAACTCTCCACTGCCCCTTTAACATGATTTGTTACGGTTAATGCTTTTAACAACAATGCTGGTTGAAAAATGAAAGTGGAAATTCACATGTAATCACCTTGCTTCAGTAGCCTGGGATTTAAGATGCACAACATAAGACAGTATTAAACTTTCATGAAATGTATTCATTAAAATGACTGAGTTCCTCTTATATAACCAGCTCCTCAGCAGCTAATGTCTTCACAAGGCTCTTCATGATCTGATGTCTTTGTAAACTTTGACAATTTCTTCCCTTCCTCCCCTGTATTTGTAGGCATATGTATGCTCCTTCTCAAATAACTTAATATTCCTAAGTTCCTATAAATATTAACTAACAGACTTTGTAGAGTAGAAGATGAAGTGTTTACCATTCACATCAAAGGTAGTCAATTCATGACCCATTTAGGTCAAATCCCTGTTGGGCATGTAAGAGAAAGAACAAGAGGAGATGGAAAACAGTCCTCTGCTAGGGTCTTTAGAGCATACATCTGTCATAAACCTTAATTGCCTACACAAATTTATTTGTATATCCATAACTAGTAAGAATTAAGACATGCACTCTACTTAACATTTGATCTTTCTTTAACAGGTAGATTCTTGTTTGCATAATCATAAAATCATAGAATGGTTTGAGTTGGAAGGGACCTTTAAGATCATTTAGTTCCAACTGCCCTGCTATAGAACTTCCCTCTAAAACAGGTTGCTCACAGCCCATCCAGGCTGCACATGAATGCTTCCAGGGAGATGGCATCCACAACCTCACTGGGCAATGTGTTGGTGTTATTTGAATCCCCAGAAAACTTCACCAGAACATCTTAATTTCTTCTTTCAAGGTCTCTTCCACTTCAGGTCATGTACCAGAAATAAATTATCAAAGATAAATCCTCTTTCCCAAATCTGTCTTTTTTGGGGACTTCAAATTAAATATTCGGTAATTATTTCCATGTTCTGGTAAATGTAAGTTTCCTGAGATGGGGAAAAAGATCTACTCCGTGCATAGTTTTATACTGAATATGTTTCTGCATATCTTCTTGTTTGTTTTGCACTGTACTTCCAGGATGGGAATAATTCTGATGACTGTAATAAATGTTGAGGCCTGCTAATGGTAAATCTTCCCAGAAATTGCCAGTTATACTACAAATGACAATTTTATTAATATGTCATACATTTCACAGTTCAAGCAAGTAAATACATGTCCATAATTTCCAAAACAGAATAAAATAAGAACAAAAACATAACTGAATAAACATCACTATCAATGACAACAAAAGAAGGGTAGTTTCACTGAATTCAGAACAAAGCCATGGATTTATTTCATCTTTTTTAGCAACTTCCTTACAGTCTGTATCTGCATTTATTAATCAACTCACATGTACAGTCTAGATGAATGATAAACTAATAATTCTCTTTTCTCCAGAACATCTTTCCTTTTTCAGCAAATTCATATAGTATTTGAGGAGCGTAGACTAAAGAACGTGACAATGGGTCACAATAACCTAACATTTTTAGTAGTCCCACTGTAAGAATTTAAAAAGAAATGAAAGCTTTTCCTATTATTTGGATTTCACCTTTGCTTAGCTATATATTAACTATGACTGCTTGCTGTCAGGCAGATAAAAATTAGATTCCCATTTACCTGGATAACATCGTTTCTCACTTAAAACCACTGGAATCCCATTCTTCCAATGTCTGATTTGTTTGAGGAAAATTTAATTCTATGCATTTTTAACAAATTCTAAATCTGAATATTGCAAAAAACTTTGTGCTAAGTGTTAAACACAAACTCTAAAAATCTGAAGAGCAGCAGAAACAAAAGTACCTGAAGTCCAGATTCATGCCTATACTTCATTTTCTACCACTGTCAGAAATCAAATTCTTCACTTTCCTCTCAAAACTTAATGCGGGGAAAGCAGTGATGCCTTATAAGTGTTCTGAAGGCCTCCATAAATACTCTGCATGAATGACAAGCCATACTGCTTAATAATAGAGCATTTTTATAGAAAAAATATGTCAAGTGTTTGTATCCTAATAATAGACCTAACTTGTCGGTTTCATTGTGCTCAGTATCTCAGCCTGCAGTGACAGTGATGAAAAGCAGAGGGAGAGGAACACCTTTCCTATTCCATCCAAGTTAAAGAGGTTCTAGGAGAGTGTCAGGATGATGTTGTTTCAATCCTTTTTACCCTCTTCTAAAAGCACTGAATCAGATGGTTACACTATTTGTATTCTTTAAGAAAATTAATGAATATTCTTACTCTGGCACAGCTCAGAGGGTTGTGATCAGCAGATCAGCAGCACAGAGTCCAATGGGAGGCCTGCAGGTAGCATTGTTCCCCAGTACTGGACCTAGTCTTGTTCATCATCTTCATCAGTGTCAAGAGTCAAGAGTTGGAGTGCATCCTCAGCAAGCTTGCTGATGATACAAAGCTGGGAGGAGAGGGTGGAACACCAGAATGCTGTGCTGCCATTCAGCAAGGCCTAGGCAGACTGGAGAGCTGGGTGGAGAGGAACCTGATGAGGTTCAACATGGGCAAGTGTAGAGTGCTACACATGGGGAGGAATAACTGCATGCATGTGACCTGCTGGAAAGGAGCTCTGCAGAGAAGGACCTAAGTGTCCTGGTGGACAACAGGTTGATCAAGAACCAACTGTGTGCACTTGTGGCCAAGAAGGCCTGTGGTACCCCGGACTAGATGAACTCCAGAAGTCCCTTTCGTCTCCTATGATTCTGTGATTCTGACATTCTGTGATGTAATTGCTACTGATTTTTCTCTCTTGTTGACAGGAAACTATTTCAAGGAACCCTTCTTTCCTGCTTACCCTGTTTCCCTTTGATATCAGAAGGTTGTGATTATCAATCTGGGGCGCACTTAAAAAGCAGATGGTAGGAACATCTCTTTTGTCATACTGTTGCTTTTCTCTTGAGCCAATTACATCTTTGATAGATGTTTAAATTTATATCTAAGCTATCAGAGATGGAAAGGCATCCTTTTTTCTTTCTGGGAGACCATACCACTGTTAAGTTTAAGCAGGAGTCTTCTGCAATAGCAGCATCCTCACATTTCCAAAACAAGTAGAGCATGTACTTCTGCCAGTCTGAATTTCCATGTTTTGTTAAGCAAGGGTGAATCTTAGGCTTGGATTCAGACTAACGTATGTCTAAAAGCTCGTAGTGGAGATGTGAAAAGATGTCATAGCAATGCCTCTGTCCTTTCTAACATGGGGGTCCCTGGTGATGCTATCACAGCGTGATAGCCAGAAATGCAGAAGTGGAGTTGTTTTGACAGAGATCTCTGAACCATAGTCCACCTTGTCCTTAAAAGTTAACTAGTTATGTCAAGCTAGTGCTGAGGACTTATCCTGGGGACAGGAGCTAATGCTACCCTAGGAAGAACTCTGCTGCACCAGTACTGAAGCAGACCAGGAAGCATGTTGCTGCCTGTCCCCTTTCCTTCCCCCTTCTGCTTTCAGTTTTAGTAAGCTAGATTCTTGGCAGGAATTTGATGCTCCTAGGAGATCTTGTAGCTGCACAATAAAACAGCTGGAAAAAATCTTCAGGTGTCTTTGAGCTGCCTTATATCTAGAAAGCTCCTGCTGCTTGTACAAATTCAAGGCAATTCTAACCTATGGTAAAAGCTCAGCTTTGCTCATTGGTGAGTTCTGGGAGGGACAAAAGGGCTGGAGCTATTCCCTTATCAGAGAATTCTTTGTGCTTTATGTCTCATTCCCTATCTTCATTTCTCCATTTGTATCAATAACCAAAATATCTCTACTATGGGTAAATAAATCTCATCATTACTTGGCCTGAGATCTTATGAAACAGTCTCAGTATCCACATTCTTTATATTCATAATTTCCAAACTGGAAAAGCTATATAAATTGAACTTATCATTGCACAAATTGTATTTTACTCCACTTTCAAAACAAGACCTACTTCTGCCATTACTCAGTGGATACTGTATATTAACTTTAATCTTTTGTTCTGTTTTCCTTTTTTTTTCTTTTTAAATTTATACTTAAGGCCCATTCCTTTTAGGATAGCAACAGATTTAAGACCAAAACAAATGACTTAACTTTTTGTACCCATTGTTTTTGGCCAGAAACACCACTATCGTGACTCCTTGAGTAACAGCTACTTTCTTTTAACCCTCCCAAGTCCCTGTCTTTCCTCTCCTATTAAGAAAGTACTAAAGATCTTCAGCCTTTTTAAGATTTGAAATCTAGAACCAAAATTGATCTGATCCTACCAGGTTTTCTACTGATTTTGGTGCCCCTTATTCCTATAGTCACGGGACACCTAATCATGGCCAAGATCACTAGAAGATCCAAAGACAAGTCTGATCACAACGGCCTGAAAATTGCAAACAGTGTTCCAAGAAAGCAAGCAGACTGTTGTGGAACTACGGAAAACTAAATTGGTTGTGTTGGTGTTTCTGTTGATGGGTTGCTGTACCTGTGCTACTGTGATAACAGGGGATCCCAACACACTCCCTTTTCCTGGCGATTTCCAGCATTTTTCTTTCATGCCTTTATAGACATACAGGAAGTAATACCGACTACTAAACTGTCCATTGGAGAAACGAGGGGAGGTGTCCCCCCTCAGCTGTTTCATAGCATCTTTTCCCCCTTTGGCTCCTGCTGGTTTCAGGAAGGTCACTAAGCAGACCATATCTTTAGAGGTTTACTTGTCAGTTCTTTGAGTTAGATTTATTATACACATAATATTTTGTGTTGCATGGCTCTAAAATCAACCATTTCCCATCTGTTACGGTCAGAGACACCCTTCACTAGATGAGAGTGAAGCCCTGTGCTCCCAGCAGGCAGATGTGAGTAACACTCAGACCCGCTCTGCCATCTTTCCTTAATGCTGACTAAAGGCCCTTAACTTGCCCTGGGATTAAATGTTCACAGGCGTCAATGAATGTCAGTGGGTGCAATTCTTTCCACATGGAGGAATTCAATGAAACACTTTTGGTTCATCCTCACTTCCCTGTCCGATGTCATTTTGTCAGACTACCTGCTTCTGCTGCCATCTGTCACACAGTAACAAAATGCAATTGGTGGGAAGAGTTAGCCTCTATTGCCGTATCACCATCCAACTCTGATGTCACGGGCCAGCATTATGAACTAGAAGGCATTACTTTTGGAGCAGCTGTTGTACATCTCCCTGCGTACAGGGAAGCATTTCCTCTGGACCAGACTGTGCATCTGTCCCTTCAAGAGCAAAGTAGTCGTGATCTCAAAATGTTCTGGCTTGCCTCTGAGATGCTAGGATGTAACATCATAGGGCTTGGATAGTTGCATTTCAGAACGGAGAAAGGAATTACACTAACATAATAATTATTAAAACTAAGTATTTTTCCTAATATTCATGAATTGCACTAGAAATTCTAAATCTCTTGCAGTCAATTCAAAGTAAAATGGTTTATATACCTGATAAAAATTTTATTCTGTGCTACTTATGTTCTTGTACCCTGCAGTAAACCTGACAGAGCATAAGATCATGATAAAAAGTGTGTAGGTTCTTCTCCACCCTCCTCTATCTTCCACATCATCACTCATCAAAGAGACATGGCTCTGACATAAGGCACTGTGTTCTTCACAGAGGGAATCTTTTAAAACTGAGGAACCAAACTTCAGCGGAGCCAAACGCTCTTTGTTTTCTCATCTCCCTCACTCCAAACATTGTGGATGTGACTCTCATAAATCAACAGCATTAATGAAAGGAATAAGACAGTTTTAGTCACAATTCAGTAGTACCCCCTGTAGTCTCTCTGGTGTAGCTAATGATGTATCCTCCTTATTCTTGAATGAACATCGTGGCAAGTCACAGTACAATTACATCCATCAGAAGAAAACTAAAGAAGCCTTATGTGTGTGTCCTGGCTTTGGATGGGATAAAGTTAACTTTCTTCCTAGGAGCTGGTGGGCTACTTTTTTTTTGGATTTAGGACGAGAACAACTTTGTTAAGACACGGATATTTTAGTTATTGCTGGGCAGTGCTTATAGTAAGTCAAGGAAATTTCAGCTTCTTACAATGCCCTGCCAGCAAGGAACTGGGAAGTGGGAGGGTTATAAAGAGCTGAAAAGGGACAGAACCAGGATAGCTGACCCAAGCTGGCCAGAGAGGTGTCCTATACCATATGCCAGCATGTGGAACTGTAAACTAGGGGTGAGTTGGCCAGGGGAGCCCACCACTCTTCAAGGACTGGCTGGCATCAGTCAGAGGGTAGTGAGCAACTGCACTGCGTGTCATTTGTTTTTACTTATTTATTTGTTTATTAATAATAATAATCATTTTCCCTTCCTTCTCTATCTTATTAAATTGTCTTTATCTCAACACACCAGTTTTACAATTCTCTCCCCAACCCCACTCTGAGGGTGCTGAGCAGACAGCTGTGTGGTGCTGAGTTGTGTACCAAGCTAAACTATAACAGCATGAAACTGTTCTCAAAGGAGAAAAGTCTTTCTTCCTTCATGTTGCTACCTGAGGTTTGTTATTAAATAGATTTTTTTTTTTTTTTGACTGGTTAATTGCTAAACTATCTGCCAAGCCTTTATAATTAATCCTCTTCTCAATACCTCAACTGCATTAGCCACCTCCAAAGAGTTGTAGGTGGTTGTTGGCTGTTATTCAAAGCACTCCAAAGCTGCAGTGGTATTTCTTACTTTGCCTAGGCTTTGATTTGTCTGGGAATGCCTTGTCACCTCTTTACAAATAGTAGGAGTATACGAGTAATTTTTTTTAAAAGACTTCATTCATAATCACAATCTTGTCCAGGATGGCATGAATCCCTTGCATGGCATTGAGCTGTACCAGTCCACTTCTTCCCAACGAGGGAGTCAAATGCATATACTTGTTTAATAAAAGCTGCTCAATCAGTTCAGAGTCAAAGTCATTAACTGTCCTCCTCTATGGCATATGATCAAATAAAGCAGGCATCTGTCTTGTTGGACAATGCCTTCTGTTGCCTTTCATTTCTATGGAAGAACTAATACTGAAAAGCAAAAAATATACTCTGTGTTTTATTTTTTCTCCAACAAAGATTCACATTTTTCTTTTAAGGGAAGAGGAAGCACCAACTATTAGATTTCCATCAGATCCCTTACAAAGTTTTCATGATTCCTGGCAGTCCTGTGTGATTGCTGTTTTGTGAGCATTCAGTGCATTTGCTGTGTCCATCCAGGAAATATCTGTGCACCTGGATCCTAGTCTGACCAAGACTGGATGTTGAGCTGGAGTGGTCGTGTGACTGAATTGCAGTGATATTCCAGCTGAAGGATGGAATAGCAGCCTCCTAAATCTAGGTATCATAGCTGCAGGTAGCAATGCACCTTATACAGGAACTTCTATTCTGTCCCTTTCATTTCTTGCAATGTTCTTAATGAATAAAAAAAAAAAAGCGCCAGTTCAGTCATCAGTCGTAGATAACTTTACAAAACAAGAAGGGAGCACCGAAGATGGCTTTTCTGCTCTTGTGTCACGATGAGTACTTGCTGACAGAATGAGGTTATTCTCAAGTAGTGCCTTTAAAAGAAGTTATTGTTCAGGCTGCATTCCCAATTGTCAGGCATACAGTCTTTCTGGAGCTTCACTCTTGCACGATGGGAAATCTGCTTCACCAGAAATATGAGCAGGTTAATATCAAGCCTTGTAAAATGAAGCAGTGACCCTGACTATATTTGTGTCTCTGACATCAATAGAGCTACACAGCCTCTTTGATGTAAGCATTATCCAAGTGCCAGATTACTTCAGATCCACCAAAATAGTTATTACAGCTTCTGAACCTGATTCTCAGCTGCTGCATACAGATGTAGTTTGACTTTAACAAAAATGCCAGATGACAGTGTAATTAAGCTCAATAATTACATCCTCTCTTAATAACCTCCCTTCTATAGAGCTGTCCCATAAACTCCAAATTGGTTTTAATCTTCAGGCACTGCAATATTGCGTGTGAGTCTTGTTGTTAGGCTGAGCACATGGAAACAAACTCACCTTGGCATTTGATATGATAGTTTCTGGGAGGCACTGTACTTGTCTTTGAGATCTGCTGTGTACTCATGAGAGGGAAAATGGGCACAGAGCAGGAATCTTCTGTTTGGAAAAGAGGTCAGGGGAGATCATGCCCTCTGTTGTCCACTGTTTGAAATGATGGCAAGAGATCTTCCTGTAAAGAAGGTTTTAAAATCACTGGTGCACTGGAAAAAAAATGGAATAGCAATAGATATTGGCTGATACATCTCACAACACTTTATGACCATTATTGGCAAGTCAGGCTTTCCAAATGTGCTCCTTGTTCTTGAAATTCTCATGCTTCGTGCTTCGTTGGTGCTGGAAATGTCTTGGATGTGGCACTATGAGACAGCCAGTGCCGAAAACATTTAGGAGCAATGCCATGGTTGGTGCAGTGGAAGTGGTGTACATATCTTGGCGACTCCAAGGCAGCTTCAGCGAGCAAAAGTAGATAGGTGGGACCTTTGCTAAGAGATGGTGCACAACCACCAGTGCTGCTAGAACTGTAATGAGCACCAACATGATATTACAGGGATGCCCGTTTTGGTCCATCCATCTTCAGGGAAATCACTCTGTCCTGGTTCCACACAGTTCTCCTGAGGCTGAGAGCTGACTGTTTTTGAGGTAAAGATGAATCTATGGGTTTTGTTCATAGTCCTACTCCAGTTGCAGTGCTGGGCTGCCCCCCATGCAGCCCCACTCACGTGGCCTGCGTGCCTTGCTACATCTTTTCCCACTTCCCATCTCTGCTTTTCACCAGCCATGCACCCTCTTTTGTCTACGCCTGTCTCTTCCAAAATAAACAATCCATGTCTACTTTATTTTTACCCACAGACATCAAACTTGTTATTTCTGACAGTTACCCAGCCAACCTTCATCTGGGTTGATATTCCTGATACAATTAGCTGGGTATGGTAGCTTTTCAGACTACTTCCTGAAAGTTCTCTCTCAGTTATCTCTGGAGTTTGGCCGTGTCTCATCCAGCCTGCCCTTAGCCACAAGCAAGATATAGCCGTTCTGCCTGGCACTTGCTACAACTTTCATCAGTGTCTCCTGCTATTATTTGTGATGTTCAGCAATTTTCTCACGTCATGTCCAATATTTTTCTGTGTCCTTCCCAGTGTAGTTATCCTCAAGTCAGAGCCCAGACAGGGCTCCCATCATTATTTGCCTGCAGCCCTCCCAATGAGTTTTAGTGCATATCTTGAAGCACAAATTCAAACAGCTTAGAATGTGTGAACACATTCCTTGGTTTGCCCTAGGAGACCACAAAAATGTATGTAGAAAAGCTGTTGCTTGTTCTTCCTTTCAAGAATGAAAAGATCTTGGGATACATTTGTGAATTTCATAAACAAATAGACTAGACACGAGTGGTCTGTAGCATCAGATGAAATTGCAAAATAAATTCAGTCAAGCAAAATGCAGACAATGGAAGGTGTAAGCCACAAGACTGAGTCTCTTCACTTTAAAACTTTGTTGATACTTTGGAAGTCGTCAGCTACTTTCTGCTGTTAGACACAACAGATATTCAACATTCAAAAATGTAATGCACATTTAAAACTAGTATTCAAAAACAAGCAAAGTGATAGAAAGGGAGCGTCCAGCTTTGAGTAATAAAATAGGATCCCGCTGAGTGTGAATGTTGTATGATTATATGAAGAGAAAGTGCAGCTTGACAAATTTGTACAATAATGATAAAACCTATGGAAAAATGAAAGCTCACACAGTTATACCAAGGAAAACCTTGCACAGTTTGGTTAGAAAGTAGAAAATAAAATCTAATTCAGCAAGATAAGGCAGATAAGCTAAATTACTGAGAATTGATACAAGAATATATAAAAAGCAGTGTTACCAATTTAACTACACTAGTGCATTTTGTATAGGAAAAACGTTCCTGTTCCTGTTGCTTTTCCTGTTCCTCTTCCTGTTCCTATTCCTATTCCTACTTCTATTCCTATTCCTGTTGCTGTTTCTATTTCTATTCCTGTTCCTGTTGCTGTTACTACTTCTATTCCTATTTCTCTCCCTATTCCTACTTCTGCAAGTCAGACAAATCTGAACTTGCATGAAGTTAGAAGGAGGTTCCTTTTTTAGAGCATTGAGCCTTGTTCACATTTTGAAACTGCTACTTGTTCAAACATTGCAAAAGAAATTCACCAGATCCTAAAACTTTTATGAAGATGCACCCATTTTTGAAATTCAAGCAGTAAACTGGACAGCAAAATGCTGCATGCTAGACTGACTGACTTATTCACTTGTGAGCTAGGCTGTAGATGCAATCTCTGCAGATTTGATATGGTGGTTCTGAAAGCGCAAATTTGCTAATTTTGCTAGTGCCTCTTCTCTTGTGTGTAGAAGCATTACATTTTTGCTTATTTGAACCTCCTGAAGTACTCATGCCTCAGAATATGAAAAGAGCCTTTTCTCCTGCCAAGCCAGCTGTTCTGTGCATTAAGTCTAGCAGAAGCTATCCCAACTCAGAAGTTAAAATCACTGTAGTTTAGTAGTATGGATGAGTTCAAAAAGCTTGAAGTTCAGATGGTATCTCAACAAAACTAAAACTTTACTAAAACTTTTAACTCAGAAGTCCTGAAACAGAACATCAGTATTTGTGAATTGCTCCTTCTTCCTTCTCTGATGATTAAGTCTCTCTCCATCCCACACTTACGGATGAAGAGGGTGCCTTCTGAGGTGTACAGCAAATGTCTGGGCTTGTGAGCACCCTAGCACATGTGGACAGTATCATAGAATGGCTTGAGGTGGAAGGGACACTTAAAGGTCATCTAATCAACTCCCCTGCAATGAACAGGGACACCTACAGCTCCATCAGGTGCTCAGAGCCCCGTCCAGCCTGACCTTGAGTGCCTCCTCACTGGGCAACCTGTGCCAGAGCCTCACTGCTCTTGCTGTTCAACACATTTTTCTTACATCCAACCTAAATCTCCCCTCTTATAGTCTGAAACCATTTCCCCTTGTCCTGTCACAACAGATCCTGCTAAATAAAGATAAGAAACCTTGTGAAGAAGCTAGCCCAGCTGTTCTGGCATAGAAGGTCAATCTTTGAAAAAGTTCACAAAATGATGGGAAAGAAGAGTTAATGGGATAAACTTGTACCTGTTTGAATCTTAGACAGGCATCTGGAGAACTTCTTCCCTTTGCTATACCAGTCTTCCAAATGTTAATGCTGCTAGAGAATCTTAGAGGAAGAATTCTGCTGTGTGTGTGCAAAAGGCAGAACTTATCCAGTGCTCCAAACAAAGATGAAAAGACAAAACAACTAAAAAAAAAAAGTGTATGTTAGCTAAAATAACAGTTTAAGCAACCTAAAATTAGAGTTCACATACTGTCCAAATAGGCAGTGTATCCTGATCTGAGGTTTTAGACCAACAGATAGCTTAGAGAGCTTGGCTGTGGTATGCTTTGTTCTCAGGCATTTGAACTGTTTATCTGTAGTGTTGATTTGTAGCACACACTAAAAAAAATACCCAGCACTCTCCCTCAGGTGCAAATTCTGCTTTGCTCATCTCTTCCAATACAGTAATTAGGAATTTGCTGTTAACAATATGGAGAGTGAATCTGCTCTCTTGCTAGTAGCAAGATGCCAGCAAATTAAAAAACAAAACAAAACAAAACAAAAATGAAAAACAAACACACACAAACAAACAAAATGTGTGGTATATAAAACTCTCCCACATGCTAAAGCAACAGATTTCTGAGCCGTGGCTGAGGCGTGCTACCTGCTCACACCCACTCAGCATAGGCTTGACTGCTAGTACACTTCATTATGTAAACGCAGTTTGCTATCACAACATATGTAGTGCTATGAGGTGATTTTCACAAATTTGTATCACTCTCTATCAGCCATCTTATGTGTGTATATTTATGAGTATAGAGGTGTTTTTGTTAGAAAGCATCAATCTGCTGTTGCAAAGCAGAGAGCTGGTTTGCCACTCCTTGAGGAGTGAATAATGTGGATGGCAGTGTTGCAAGGCGGGTTGCTTGCTGCATTCACAGCCCGCTTTCCAAGCTGCTTTTTCCCTTCCCTGTGAATCTTCTTCCACAGTGAAGACTTCTGTGTCACTGGCAGCTACAAGAGTTTCATACCTGGCTGACGTAAGACTTTAAAAATACATTTATTTCCCCTATGTGAGCTTTAACTTGTATGAACTTTACTCCTGAATCCTTTGTTCTTGAATAGGAAACTAGACATTGTATGTGGTGTGTAATAAAAAAATGTCAAATCTCAACAAAAGAATCCATCATCTGCAAGAGATATGCATGCAGGGATTGTTTATGCAACTTCTGTCCCCTGAAATTTAAGTGGAATACTGTTATCTTATGTTGGCTAAACAGATGGTACATTTTCCTGTGACTAGTTAGCTATGCAGAGTATAGTCTGCAGAGAGTGATAGGAAATCCTTGATAACTTCCCTGATTATAGCCAAGTGAGAGGCCACAGCTCAGCTCAGCTGAAGTGTATGGTCTCAGGCTGGATGCTGTGAAGTTGGGCTTATGCTACCCCCACACTCAGGCCAGCGTGTGGGAAATGGCTAGGTCAGTTCTTTTCCCTCTCAGAAAATTCTTGGGTAAAATGACTGCCTGCTGAGGCCCTCTCAGATGGAAAGAAACTAAGTTTTTAGTCTGTGTTCTAAAGAAGCTATGTTAGATTTTAACAGTAATAGTATCACAGGAGTGTGCCCTGTTACTGAGGATACAAAGATCGTCCCAGATAAATGCACTAATTTTTCAACAAAAAACATCTGATCTTTCAACAGTTGGCTTTGATTAATTCTCTTGTGAGTGATGAGGGCTGTGTAATGTCATTCCATGAAAGATGATAAAGTAAATCCAATGTTCTTATGTAGAAGGTACGTTTCTAAAAAGTTTCCAAATCAATCCTAAAATTATTGTTGTGGCACTGATAGCAAAGTTTTAATTTCCATGCTTTATACAGAAATCCTACAGATGCATTTTGTACTGCCTTCTTTTGTTGTCATGTTCAGATGAGGTTCAGGGTTGATATTAGGAAAAGATTATTCTCAGAAAGAGTGGTAAGGCATTGGCACAGGCTGCCCAGAGGAGTGGTGGAGTCACCATCCCTGGACGTGTTCAAGAGATGTGGAGGTGTGGCACTGAGGGACATGGTCAGTGGGCATGGTGGGGATGGGCTGGGGTTGGACTGCATGATCTTAGAGGTCTTTTCCAACCTTAATGATTCTATGATTCTATGATTCATGCTCCATGCTCCATGCAGAGATGCGTATGCATGAAGTAGATGCAGTTGTTTGGGTCAGTAAAAGAATAAGAATTCTAGCTGGAATAAATGGTTGCTGCTGAAAGCAAACTGAATACGGTATTGGGATAAACCTATATGTATTAACAGATGTTAATAGTGGGGCCTTACACTGAGTTTTTATGCACAAAACTCCAAAGTCAGTTCATCTCAACCTTTATATATACATAAAGGTGTGGAGAAAAGTCAGATGGAGACAACAGTAAAGTATTTATGGATGAGAGGAATAAAGCAACAAGTGCTGATTTTTATTACGCATTAGGTCTTCAGAAGGAAGAGGGTAAGGTCAGAGAGGTGATGGGATGGCTCTCTATGTTAGAGAGTGCTTCAGTGTCATAGTGCTCAGGGCTGGGAATGATAAGGTTGAGTCTCTAAGGATAAGGATTGGGGAAAAGCCAACAATATCCTGCTGGTGGTCTGTTACATACAAGGATGAAAAGATGGATGAGGTGTTCTATAAGCAGCTGGCAGAAGTTGAGCAATTGCCAGCCTTGTTCTCATGGGGGACTTTAGCTTCCCTGATCTAAGCTAGAAATATAGTACAGCATAGAGGAACGAGTCTAGGATGTTTCTAGAGTATGTGGAAGACAACTTCCTGATGCAGCTGGTAAGGGAGCACATGGGGAAGAAGACTGGTGCAGCTGAAAAGGAAACTTCTGCTGAGATTCTGAGAGTAAAAGAGTCTATCTCCTGAAGAAGAAGAGACAGACAAATCAGGGAGAGTACAAGGAAGTTGCTAGGATAGGCAGGGAGAAAATCAGAAAGGCTGAAGCCCAGCATGAGTTCAACTTGACCACAGTGGTAAAAGATAACAAAAAATGTTTTTACAAATGTATCAACAGTAACAGGAGGGCTCAGAGCTAAATCCATCCTTTACTGGATGCAGTGGGAAACATGACCACTGAGGATAAGGAAAAAGCTGAAGTTCTCTGTACCTTCTTTACTTTTGCCTTTAATTGTCAGACAAGTTGTCTTTGGGGTACTCAGCCTCCTGACCTAGAAGTCTGGGGTGGAGAGCAGAGTAAACCTTTCACGGCTCAAGTGGAAACAGTCAGAGACCTGCTACTGCACCTGTATGCTGTCACAAGTCCATGGGGCCAGATGGGATCCACCCAAGGGTGCTGATGGAGCTGGTGGAGGTGACTGCCAAGCTGCTTTCTACCATCCATCAGCAGTCCTGGTAAACCAAAGAAGCTACTTCCAACCTATGCAAGCTCATAAATGCTTATGTAACACAAATTACATATTACTAACACTCATGCAACTAATAACTTTGCATATGCCCTGCAGAGGCTTCAGTGGAATTACTCATGCACAAAGACAAGTCAAAGTGTGAAGTATCTTACCAGGACTTCTTCTGAAAAGAGGAGAAAATGCTGCCAGGAGCTAATAACAGTATAAAACAGCTACAGGAATACCTGAGTTGGCTGCAATGAATGTTCTTATACTCATTTTTCTCTGAAGACTTACAGACTGTTGAATTATTGCAATCAATTCCTCCAAATCCAATACTAGATGAAGGAGCTGCCAGATATTCATGCCCCCACTAAATTATAATTGATCTAAAACTAAAATTTGTTGCTTTTAGCAGTAAAAAATAAATCTTTCTTCTACAATATCTCTTTTTTTTTCTGCCTATTTTTGGGAGTAGCACATGAAGAGCAGCACCTTTGTCATCTGAATGGTGAGGCCCTGGCACTGTGCTGTGGATGCCCTCATCACTGGAGGTGCTCAAGGCCAGGCTGGATAGGGCTCTGAGCGTGCTGATTGGGTGAGTGACACAACTAGACTACAGCTAGCAGTTGGAACTGGGTGAGCTTTAAGGTCCCAAAAATTCTATGATTTCACTAGCAGATGTGGCAAGTATTCTACAAGCAAATTAGGCAGCCAGTTCTCTCTGAATTTCAGTGTATTTTGAGAACCAGCTATACTTTCATTCAAAACTTAAGTATGTCTGAGAAAGTGTTTCACATCTGTTTAACTACCAGGCTATGAGTGCTCTGTCTGAGATACTTGTGCTTACTTAGTACTGTCAAATTGAGTATCTCCATATAGAATGGTTTGGCCTGTGAAGAACCTCAAAACCCATCCAACCCCAAATCCCTGCCATAGGCAGGGCTGCCACCCACCAGATGAAATTGCCCAGGGCCCCATCCAACCTGGTCTTGAGCACCTCCAGGGATGGGGCACCTACAGCTTCTCTGGGCAGCTGTGCCAGGGCCTCACCACCTACTGAGTAAATCATTTCTTCCTCACATCTAACCTGAATCTCCTCTCTTTTCATTTAAAGCCATACTCCTTGTCCTACTATCAGACAGTAACATTTGTTGGCCTCCTCTCCTTCAGGCTGAACAAGCCCAGTCCAGATGTATAGAGCTAGAACGAGGTATTTTGACTGTTCTAAATGCAACAGGTACTACTGAAAGATTGCGTTTGCATGTTTTTATGAAGTGGAGTCATGTCCACTATGATGCAGAACGCACTTTTCTAGTTTTCTGTCATTTGGAGAGTGTTTCTGGTAAAAGATCATTATTGTTTACATTTCTCAGTTTGTTTTCTCCTCAGTTTGTTTTGTTCTCAAATGTTCCTCCTATTAATGTGTCTTTTGGAACTGCCTGGCCTACTTTAGACTAAAAATAACCATTGTTGCTGCTGCTGTAGCTCTATACAAGCCACATAGCACCCACACTGGGAAAAAAGCCTCATGCCCTGCAGATCTCTCCTGAAAGGAGAAGAAGGTCAGAAACACACAGGACCAAACAGTAGGAAGATCTGAAACACGCAGGACCAAACAGTAGCAAGGAAAACAAACCCTGTGCTGCTTGCAGGGTGGGAGAACAGCAGAAAGAAGTGTTGGTGTTCAGGTCTCCCTCTGAGTCCTCCCACATACAGACAAGCACCGTAGATGGCATTGCTCTTATGGAGAGATGTGAAAGAGCGAATGAAGCTGAAACTGCAGATCAGAAATTTTGTTATTTTTCATGCAGTCATTCTTCAGGCTGACTGAAATTTGGTGGAGCAGTGTATGGCTATGATCAGATGAACACATACCATGCTGTCACTTTACTCCAACACACAGCGATACCTCTCACCCTGAGCCTTGCTCAGCAGGCTACATCTGTGCTTCCGACCTCCTGCAAGGGAAAAACCCTGTAGATACACAGATACGCTTTTGTCTGCACTGCAGCAGACACCTCAGACCTGGATGCTGTACACTGCTTGTGCTCCTCTAACAGCTTATGGTGCAGGCAGGTCAGGCACAGCCTGGGGTTTCGGGAGGACTTGGGAAGTCACTGTCCCATGACACTGTGCTTTCTGACTGCAAGTGGAGGGAGAAAGTAGTGTTGGAAAGCACTTTTGCAGCCAACTAGCAATTATTTAACTCCATTGCTCTACAGATGCATATTTAATTTTCTTGATTTACTTTAGCTTGTGAATGATATATATATATATTTTCCATTTTGCTGTTAAACCACATTGGCAGGACTTCACATAGCTGTGGGAAGCCAGGACTCTGCACTCGTTTTCAGTAGGATAACTTCTGGGTCACCTTGTCTTTACACTGGCAATCAGAAATTTAGCTCACATGGTAGTAGTTGGTAACATTCTCACTGATAATAACACCTCTGTGGCTGAGAGTCAAACTGTAGCTTAACACAGCGCTCCGTGTTCTCACTGAGTCTCACAAGCAATAGGTTGTTGAGAAAAGGTTACGTCGGGTGCCACAAGTTCAGCCTGGCCCAGCAGCTTATGCACAACGGGAGCAGTTCAGTCGCACATAGGGCAGCACACACTCCTCAGTGTGAGGACGTGCGGTGGCTCTGGTCGGTGATAGCGGCTGGTGCTGGGGGCCGACAGCCGCTGACGCAGTGCCTGGATTCCCCTCCTGCCATCAGCTTGCCCTCCTTCAGGCGGAGGGCCGCCTCACCCGGAGCATCCCTCCCTCATCCCACCTCCCGGAGCTTAGGGACAGCCGCACTGCTACAGCTCGCCCCGACCCCATCCCTCTGCGTCTCTGCTTCGCTTCTCTGCTCATTCTTTTCCTTTCCCGTTCTCATTTGCGGGAGAAGCAGCCCACCGTGCTGGATGAGGACACTGTCAGCCCTCCGCAACCGGCGCTGGGGGAGACACAGCAGAACGGGGACAGCTTCTGAATTAGCGCTAGCAAAATGCTCCTCCAGGGTGGGAGACGTCTAACCCACCCACCCCCCACAAACACACACACACACACACACCTCGGCGGCGCGTGGGACCGGGGAAACCCCGGCGAAGAGAGGCTCCCGCACAAAGGGGCTGTCCTGGGGTACGGCCGGCCGCGGACAGCTGGGGAATCTCCGCGTTCCCTCCCCTCCGCCTGCCCCTCCCTGTCCCCGTCTCCGGCCCCTTTCCCCTCCCTCCGCTCCGCAGCCGGGGCGGGGGGCTGGAACGCGGCTCCAGCTCACGGAGAAACAGAGGAGGAGAAGCGGGCGATGGGGAAGGAGCTGCGCTAATTATCCTCTTGTCATCATTAAAAAAAAAAAAAAAAAAAAAAAAAAAGAGGAGGGAGTGAAGGAAGGAAAAATCAAATATAAGTAATCATAATTAAAAAAAAAAAAAAAAAAAGGGAAGACAACCGCGTCCCCCCCGCCCCTCATCACCGGCGCAGAGGAGGGAGGGCGGACCATGATGCCCGACTTGCGGGCGCTGCCCGCCCGCCCGCATGGAGACCGCCGCCCGTAGCGGGGCCGCAGCTCGGGGTGAGCGGGGCCGGGGGGCCGCGAGGGGCCGGGGCCGCGTCCCGCGAGTGGGGGTCGGGAGAGGGGCACGACCGGCGCGTCCCGCGGGGGCATTGGGGCGGCGGGAGGCGGCGGTGAGGACGCTCCGCGGCGTGGTTCTCCGCTCCGAAAGGGGCTCGGATGCGGGCGGCTGTAGGTTTGTGTTCTGCACCTGTAATAACCCTGGAAAGCGCTGAAGGCAGCGGGACTGGGGTGCCTGGGGAAGCTGTGTGGGGCCGGCTCGCTGCTCTCCACATGGCGAATGGAGGAGGAGGTGCAGCACACTTCTGGTGTGCAGCGTGGAGAAAGCGGCTCCGGAGCGACGCGAAGGCATTTATCGAGAGGTACCTTTCCGAGAGGAGGTCGCGGAGTTATCCCCCGCCCCTGCCACGGGGATACGGGCGCGCCCTCCCCACGAGGAGACCCCCCATCCTCTCCTCCTGACCCACCTGGCTGCCCTTGCAGCCGAGCGGCATGGTTTTACTACGGCTGTAGTCAACGCGTGTTGGTTCTCTGCCTGTGGGACTGGGGATGGAGCGGTGCTGGCTGCCATCATCCCACGGAGAGACCGGCGTAAGGGAAGGCGGACACCATCTTTCTGCTACTCTATTCCCCCGCCGTGCTCTCCTCTCACGTTTTCTCGCAGCACTACGGAGTTGTTTGTTTGGTAGTTTGGAATGAAACTGCTTGCTGCAGTAGTGCATTATGGATACGTTACATGCGGGAAAAAGACTGCAGAACAGAGACGTAAGAAAAACACTACATGCAACGTCGCTGCCAGTATTGGATGTTCTGGGAAGCCTGATCCCGAGACTTTTTGTGCATATTAGAAAATCTAAGTGAAAATCTAAAGGAAAAGATGGTGGCATTGTGGTCAGCTGTTACTTAAAGCTTGCAGGTAGAGAGATGCAATTTGCTAGCTGATGCCCGAGGTTATTCAATTCTTCCTGTCCCTCTTGCTGAGTTCTTAAGGAACACGTGGTCAGGGTAACAGCAGCGGTGCTGCACATAAGGGCTCTCATGGGCTTGCTGGGACTGGGAGACACCTGGGGCAGGAGGGGGACTTCAGAGTGTATTGTCCTTGCTGGAAATGAGGTGGGTAGGATGAGGAAAAGGAGCGGTTTGTGGCTCTCTTCTCAGATTTCTGCCTGTATTTATACCTGGGCCCAATAAAGGGTTATCTTCCTTTGGTTTTATGTGTTTGTTTGCTTTTTCCAATGCTTCAGGTTTCATTGAATGTGCACTTGTTTTCGGATGGGGAAAGAGGTTTCCAGAGGAATTACTCCAGAATGGGTCAGGGGCTGCTCTGTGTGACTGCCTCAGCTTCTGAACACAAAGATTCAGTTTAATCTAAGGACACTCCTGTGGAGGTCCCTCTTTTTTTTTTTAAGTCATTTTGTTACTTTAATGTGTGATTATTATTTTTTTGTTGTTTGTTTTGCATAAAAATAAAAAAAAAAAGAGTGAATCTCTAAAAGTTTTTAGTATCCTTTTTGCATTTGTCCATAGGTAAATGTGAATGTGTTGCACAGGAGAACACAATTTGCAGATTTGACATAAGGGAGAAGAAGGAAAAGGTGACATCTTTTCAGTATCTGTCGGTGACTGGGAACCATTACAACTCATCTCTATTGCCTCCCCTTATTTACTTATTTTCCCTCCTCTCCTCTCCAAATTTCCCAGCATATTTCAATGAATGGCAGCCTATGCCCACCCTGGGTGGAAAGCAAGTTATGATGGAAAAAAGCATGCTAAGCCCACTTTTTTAAATTCAGGATGATATTTAGTGCTACTTCTTTGGTGCTAGATGTGAAGTTGTTTCAGAAATGGCTGATGTATCTCAGCAAAACAGTTGAAGTCGTCACTGTGTGGGTTGAAATAGGTTAATGAACACCAAGGACTGTGCTTTTTCTTTCTGATTTTGGTGATACTTGAGAGGGGAGAAAGAACTGGTGGAGGGCTGTGTCTTGATTCCTTAGGCATACAATAGCCTCTGCTCAGTTACAGATCCTCTAGGTGGGTCTAATATAGTAATTAGATATTTTAACTGAATTGAGAAAGTTCAGGAGTAGAAGATTTTTGAATTTTTAATTGGGCCATAGCAGTCCATTTCATTTTGTTATCTTAATATTGTATCTTACTTTTCTCTGACAACCTCAGTAACCATGAAATAATTTTATTTTTTTTTTTCCTCACTCTTCCTTTCAATTTTTGTTCAGTGGTAGGAGTCTAAATACACATTGGGTTTTGTGGGGTTTTTTTTGTTTGTCTGTTTTTTTGAAGCATTTTTTTTAAATTCAAAAGCATTATGTAACTATTATACAATACTTCATTATATTCATTGTATGTTGAACAGGTTGGTCTACTTCCCAGCACTCTAATTTTTCCACTTTGTAATAGTCTCCATGGCCACACATATCTTACTGTTCTGCAGAAAACAGCAGCATGGAGGAAGTATGCTTGTCCAGTTTCTCAGTATCCATGGTGAATATTGTTTTGAGTGAGGTATAATTGTGGAATTGTCAGATATCTACAGCTTCTGCTGGCTGAAGTTATGTGCCAAAAGGACAGCTTTCTGAAAGGGTTTGAAGTTCCTGATGGAACCTTAGCTACATAGATGCAGTTATCTCACCAAAATACCAAGTATGGTTTAATTTTTAAAAAGGGTTAGAAAATGTAAAATGCACTTAAAGTTCTGTAGAGAATAAGGATTGTATTGCTCCTTCCCTGGGAAACAAACAAAAAAAATAGTTTTTTTGGTTCATGTTGGCAGCCTCTCTCTTCTCTCTCTTTTGGTTTACGCCGATGAGATTTGTGATACGTGGTTCCGCACCTCTATTCATACAAGCCTACTGAATTTGACTCTGCAATCTAGCCTTGAGTTACTGAAATCAAAGCTGTTGTTTCTTAGGAAGTGAAAACATTCCTATTTACTAAAGCTTAAATAACAGATTCATGGAATAGTTTGGGTTGGAGATAACCTTTTAAAGTTCGTTTAATCCAAGCACCCCAACCAGGGACTTCTTTTTCAAGATCAAGTTGCACAAAGCCCTGTACAACTTGACTTTGAACCCTTGCAAGGATGAGGCATCAACAGCTTATCTGGACCACTTGTTCCAGCCTCACCACTTTCATAGTGAAAAAACACTTCTTAATGCCTAATATACATTTATGCTCTTCCAGTTTAAAAACATTGCCCCTTGCTCCGTTAGTACAAGCTATGCTAAAAGTTGTGTTTGTTTGTTTGTTTTCTTGAAACCTTTGCTTGTTTTTTAGCCCATCCTTTTCTGGGTGAAAATCCCACTTGAATTAATCAGATTCAGCTTTGCTCCATTATCGTGGTTGGCAGCCTAGAGCTTAGTCCTCCAGAATTTTCTGCATAATGTCTGATGTCAGGGGGAAGTTTTTCACTGAGACAGTGGAGAGATGCTAGCACAGGCTACTCAGAGAGGCTGTGGATACCCTGATCCTGGGGGTGTTCAAGGCCAGGTTGGATGGAGCCCTGAGCAGCCAACCCATTTATTTGATGTAGGAGACGGAACATGATGGTCCTTGAGGTGCCTTCCAATCCAAGCCATTCTATGACTCCAGGATTCTATGACTGTATGATTTTATGATGCTGCAATATTTGAATGGGGCATTGATATAAATCTGAAGGCCAACATGTTTATTGCCACTATAGTGTGAAATTGATATTGCAACCTGCTCACAGATTCTTCACTCTTACCTACTTTGGCAGTTTGCTATTTATTGTGCATCCAAGATGAAATTTGCTCTTCAGTGGTGCTTTTCAGAGATGCCTGGCAGTAGCTGAGGGAATAGTCTGAGTGGCACTTCTTTCTCTGTGTACACTCTGGTTCTGAAGATTTAATATTTTTGTTAAAGTTATGTTACCGTCAGTGCCTATTGGATGATACAAACTACGTTTGAAAAACTTAGGTAGTTGAATCAGTAACTACTTCGAGTAATCTTTCACTTGGTTGTTAGATATGAAGTCAATGTTCACCCATCCCTCTCTTTTCGGAATACATATTCAGTTGGTAGCTGCAGCCTACCTATGCATCATCAAAATCAAACTGAACAGCCCTTCTTGCTATTAGTGCTGAGACCTTCTCACCAGTCATTCACTGCGTCAGTCTCTCCTTTTGCCTGGTCCTCTTAGGCAGAGTTACACCGTGAATAAAGGATGTAGATTTAGGCATATGAGCTTGTCTTTGTCTTGAACAGTCATGTGGGCAGTTCCAGTTTGGCTGAGGATGATGGGCAGCCTTGTTCGTACGGTAATCTTTGTTGTGTTACCACTTTTTTTTCTAAGGATCATGGTGTCTCTTGAAATGCAATATAACCTCCCTTCCATCAGTGGGTTTCTGTACCTTGTTTGCAAATTGTGGAGCTTTGCTACTGTGAGGTGCAGGACATTCCACTGGACTGCCTGGTTTGTCTTGTGCGGCTGCCATTCTTACGATTGTACTGAAGATCATGCAAGAGTGACTGGGGATCTAATTAGTCAGACAGAGGGTGACACAGGCAGCAGAGTGGGAGCAGAATGGGCTAACATGTATAGGACAGTGTTTTGATCAATTTTTCTGAAAGTTCCATGCTGCATTGTTCTCACATCTTAACCAGAACTAGAATTAGCTTCAAGGCAGGTCCTTGCACACAAATGTGCTAATAATTGATTTAAAGTGTCCTCTGGGGATCTAAGGACCAGGAAAAATCTGAAGGCATGCCATTTGTTGCCAGCCAACAGAGCTGTATCTTCAGGATCACAGTTTTAAGTCACCCACGGACTTGGACATCCTTTGTATTTGGAGTAAGGTTTCTTCTTTTTCAAACAGCATGACTTTTATCCATGATAAGATGGCATGGTTTATGTTTTCATATATCTTCCATTCCTTTAACCTAGTTTAAATAGCCTTTAAAGTGTACCGTTCCTTTGATTTTCCTTTTCTCTTTGTTGCACTGTGAAGGGCTGTAAGTGAACGGCTGATTCTTTGCTCAGAAAAGTATCATATGGAGGAGCAAAACATAATTTTCACAGCCGTTATTACCGGTGACAAAGACTTTGCAGAATTTATGAGGTACAGAGGCAAATGCGAGACTGTGACTACTAAGTCCATCATTACAATTGCAGGATGTAGCACTCATTTTAAAGTTGATTTCTGCGCAGTTACAAAATTGAACCTTATTCCTAATCTCCTGCGAGCACAGATTGTGTACAAATCTCAGCAAACATGTCTGGATCTCATGCGTAATGTCCCCTGCAGATTCATCTGAGCTAACCTCAATGCCTGCTTGGAGTCTGTTGTTGCTAATGGGTTTCCAGAAAAGCTGAGGGTCTCACTCCCCTCCAAATAGCCACACTCTTCAATAACTCAAATGGAAGCATGAGATTTCGATGTACATTTTCATAGATGTTTCTCATGTCTCTCTTTTCTGCTTTGTTGAGGCACCAGTGAGCTCACAATCCTGCTTCACAGCCCATCAGTTCAAATCAATCAAGAGAAGAAGAGGAGGAAAAAATCCAACTTTGATGGAAACACACATACTGCAAAAGGCAGTTGTATCACATTTATATTCTGCTGCATGCTTCTGTCACCCACACTTGTAAAGTATTCGGTGGAAAAAAGAAGTACGTTTAATTTCCACACATGCAATAATTTACTGTATTTGCTGAGTAATTACCAGTACCTTTTATACAGTAACTTATTTTTTCTACTTCTTCCATTCATTGTGCATGGGAGAGTTCACAACTCATGAACTGAAAAGCAAGTCAGTTTGTGTTAGCTGCTTGTTTTTAAATTGATTGAGACACTCAGAAACTTGAAAAATATATTTCATGAAACACAGGTGGAATTTTTTGCAGAATCCTATAAGAACCATTTAAGGGAGAAAGGAAAGGTGCTGGAAGAATGAAAAGCCATCATAAAACCATGGTTTTTTTTCCCTATTACATCTAAATCACACTCCTTTGTGCTGGGGGCTTGCTTGTAATACCAGTGAAGCACTCCTGCGAGAATAATGCTGTTCTGATGGCATACCATATTTGGGTAAATGAAGTCAGAAGTACTGTTTACACAATCTCACACAGGAATCTTACCCTCTCACAGAGCAGTCTTGCTGTATATTCATTTTCTTGCATGCTAAAAATCTTTCCCACCTGTCAGACTGGCTTTGGCTGCACTCATTAAACACCATACCAGCTCCAGCAGGCAGACCTGGGGCAAGCAAGGGAGGACAGCCTGCAAAGAGCAGGGTGGTGGGATAACTGCCCTTGCAGAATGCAAAATGCCTACAGATGATACTTTGTAAGGATAGAACCTGCTGGTTGCTTTGAGTGCTGCTGTGCTACTCTTGAAGAAGTGGGGAGGTGTCATCCAACTTCAGTGTGGTTGAGGAGGGAAAATGCATGACAGCATAAACATCTTTCTGGTGTGCCTTAGAGATTTGTCAGGAGGCTCAAAATCCCTGCTTCTAATAGTTGTGGTATATAGTAGGTTGCAGAACTGTTGGCTGTAACCTACCAAGCTGAAAGTGGAACAGATTTCAAAGAACTGGGTGTGAGTGCTGTCTCCAAGAGAGAGACATGGTCCTGTTGGAGCACATCCAGAAGAGAGCACTAAAATAACCCAAGGGATGGAACACCTCTCCTGTGAGGACAGACTGAGAGAGCTGGGGCTGTTCAGCCCAGAGAAGAGAAGGTTCCAGGGAGAACCTGAAAGCAGACTTTCAGTATCTAAAGGGAGGCTATAAGAAAGAAGGGGACAGGACAGACTCTTTAACAGGGTCTGTTTTGATAGAACAAAGGGAGATTTAGGTTAGATGTAAGGAAAAAGTTTTTTTATAGTAAGTGTGGTTAGGCTCTGGCACAGCTTGCTCAGAGATGCAGTGAGTGCCCCATCCGTGGAAACACTCAAGGTCAACTGGACCAGGCTCTTAGCACCTCATCTGCTGTAGGTGTCCCTGTTCAATTCAGGGGAGCTGGACTAAATGGCCTTTAAGGCACTCTTTCAACTCAAATGATTTTATGATTTATGAAAAATTAATTGATTGTGGATCATCTTTGCAGTAGAGGTACTTGGGGATCCAAGCTGTTCATAGAAAGTAGTTCAGCTTGTGAATGGTGATAGTTGGTATGTTTTTTAACAGCAGAACAAGGTCAGTCAGATGACACCATTCTCCAGTGGTACGTTTCTAATGCTAGGGTGAGTTGGGAATTTCATGTCTCCCTTGTGCAAATGTAAGCCAAAAATTTACAGAGGTTTCACATCCTTGCACCATTCAGGCAAGGCAAATTAGTCTCAGTTACCTTGAGAATACAGACTGTTATTTGGAAAGACATACCACAACTATTAGGAGCAGGTAATGTCTTTCAGCAAATAAAATACCACTCAAGATACACCCAATGTCCTCTGGACCTTATTGAGACTCTATTACTTGCTTCCTCCATGTGTCTGTGTACTCCAGGTACAGATGCAGTGTGCACAAAGAGGTGTTCTGGCTGTGGTTCCAGAGGAGCAAACAAAGGACACATTTTGTAGTGTTTTTGGATAAACCTGAGGTAGGTCATGGGTTGTGCATGGCAGACACGTGGCTACAGTGAGACTGCCAAAACAAGAAGAAAGTTATTGGTACATAACTTCAGGCACCACTGCAGCATGGAGAGAAGCAACTGTCTGTGTGAGGTTGACCAATATAGTGCCTCCACTTCTGCTCTAGTGTATTTCCTGTACTTGAAGCCATTAATCCCTTTATCTGAGAAATAAGTTGAAAATTTTCAAATATGTTAGATAGGCAACTGAAAGGCAATGAAGAGTTTGATTATCTTCAACTTGAACGTTACACAGAAGCTGTGATGACAATGTAGAGGCCAAATTAATCTGTCCTGCCACCCCACCCATGGGGACGTGCAGTTCACGTAAGCAAAACAGCACCTGGCTCACCCACAGGCTATCACAGAGTTCAGGTTCAGATTACATAAGGGGTGCTGCAATTGGCCTGTACGCAGCGTGCCTCAGCTAAGGCATTATGCAAGACAGTTGCAGAATATAACTAATTCACAGGTGTTCAGCAAGAACGTTAGTGTCTGTGCTACAAGAAAATATCTTTCAAGAGAGGTTGTTCAAAGATTGTGTCAATCATTCCCTTCTGTGATTTGTATGAGAATGGAGGAAATTTTGACTAGAACTGGCTAGTTTATTACTTCACTTCTCTTGTGCAGGCAGTTTCCATAGCAAAATAAAATTCAGGAACATAGAGAATTCTGCCAAAAATTACTCCGGATTTAAAAATTTTGACCTCAAACAAGAAGAAGAAGTACTATTCACAGGAAAAATACTGATATACAGCTGTTTTTTGGAGACTTTGCTTTGTTTTTTATTTAATATTGCAACATAAAAGGAACAACCTTTTTGAGTTGCAGTATTTTATTTGTTTTTGTTTTTACTATGTACATGTTTATTTCTAGAGGAACATGTGAGAGTTCATCCATTCTTTCAGTGAAGAATGTCTTCAGTGAAGTATATTGCTGTCTTCAGTTTGCTGAGATTATACTACTTTTGAATTTGGTATCTAGAGTAAGAAAAAAGAAATGGTGCTTGAATTAACAAATGGAGATTAAGGGTGCAGTGAAGGTCCCCTGCTCTCCGCAGTTCTACTTAAGTAGAATCACAGAATCACCAAGGTTGGAAAAGACTTCCATGATCATCCAGTCCAACCATCCACCTATCACCAATATTTCCCACTAAACCATGTCCCTCAGTACAGCATCTAAACATTTCTCAAACTCCTCTGGGGATGATAACTGCACCACCTCTCTGGGCATACATTTGTGTTCTTTAAGTAGGTTCTTACAGAGATTTTCTGGAGTCTGTGGTTCTGTGTTGGACATAAGAGGTAAAGTAAGGGAGTAGGGAACCATGAAGGAAATTGTTTTTGGTTGACCATAAGTACAAGCTGTTTGTCTTACTGACATGAAGAAAATGTGATGCCATTTCAGATAGAATGAAACATTTTGTTTGCTTTGTGCTCTTTACAGCATCTAGTCCCTATCTATAAAATAAATATATAGACAAACAAGATAGCAAGAAAGAGTTCAACTTTGAAACCAAATGCTGGCACTGTTGACTGAAACTATATTCTTCTGTCCATTCTCTGACTGATTTTCAACTTCTCTGTTCTTTCCTTCAGATTTTGAAGGTCTCTTAAGGGAAGGCAGCCACCTGGTGTTCAGCAGAGTACCGGTGGTATAAATAGGATGGGCTGCATTTATTTAATATTACTTGTGTTTCCCAAGAGTGACAAAGGAAAGAGGAACCAAATTTTTCCCACCTCAGTGTAACAACTCTTCAACTGAGAAGTTTTTTATTTTTCCTAAGCCCGTAACAATGTTCCTCCCCAGGCATCACACCTTGCTTCCTACTACCACCAGAGTTATAAGTAAACTTAAACAACTTTCATAAAGAAATACTAATGTCTAGCTAAACAAAGAGTAATAAAAGGAGGTTCCATTCCAAATAATGGATGAATAAAAGTCACCTTATTTGTTTCTGTTGGCTTTCATCTCTAAATATGAAGGTACAGATCAAGTAAACAATAAATGTTAACTTCCTGACACTTTTTCAATACTGATGGATCTGCATTTCCTGTCATGACAGTCTGTATTTTCCAGTACATAATGATCTACAATTAGTCTGCAGTCTTTAATCCAACCTAATGCTCATGTCTTTGGTTCAACACCATCAGGGTGCTCAAAGGGAAATGCAGCTTTAGAGTATCAAGTAATCCATTTCAAGAAGAAGCTTGCCCTTCAGTGACTTCCAGGCAGTAGCCCTATAAATATTCCATTTACACAGAAAAAAATCATTATTACTATCAAATAATTGGCGTTATTTTAAGGAGAATTATGTTGATAGTCTTAATACACAAAATACACTGTATTATATCTCAGGCTAGATGAACTTAGGGGTGGGTGTTATTATCCTTCCTGGTAGTCTGGAATCCAGAGAGCATCTGGAGTATGTTGTCCCTTTCTCATATGACCTTGAAATTTGTCCTACTCACCTATGTTCAGGTTGCCATCAGGGCAGAGACCATCATTAACTAATGCTGTTGAAACATGTGTGGGATACTTTCTTGGAAGTGACTGTGCTAAGTGAGGGAGTTGCTTGTTGCTGCACTCCTGGCAGCATGTGATGATCATCATCTGCCACGTCAGTGCCCTCCATGACAGATGTTGTCCACTGCCGACTGCAATTTAGCATCATCAAGAAGGGAATTTCTGACTGAATTTGCAATTTTTTTAAAAAACATATTTTCAGAAGCTATTTTTTGGTACTAGAAATATCTACTTGACTAGTGCTTTAGGAAAGACTGTTTTTTTTGTAAGCCTTCACTTGCTTGCCAGAACTTACCTTGGCTAACAAATAACTTTATCTTCTTCAGTTATGTCTTTTTGGGAAACTAACGTCTTCATAACACATCCTTATATTATTAATGTTGCCTTCCGTGTACAATAATAAGGCTTCATTTATCTTCAGAGATATTTCTTCCTTGGATTCATTTATACAGTTGAAACTGTTTCTGCTCCTGTCGGAGACTTGATCTGATTGATGTACCTTATAGTCCTTAAAGATGACTTTATCTGATCCAAAGTTATTCATGGAGTTCTTAGCTGAATAACTCAGTGAAATGGCTTCCCAGCTTTAAACTCTTGCACCAGAGACATCAAAAAAAGTTGATGTTTGGCTGCATTATTCTGGGCAGGAAAATACACTTGTAAGTGTGAGTAAAGTTCCAAAGACAGACATGCTTTGGAAATAGTAGTTGTCAAAAACAAAGAATAACAACAACAACAGAAAAAAAAAAAAAAAAAAAAGGAGGGATTTGTTGAGTAGAGACAACTTTTCATATTTGTCTGGCTCCTGAATTCCTTTTGAGACCACAATAGTTCCTGATCTCAGGAAGTCTGCCCTGATTCGGAGGACTAGCAAAACCACTGTTCAGCTCCAAATCCTGTTTCACAGGTCTCATGCTAAATTTCACCTTGGAGTACATGGAGATTAGATTTGCTTCTTACAGTGACATAGGCAGTAGTTGAAGACAGCCAATAGAAAAATACTAAGCAAAATAGTAAGCATTAATGCTTGTAAAATTTCATTTAGATCTGTAGTCTGCAGCAGAAGCCAGTCAGTACTGAAGATAACAAAGAAAAGAGGAAAAAGTATTTATTTCTTCTTTAAAGTATTCAGTGGGGGAAACAGAAAAACAAGAATAAAATCTACACTGTTTTGTGAAGGAGAGGTGAGTCAGGCAGAAAATGGTATGTTAATTAGAGCAGAGAGAGCACAGCGTGAGTTTCAAGTAAAGCTCATAAAATCACAGGACAGAAAAGCACATTTTGCCATCTTTGCCTTGGTGGTGTCAAAACCTAAATATGTTTTGTTTGGCACTGAGTGGCTCTGTGGGAAAAAAAGAGGATGATAGTAGGTTGGGATGCCTGTGTCTTTCTAGGCATCAGCCTAGGGCATTTCCTGTGCTTCGCCCCTTGTCAGCTCCTCTACTCTGTCATAACAGAAAAATCCACTTATCTTCTCTGCATGTGACCAAGCCCTCAGGGTGAAGTGTCCATCTCAGGATGCAGTGGTGTTCATCATCCTCAACAACATTTTAGGAATCCTGTCTTCACAACAACTCATGCCTTACCTGCTGGCATTGTCTGCTTTGTGTGACTGGTTTTGTGTGACTTTCTGAGTCATACGACTATTCTGGGTTTTGTTCACACATTCAGTAGCAGAGCCTTCAACAGCCTGGCTGGCAGGCCAGGTTCTTTTCAGGTTGGTTTCCATCTTGGCTTTCTGAAGAATCTGGTACTTCCCAACCTTGTTTGAATATCCAGTTGCCCTTCCTTAATTTACTGATCATCTCAATCTTCATTTATTATTTTGTCTTACAGTTTTGATTTTATCTCCATGTAATAATGATGTCAGCAGAAGGAAACTGAGGTTTCTTCAATAACTGTATCAGGAGAGTAAAGTGTGATTACGTGGAAGAATTAGTAAGGGCATTTTGGGTAGTAGCTGCAATACTGAGTTTGTTTTAAGTCAGAGTGTGAGATTCCAAGTTTCAATCAAACCATCAGTGATTCAAGATTGGTACTTCAAAAAATGATTTATGCAGTCAAAGAATTCTTCTGCTGGAAGGTTTTGCTGATGAATTGTGGAGTGCAAGAAGTAATTGAAATATTTCAGTTCAGGTGAGTGACAGATGGGAATTAGAAACTAATTCTCAGAACTTCAATCTCCCTCAGCCTTAATGTAGCAGAAATGGTTCATGCTCTGTTTATCCATTTGCTTTAAGCAGTAGCTGAACATCCAAGCAGTTGACAGCTTGCAGACAAATGCTGGGGTGCTGGGAAAATGTAGTTGTTATCTTGAAAGGCATGCAAAACTTCATGTGATACATGCACAACGTGCCTGTATATGACAAATGTGGGTTACTGAAGATAAAGCTGGACTTTCAGTGGGATGGCAAAAGGCAGGTGATATGACATAGGAGAGGTGGAAAAAAAAATCTGAATGAAGTGGTATAAGTGGTAGTGATTATGTGAGTATCAAGAGATGTAAAAAGATGTTGTAGGAACGAGCCTTTGTCTCTGCTGCCTTCCTGTTTTATTTATATCTTCCAGGCTGAAGGTGGGGTCTCCACCTTTGGTCCTATTTTAACTTATCTATGTTAATGCAGACCTTCACTTCTACAGACCAGTCTATAAAGCAGAGCCCTCTTAGTGCTCCTTTTCTCTACTTTCGCTTTTGGAACACGCACCTAGTTTGACCAACTGAGCAAACAGGGAAGGGGTTTCTTTTGCTTGTCTTTTATACACAGTAATGCATATCTTGTCTCAGGAGCATCTTCTGAAAAGGCATCTAAACTTGACAGCTATCTTCCAGAGAAGTATACATTCTTTCCCCCTTTCTTTCCACCTGGACATGAAGGGAAAGTTTGTGGTACTGATCACGGCTGACAGCTGAATTTGTTGCAGCTAGAGGAGTTATATAGGTTTATGGAAGAGGATAGCCTGTGTCATGTGAAAGTGAATTACAAACGTAAGCAGGCAGCCTATGCTTTACACATCACTGTATGAAATTAAGCCAATCAGAATAGTACTTGAGGGTTTTCTTTCATTTCTGGTTTACTTAAGTTAAGCAGTGAGTAATGCAGGTATTCTGTCTCTTTCTAATTGCTGTGTTAAATTTTTTCAACTTTTTAGAAATCTTTATTCTGCTAGCCAAGTCTTAGCTCCCATCTTGGTCATTCTTACAGCCTTAACATGAAACAAAAGACAAAAATAAATTGCAAACTGAAATCTTTGGGTGTCCATTTTTCAAGACAAATGCTAGACTTTTTGATGCTCTTTTTTTTTTTTTTTTTGATGTGCAGTGCTGCCAGGGATTTTCCATACCAACTTTCTTCCTCCTGTTGCAGCCTTTTTCACAGAATTTGAAAGATTTTTTGATGCTCTTGAACTTAATGGCAAACCTTCTTCGAGCTGAACAAGCCCAGCTCTCTCAGCCTGTCTTCATAGTGCCCTATGGTCATCTTCATGGCCCTCCTGTGGACTCAGTTCCAACAGCTCTGCATTCTCCTTTCTTGGAGACACACTTTTTTCAAAAGATCTGCAATTTGAATATGCACTTCCAGACCATCCACTGTTTTGTTATTGGATTTGGGTTTTTTTTTGGTTTTTGGTTTTTTGTTTTTTTGCTGTGAGAATTAAGAACAAATTATTCCTTACCTTTTTGTCACAGTCTTCTACCTATCCAAGGACCGTTGTACTTCACTCCCTCTCTGGATGAAATAAACACTGATTTATTTAGGTATTTCTTTTCCAGACAAATTTGAGTTGAGCTGTTTAGACTTAGCCCGAGGTGTATGCTCATCTGTTTTTTTTTTTCCTGTCACCTTCCACCCTATTTTGCTAGCTTTGTATCTCTTCATAACTAGAGGACAATCAAATCATGTTAGTTTCTCTGACACCCAAAAGAGCTGGAGCTTGCTCAAGTGTTTATTCTGCCACTGAGGAACTTCCAACACTGACAGACTTCTTCAGGAAGTTTCACATCTAGGTGATTTGGCCAGAAAGGAAATAGGTGAGACATAAAATAGCTTGACAGAAGTGGAAAGGATGGATGCTCTGTTGCATTTAGGTCATGAGTGTCCAGGGACTAGAAACAAGCTGTGGGTAGGTTGATTACCTTACAGTGTGCTACCACCTGCTGAGCACCTGGAGGCTGCCACTGTCAGGTGGAATGTTGAGCGTGATATGTGACTGCTCTGATTCCTTTGTACCAGCTCCAGTGTCTGTGGTTACAATCACAGCTTATCTGCTGCTGACTGGGTACAGATCAAATGTCTAAGCTACTAGAATTTCCAATAACTCTCTGTCTAATAAGCATCATCCTGAGGAGGGTACACAGGAAGGTCAACCCTAATGTAGTCTCTGAGTTTTAAGAAGCCAGGGCTTTAAGGTGAGTTACTACAGATGATCTGTTTTAACTAGACACATAGACTGGATTAAATAAATAAATGTTTTATAATGCTCTAAGCAAAAGCAGCAGGAATGTAACTGAGAACAATGTTTTTAGCATGACTTTGAGCATAGGACAGGCTTCTGTAGCCCTAAAATGTTCTCATAACACATTGAAAATTAGCCTAGAAATGAAAAGGAATTAATTAAAATGTTAGTCTCACTTCGCTAACCACTTATTACTATGATAGCGTAGCTAAGTTTTTTAATGAGATGTGCCAATTATAGATGTTTTCTTTTTCAAAAACGTAGGGAAAAAAGATTTTCAAGGTCAATCACTGTCTCTTTTCATTTAAAAGAAGATATACTCCTTTTTAAAGTGGTTTTGAAAAATGGGTTTTGAGGAAAGGACTATTCCCATGGTCAATATGAAAAAAAAATAAATAGCCAGCTCAAGTATCCATTTAATCCACTTTAAAACCCACTGCATTACACTGAAATATAGTTGCTTTCTGTGCTAGATGAAAAGGAAGAAGAGAAAGACTTTGAAAGTTTAGAAAATAATTGGCATTACATGAAATTTGATGATATGCTGTATTCTACAGTTTTCTCTGATAGATTTCCCCTAACACAAGAGTGTGTTCATAAGTAGCATATTTCCTTTTTTACCATGAGGCTGTTGTACCAGAGGACTTGATTGTCATTCTGCTCTTCACATGAACAGATACTTCAGATAGAAGTATTAACCAGTGGCAGTTAAATTGCTTTTCCTTTTCAGAGCCTGTGGCCTTTGGATAAAAGGTGGGGGAATATCTTGACACTCAACTTTTTTCAGCATCTCTGCTATTCCTTGTGAGGATGCCTTCTCCTTTTAGTCTGTATGCCTGCTCTTTGACCTTTCCCTGGAGGCCCCACGAGGGCTAGCTCTATCAGTGATGCTTTCTGCTGCCAATCAAGACCTACCTTCTGCAACCACAGCTGCATGCAAGCCCAGCTGGTCGCAGAGGGCCGTGCTCTGCTGACACCTGCATCACTGTAATCTATTTGAAGTGTTGAAGGAAGAATGGAATGCAGACCTTTGCTTTCTCTAATGGATTTCACTTGTCTGTGCCACGAGATTTGTTTCGTCTTTGTTGCAACCTCACCCTCAACCCTCTTACTGCTCTCATCTACCACCCTCTTCCTTTGATTCCTCTGAAAAGGCAGCAAAACTAACCTTTTCTGTGCTTGTTTCACCATAAAAAATTATTTGCATTGTGTGTCATTTAGAGTGTTAGCAAAGCTTATCTCCAGAGCAACCATTTATACTGTGAAACATTTGTATTTTACAAGTCACAGTGGGGTGGTCTCTGTAGGAGTCAGACAAAGCAAAGCCTGGGTGCCTTTGGCTTCCCTGTGAAACCAAAGCAGGGGAAGTGATGACTGTTCTGGAGTTGCACAGCCGTTTCTCTGTGATGAGTGGCTTGGAGACCAGCAATACTTCTTCCCCTAATTCACTGCCCATAAAAACATTTAGCAGGAAATACTACTGCAGCCAACCAGAAGTTTAGAGGTGAAAATACTGTTTTTTCAGAAACCCAGGTTTTCAGGAGTTTGTCCCTAAGTTATATTTTCTATATGTTCCTGCGTGGTCCTTTATGCAGAGCATGCAGCAGAGAAAGACTAGCATGGAATGATAGAATCATAGAATTGTCTGAGTTGGTAGGGACCCTTCAAGGCCATCTAGTCCAACTCCCCTCCAGTGAGCAGGGATATCTACAGCTACATCAAGAGCTCAGTCCAGCTTAGCCTTGAGTGTCCCCAGAGACAGAGCATCCACCAGCTCCATGGGCAACCTGTGCCAGTGCCTCACTGTCCTTATCATAAAAAAATAACAAAAACAAACAGCAAAAAAAACACCTCTGTTTTTCTATCCGTTCTAAATCTTCCTTCTTTTAGATCTCTTTTATGTACATGGGTATATTATTTGTGTGTGTGAACGTATATGTGGTTTTTATCACTCTCCCCTTTCTTCTCCTTAATGCTGCAGTGTTCCACTCCTTTTCATACACCATCCCAAGTCTCCTGAGAGACAAAGCCTGATGCTTCACCCCAGCTTCCAACCAGCTAGCTCAAGTAGAAGCAGCTTCATAGAACAATATGGCTCAAAAAAGAGTATTCACCCAGATGCTTGAGGGTTTGGTAGCTTTCCGCCAAGGAGGTATCTCAGACCTGATTCAGGCAGATGTGTGAGGACAGACAGTGCTGGGGCAGCTGATGTACAGACAGCCTGCAGTACCTGCAGCTGGCTGTGTGGCTGCTCTGCACACCATGCGGTTGGGGTAGTTACATTTCCCTAGAGAAATGATAATGATGAGGAGTGATCTCTGCCAGTGGCCTCTTTTCTGGCACTACCGCTGGGTTGAGCATCCACATAAGACAGTGGTGGGAGCCTTTGTCTGGGAGATGAAATATCACTGCCTGATGCTGTCCTGATCATGGGCCACTTTGAGAAAAGGCAGCTTGTTAAACAGTCATTAAAGTTTGTGCGCATGAAGAAAACGTCCAGAATGGAAAACAGTCACTAGCCAGCCTATGAAAAACTAGTAGAGCAATGGAAGACACAGAAACAGCTCTTTGCTTTGAATATAGAATTGATAGAGTCCACTTGAAAGGAAACTTTCAGAAGATTGTCTCACTTTTCCCTATGGTGTGTTGAAAAGCATTTTTGTTACAATTTGCTGTGGAAGATAACTGTGCATGTGCTCACTCCTCGCAAACCTGGCTGAATCCAGGTCACAGGGCAGTGTGTTGTGCTCAATAAATGTGGACCAATTGTCCCACACAAAGAGAATAACTTTCTATTCTTTTCTGATTTTCCTGACCATTCAACAGTGAGTGACATGAAAGAGAGCTTCCAAGAAAGGGATAAAATGCTTGATCTAGTGGTTGGCAACCCTGTCCACGGCAGAAGGTTGGAATTAGGTGATCGTAGAGCCATTCAATGATATTATTCTATGCAGTGTGTGATCTGAGTTGAAAATGCAGTGCAGCCATATCTTCAAATCCCTTGCACAGTTCCTCTTGCAGCAGGGGGGTGCTGTGAGAATGTCCCTCATCTGCTCTGAAAGCACTGCTCAGAACAGGCTCAGGCTATAAACACACACTGAGAAAAGGAGGTTTTTGCAGGAATGGGAACCCACCACGCTGGGTAGAAGCTGAGCAGAAGTTATGAAACATCAGAATTAAGAATTAGACCTCAGAAACTCACAGACAAAAAGCAATAGCCCATATGCACAGCAAGCACTGACAGTAGTCACCCACCGGTGAGCGTTGTTACATGCTTTATCATGATTTAAGCTATCAGCAGCAGGGTGCAGCAGCACTCACAAGTTGTCTGAATGCTATTTCTGCCCAACTTCCTTGTTTGACAGTGGTTACACAACTGGGTATTAGAGAGCACCATTTGACTTAAAATTCTTCTTTCTTTGGACTCTGTTAGACCATTGCTGACTGATCTGTTGGTTAATTTTAAAACAAATGTTTCTTCATTTTTGTCAGGCTTCATGATGCTGGCATTGCTTTGCAAGCTAGCAAACAGAAAAACTGGTAGTTTGCTGCATCTGTGATAAAAGGACATGTAACTGCTTTTGTTCCCTGATGTGGTCTCAAAAGCTTTCAGTTAATTAATGAAGGCTCCAACCTCGTCAGGAAGTTCATTGAAGCTCTGCCATTTTCACCAGTGGAGAGCACAGCCCTAAGGATCCAAGAGCTGTGTTTGCCTGTACCAGTTTTGTGAAGGAGAAAGCAGATGTGATAGTATTTTGAGGGGAAGAGTTCGCAAGGAACGCTCATGGCATGGAGTAAATTACTTACTATCCAGTTTCTCATCAGTCTCCAAGGAATTAGTGCTTGATTTAATCAGTCCTTTGCTATTTTATTTCTTGGAAGAGGTTGTTCGTTTCGGTAATTACTTTGGAAGTTTCTGTGTTGTCTGAGCAAGACAGAGATATGTAGCATGGCAATAACTTGTAAGTATATAGATAATAATAAAATCTTTCATTTGAATATGGCTTCTGTAGAAGCGTCACGTAGAAGTGTGCTTGTCAGATGTGCACAGTGACTTTCTACAAGCTGCTCCTCCATGTTCAGCCATCTCTTGTAGTGAGTAAAGGAGTGGAGTGGTGTAAACAACAACTGTTGCTTGTTGCTGACTGAGTAGCTCATTTGTATGGACCATAGGCAAAAGGTGAGCTGTTGTCTCTTTTACTCTTCTAACATCCACTAATTCAGTAGGTCCACTGAACTGTCTTCTTTTCAGATCCAGTTATTTTATAGTCTCCATTCCAGAGCTGTGCTGCTGAAATTTGTTTTATATTGTCTGGATTGCAGCTGCATGTCATTCACAGCTGGGCTGAATTTCATCTACAGTATGTATTCCACACTATGTTTGTGATAAAATATATTAAATTTTTTAAAGCCTGTAACATGTCATGTTAATCTGTTGATGCCCAGCACAGGTGAACTCCTACAGGCTTCCATGTACATGCTGTGACTCCTGACTGCATGGATTTATCAAAACGTAACATAAAAATATATTTAAGCAGCAGGGTGCTTTTCCCCTGCTGTAATTTCCTTTAACTCCATACTTAAGGTTCTCTTAAGACTATATTCCTAGTTGAGAAGAAATTGAGATGTGTAAAAAGAGAAAGCTACAAGCTCTGGTGATTTGTGTTGTACAGAGATAGCATATGCTGTCCTTCCTGTTCCAGCTGTGCACAGACAGATCTTTGGTACTGTACAGTGGCCAGTTAAACTGTTCAGTAAATCAGAAGGCTGTTCCTTTAGTGCCCTCCTGTTCCCTCATCCACATATGTCCCTTCTTGGCTTAGCTGAACAGAAGGGCGATCCCAGGTTGTGGTACCTGGCATCTGTGTGCAGGGAGAGGACGGGTGTGGGGATCAGAACGTTACAATGTCAGAAGCATTAGAAGGTCTGCACCTAACTCCACCTCTGACCTTGTTAAGTCATTGGAGTCATTGAAGTCAAATGCAGTCTTCCTGCATTTTGGTCTATGAAATAGGAGCTGCTACTAGTCCCTTAGCTTGCAAAGAATCATGAGAACCATTCCATGGACAACTAGGACGATGAGGTTTCTGATTTTATCTGCGTTGACTTCTTAGTCGTCCTTCTAATATCTGCTACATATTGCACAGTGAAAAAAGTTCAAAAGGAGTTTACTTAATTTGACCTTCCTAACAAACAAATGAATACAACAGCTACGGCTTTAAAAATAAACCGGACTGCTGTGTAGTGTAAGGTATGTGGAACTGCAAAGTAGTTGCAACGTAAGAGGAGTTTAGCAGCCTGATCAGCCCAAAGTGCCACTGATGGACACTTGCACAGACTGATGATTTTCTGCTATCCTGGCATGCAGATGTTCATCAGCTGCACAAGATAAGAGCTCTACAACTCCTTCTGCTGGCTATTTCCCAAGCAGTTTGTTTCTGCTGATGCTACTGTTCTGTATTATTTTATCTCTGTTTTTGTCCTCCAGAAAGCACATAAGCAAAACTCACTGGCTCTGCTGTAATGGGAGGGAGAATGTTATATGCAAGTTTTTTTATTTGGTTTGTTTGTTTGTTTGTAGTTAGGGGTTTTCTTGAATGAAAACTGATGGGTATTACAGGATTGTTCAAAAGTAAAAAATCAGTCTTTTTAATCTGAATCTATTTTTTGTTGTTGTTTAATAGTTTCTATGAAAATAATCTTACTTTGCCTTCTTTTGAAAGCACTCTGTTGTTTAAAAACAATCTGAAAAACAATTTCCACCTGAGCTGCACTCATTTATTTATTTTTTTTGGTGGCCTAGGATTTTTAATTAGACCACATTCGTGTAATGTAGCCAGGCATCCAAGAAGGGGTACCACATTGCCCTGGGATGGCACACATACAGTACTTCTTCATAATATTCTTTAACCTCCAAACATTTCATCACATGGAATTTCCTAGTTGGACACAATTTCTGTGTACTTAGCTCAGAGAAGAAAAACAAGTATATTTTTGCTAGGCTTAAATTCATTAGAGATTGCTACGTCAGTAGGGAGAAACAAGGAAATAGCTGAAGCAAGTATAACTTGGGATTGGAGGTGACATCCATGAAAAATATTCTGTGCTTTTTTGCCTGGCTGGGCTTTGTCCACCGATGTCTTCACAGCATTAATCACAGCTAAAAGGTTCTGTGGGAAACCTTTTGCTCTATGTTAAGAAATACTAATGAGGATGTGGACTTAATGTTTTCTCATTCTTCAAAGGGTATAGTTGCTACAGCTGAGGAAGGAAGGCACCGGGTTTTAATGCTGAGTATGAGAGCATCTTCTCTTAATGATGCTAAAAGAACAGAAGCATAAGATGAACAGCAACTAATATTTCTGGTGGCAGAAAAAGCACTTAGGTTGTAAATACCCTGATACATGGGCAAAGGCCCTATCTGTGCTCTCAGCTAGGAAGTAGGTTAAGAAAATCCAACAATTAGAAATGGTTTCACGCAGCAGCTGCGTGGTAGGACAGCAAGACTAACTTGTACGTCCTTGTAATTGCACGTCCTTGACCTGATGTCAGATGGTGTGCTGTTACCCTCCTAGGATATCAAATATGCAGGAAGGGCAGGGAGACGAAGATATCCATTATGGGTTTATGTGGATGCATAGCTGGGTGAATTGTTTCTCAGGCGCAGTGATTCCTAATGCTGTGGGAGAACAAGTTTAATGTGTCTACGTGGATGAATGTGGTTTTATTTTCATGTGGCTCGCGTAGTTACACCTGCAGCTTGAATTCAGTGTCAGTCTAAACATTGCCCTCAGCTTGCTTTCCAAATCACAAGAAGCCTGTCCTGGTAATCCAGACTGCAAATATGTCAGCATCTCTGATGTGATTTTCTCAGAGACAAATTCCAAATAATTTAGGGCCAACATGATTTATAGCCAAAGACCATAGCCCCAGAATAGAGCACAGTTTATTTGGTTTTTATCTTTAACATTCTGGTTTGCATTTTTAGTAGTAATGGGGTCACAAAAGAGATTTCTTGCCTATTATTTAAACAAGAGTATGTCTGATAGTACATTTTTAGCAAGGTACTCAGAACGGAGCAGATGCATTCCACAATGCAGCAGGGAATGGCGTCGCCTGCTTGAGGTGTCAGGGAGCAGCAGCCAGGAGCTGTGGTTCTGCACATGGCAGCAGTGATCCAATGTTAAGCAGCCAAGAGCAGCAGCAGATCACACCCTGCATTGTATAAAACTTACTGGAACAGAGTGCTGCGAGCAGGACAAGGACACGGAGTGGCAGTTTGCACTGGGCAGGAGAGCAGGGCATAGTACATCTGCCCACTAGTAGACTGGTCACCTATCAGGTGCCTCCCAGACAACGTATCTCATCATGGTCTCCACCAGGCAGAAAGGTCTGGCAAGAAAGATGGTAGTGATTCAGGCAGAGTCCCTGCCTAAAGGAGCAGCAGTTCAAGTCTTCAGCTGCAAAGAGTGCCTGAGTCTGTTGGTGCCGGAGAAGGTGGGCAAGGACTTCACTTGTGTATGGTGTGAGCAGGTCTATGACCTGCTCTGTATGTTGGCAGCACTCAAGGAGGAGTTGGAGAGGTTAAGGGGTATGAGAGAGCGTGAGCAGGAGATAGACTCATGGTGTAACTCTCTGTAAGACAGACATTGAGGTGATACCAACTCTTTGGTTGCAAAATTACTGTTATTGTGAATAGGTAGTGTCCTTGTTTAGCACATCCTCTGTGCAGATTTTTGTCCTTTTCTTGGAGAATGTAGCAGTGTAACTTCACGGGGCATCTGTTTTTCTGAGTTTTGTTAATGCATGGGATGATATCCATGAGCAAAGGAATTCAAAGTGATGTAAGTATCTTACTGAAAAAGCAGGTCCATAAAAATTTCCTGTGAGGTTCGTTTTCATTCAAGATGTCATAATCCTTCCATTCCCTTCTTTCCTTCCCAACCCCTGAAGGTGATTTTGGGGGTCTTCTGTTCCAGGAAATTCAGAAAGAAGGCAGTCTGTGTATTTAAACAAACAAACAAAATAAATCCACGTGCTAGATCCTTGTGCTGACGAGAACATGTGCTGTGTCTCTGCTCTTCCCCAGTATGGTATAATTTTGTCTTGATTGAGCGAGACTTTCTCTTAACGCTGTCACAACTTAACTTTTTAACTTTGGCAGTTGTCTCCAGTGTGTCAGGCAAGATAGAAGAAGCAGTCACATAAGCAGGGCTGCAAAGGACTTGCTCTCTCCTTCTTGTTTGTTTGGGTTTTTTTTCAGCAGCGTAACCCCATGTCACAAGGAGCCTTGTTATGCAATAATGGTGTTGGCATTTTAAATAAAATAACTTGGGAAAAAAATATATCTTAGCATCCCCTAAGAAGTTTGTAGTCAAGAAAAAACAAGTTTGGTATGCCAGAAGACAAACAAAAAAAAACCAAATTGCTGTACTTTGCTTATCCTGATGGGAGTTGAGCTCTGTAGCCTAGCTGTCCTAATGTGCTTTTCCTTTTGTTTTGAAGGACAACAGTGTAGTATCTACATGAACTGGCTCACAGTTACTTGCACAAGTTTCTTTAGTATTATAAACACTGAATTGTAGAAAATAAATCTGTGAGCTCAGAGATGAAGTGACTTGCATGAAGTCACCTGTCATTGTAGTGCCAGGTGCTGTCTTTCCATAGAATCACAGAGTAGCTTAGGTTGAAAAGGACCTAAGATCATGAAGTTCCAGCCTGCCTGCTGTGGGCAGAGTTCCTACCCACCAGATCAGGCTGCTCAGGACCCCATCCAAACTGTTCTTGAACACCTCTAGGAATGGGACATCCACAGCTTCTCCAGAGTCCTAGTCTCATATCCCACTTAGAGGGAATGAGTAGGCCTTGTAGGAGGAGTGCATAGCTTTGTTTCTGAGAGTATTGACCTCTCCCTGCACAGACAAAAGCCTGTTGTGTTCATCTTGCTCCCTTAGCTTCAGCAAGTCTCCTGCAAAGACAGGAGGATTTGAGGCTGGCAGCATCTAGCAGAGGCTGCTACTGCTGGAAAGCAGCAAAAACAGGTGTAAATGAGGAGGTACTTGATTATGTTCATTAGTGGTGTGGGTTTTTAATTCACTGTGTTAGAGAAAATGCTCAACTGCTTCCATGGAATGCCAAACTAAGTGAAAACAGAGGCCTTGAGAGTGACAAGAGGGAGTGGTAAATGCACTGAAGAGCTTCTTCATCAAACGTCAAATGTGTAGAGCTGATAGATTAGTCATAACCCTTTGGGAAGTGTAGCTGGTTTTCTACATACATAACCTCTTTGTATTGTAAGAGGGAAAGAAAATCTGAAGAGTGTGATGCTTAGCAAATTCCACTGTCTTTTCGTTCAGGGAGATGACATTTCTCCTCTCAGGAAAGCTCACACATGCTGTCTGTCTGCTTATGGAAACAAACAGCTTCCAGTGGAGCTGACAAGAATTCTATTATATTAAATCTGAAACTTTTCTTGATCAGCGTCATTTAAGCTGTTTTCATGATTTATTTTAGCGATCACTTGTAAGGATGCAAGGGACAAAGATGTCTCTGCAAGTAAAAATATGATTCTGAACTTCTGGACCTGAAAAATGGACTATTTTAAGAATGCTGTTTCCTTCTCTTTTTCAAAAGGTTTGATTTTCTGTCATTATAAAAATACAATTTTACTGCTCCACCAGGATGCAGTTCTTTTCTGGAAATGTGCATTTAGGGTCTCACTGGATGGCTGATGGCTAAATCAAGTATAGTCTCATGAGGTTACATGTGTTTTCTACTTAGGGAATATCCTAATGCAATGACTTTGTGGTACTGAATACAGAACTGTTGCGATGGAGATTTTTCCAGCTGAGTTCAGCAGGCTCAGGAAATATCTGTTGTGTAGTGACCTGTACAATCAATGGCATCCTTTTCAAAATGTCAGGGTCTCTTTCAGACCTGAAAAGACCTTTGTTTGTATTCTAAATGCAATTGTTTAACGGATAGGAAAAAAAGAGATTTGTTTTTCTGAAATTCCACTTAGAAATGACTTTTCTAAATAAAGTGGTTTAAAACTTAAAAAGGAGATGTAAAAGACCAAAAAAACCCTACTTTCTGACTTTCTGGGATATGTTTCACTAACTTGCAGCACAAGGCCATTGCCGTAACAGCCAGTCGAAGCTGATACCAGCAAGTATGATAGTCTGTCCCCCAATGGGCTAATCCTGCTTCACTGACAAATGCATACCCTTCCCATGAGGAAGTTTTGGCTAATTTGTTTTTTATAAACTTGTTGCAGCAACCTTGGGACAGTGCATAAAAGGATGCCTGAGAAGGGACGTCAGGGGGTTTTCTCTGTCATCTTGGTGGTTATCATTGCTGTTTGCTGGTTCGAGACTGTGATCTTTGGACGAGTACACTCAGCCCCCTATCTTTTCTCCATCACTGCAGGCCAGCACGGCAACACCTCAAAACAGGCCTTCGGAATAGATTGGTGATCAAACTTTCTCCTTTCCATCTCTGACTCTCATTCTTCCTCTGTTTTCCTCAGTTTTCTCTTTTCGATCTTTTCCTCTCATAAAATTATTAAGTAATTGCAAGGCCTGTTTTAGTTTCTGAAAAACTGAATCTCTTATAAAGTGATTAAGTTGTTAGGTGGCTGTGAGCCTTATTTCAGTTCCTTAAGGTTGTTTAGCCACACAATTTAAGATGTATTCTAAGTGTCAGAGTACCAGTATTTTGGGGATGATTTTGTGCCAGTATTCTTGGGATTACTGCAGTTACTGCAAACTGATGTCCGTGTGTGGACATTTGTGTATTGTTTTACGTTAGTTTATCCTGGGGTGTTTGTGAATCTGGTCACCCCTTTCCTCCCCTTATGGGCAGAATGTGACAACAGGGCAGCTTGTTGCCATAACAAGAAGTGATTCACTACGTATGTGAGCATACATAGTGAATTTTCTGGAACACTCACACAGCCTCATGGACTCAGCTGCATCTAATCAGTATGTCTGGTGGTTCCTAAGGTGGTAACAGGACTGAAAGCACAGCTGCTAGGAGTCAAAATGTGTTTTTTCTTTTTTCTGCTATTCAGTTTACCTGACTAATACAAACTTCGTTTTTGCATCTTCCATATCCTCGGAAGGAAGGAAGGACAGTAACTATATGGCAATAAATGAAGGTAGTTGTTTCAAAGGGTTGAGATATTCGTTGTCATTTGGTTGCCTAAAAACCTCATCTGAAGTTTGTTGTTGGAATTTAAGATGTTGAGTGAGTTATTAAGACAAAAAATCTTATGTCTCTGTTGCTGTAATGGAATGTGCAAGAAACATTTATTATTTACTGATATCTGCTTAATTACAACTGTCAGAAGCAAGTCAGTGCTAAGAGTGCGTGGAGAAGAATGCTAGATAGCACATTCATTCTTAGAGGAATGAATATAAGAAGTCTCCATTCGTTAAAAAATTCATAATTTCACATGAAGTAAGTACAAATTTTAAATGACATTCTATTTTCAGGTTTCCCAGTTTTCCCAGTTACTGTATTTATTGTATATTTTCCACTGTTTGTCAGAAAGTAAAGATTTTGCTCCGGAATTTTAGACAAGCAAGCTCTGTGAAAGAGGAGCAGTGAATTCTTCCAGTTGGCAAATGATGTGAAAGCCCTAGGTTGGCCAGTCAGCATATGAACAGCTGAATACCTACTTGCAAGATTTGCAGCAGCTTGTTTGCTTAAAGAAATGTTTGCAGACACCTCATTTGCCACGTTTACAGGCACTAAGATGTGTGTGCCCAAGCGGTGTGTCTGGGACCACTTGTGTGCAACAGAGAGAACAAGAGTAGTTGGTGTCTGAGTCTGCATGATGCCCTGTGATCCTTCTGAACTGGAGATAATAAACTAGCTTTGGGACTTGAATAAACTTCAGGAGACTCTAGGTGCTGTTGGATTGTCCTGTGCTTCAGAAGTTTGCTTCATTTCATTCATGTCAAGCACCATTGCTGCTGTCTCTATCTTTTCTCTTGTTGTTTGGATTAATTGTCTATTTCTGAGGTAGGCTTTTAAAGTACATTCTCCAATACAGGCAGCTTTGTTCAGATGTGTTGCTATCTTCCTGATGTAGGAATGGAAGTTGTTGATGTGGTAGGTGCAACTTTCTAATCATAGTAAAAGCATGTATTCCTGTCTTGCTCCTGGGATTTGTGCTCACTCTTAAAAATAAAACGTCTCCCTTTTTTTCATTCCTGTCCTTTCAGACTCACACATTTATGCTTTTCTGTCTAGATGTTACACACCTAGATGTCCCACAGCTGTGTCAGCTCGCAATTACTGCGCCATTTCTCAAACTTTCAAAGTTTCTGAGGGACACGTTTAGTTGGCATGGTGGTGATGGGTTGATGGTTGGACTAGATGACCTTAGTGGTTCTTGCCAACCATAATGATTCTGTGATTCCAAATTAGAACCTTAAGAGAATAATCCAGTTGCTCCCCTTCCTCCTTCGTCTCTCATTTTCTCAAGGCATAATCCTCTTCCAGCAAAACCTTTGCAGAGTTTGGTAATTTAACTCAGCGCTGTGACTGAAGTACTGAAAGCATTTTTCAGTTCTGATTTGTGAAATATTCACATCTCCATTTACAAGAGTGTGTACTACACTTTCAGCTATGTCAGCAGAACCGAAAAAGAAGAGTGTATCTAGAAATAGGCTTCCCATATGTTTTCTTATCTGATTCTCATGGTAGCGTAGTAGTACAGTATATAGGGTACTGGGCTCAGATGTGGCATACAAGGCTTCTGTTCTCCATGCAGCTTATAGCCAGTCCATGTGACTGCATGTTATTTCACTTCCTGTTGGCCTTCCATTGTCCCTTTTTTGATAAAACAAGCAATGGAATACTGCAAAGTCTTCGAGATGTTAATTCAAAAAGGAAGAATCATAGAATCGTAGAATGACTTGGGTTGGAAGAGACCTTGAGGATCGACAAATTTCAGCTCCCCTGCCTCAAGGCAGGGTTCCCAGCCGCTAGACCAAATACTAGATCAGATTGCCCAGGGCCTCATCTCACCTAACCTTAAACACCTCTGGGAATGGGGCATCCACAGCCTCTTCTGGGAGACCTTTTCCAGAACCTCACCACTCACTCAGTAAAAAAAAAAAAGTCTTACTGACATCTAATCCAAATCTCGTTTCCTTTTATTTAAAACCATTTCCTCTTGTCCTGTCACTGTCTACCCATGTAAAAAGTTGATTTTCGTCATATTTATAAACTCCCTTTAAACATTGGAAGGCCACAACAGAGCCTTCTCTTTTCCAGGCTGAACAAGCCCAGTTCCTTCAGCCTATCTTCACAGGAGAGGTTCTCAGTCCTTGGATCATCTTCCTGCCTTCCTCCTGACCCTCTCCAAAAGCTTCACTTCTTTCCTCTGTTGGAGGCCCCAGACTTGGATGCAGTACTCCAGATGGGGCCTCATGGGGGCAGGATAGACAGACAACCACATCCCTTGTCCTGTTAGCCACCTCTCTTCTGATGACGTCAGTTGCCTTCCCTTTGTTCACTGATGTCATTGTTTTATCATGGAAGGCCACCAGATTAGTTAGGCATGGCCTTTCTTTGGTGAAATCACACTAGCTATCTCGGATCACCTCCTAATCTCTCGTATGCCATAATGTGTCTTCCAGGAGAATCTGTTCCATGATCAGCCTTTCAATACCTAAAGGGAGCTTACAAACAGGAGGGGAATCAATTCTTTGAAAGGGTTGATAACTTCAGGACAAGGGAAAATGGTTTTAAGTTGAGGGTAGGAGGATTTAGGTTGGATGTCAGAGGGAAGTTCTGTACAGAGAGAATGATGAGGTGCTGGAAGAGGCTGCCAAGAGAGTTGTGCATACACCATCTCTGGAGGTGTTCAAGGCCAGGTTAGATGGGGTCCTGGGCAGCCTGGTCTACTATTAAATGCGGAGGTGGCCCTGCAACTCCCCTGGCAGGGGGGTTGGAGATTCATGATCCTTGAGGTCCCTTCCAACCCTGGCCATTCTGTGATTCTGTGATCTTCTCAAGCGCAGAGGTGAGGCTCATTGGCCTGCAGTTCCCTCAGTCCTCCTTTCTGTCTTTATTGCAAATGGGAGTGATGTTTCCCATTTCCTGGTCACTAGGGACTTTACTTGGCAGCCGGAACTTTACAAATATGATAGAGAGCAACTTGGCAACCACACTAGCCAGCTCCCTTAGGACCCTGGGAAGTATCTTGTCATGGACTTGTACACATTCAGTCTCATAGGGCAGACTGGGATTTGCTCTACCCTTCCAGCATGGGGAGTTTGCTCCCCCAGTTCCCATCTAGAGGTTCAGGTTCAGGGATGTGAAGTTCAGGGATGTGGGAGGTGTACTTATTACTGTTGTGTTTTGGCGTGTTTTGCAAAAGAGCCTGCAAGCTTGTGAAATCAGGAAAGAAACTCTTCATCTGAAATACTCTTCCACTCTAGCATGTTTTTGTTTGCTTTTTAATTATAAAGTGAGCTTTTTCTTCATGATGGTCCTTGCAAGTTTCTCATCCTGTATCCTTTTCAGTTTGACCTTCCGGAGGAGGTACATTATTTCTGCTTTAGATCTTTGCTTCAGGGGATTTTTTCAACTTTAATTGTTTTTGTTTTTGTTGCTTGTCTACTAAGCTGAATGCTAAGAAATATGAGAAAAAATGCTGAAAAATAAAGTCTTAATGCTCCCCTCCAAGGAATATTTCTCTCTCCCTCCCCCCCCCCTCATTTTCTTTTTCTTTCCATTTTTATTGCATGCAGAATGCTTGGAACATATGGGTAAGAGCTGGTCTTACTGAACATCTACATTATCTATTAGCCCCCATGCTGGATTTTATGCTGAAGAACTCCACATTAAATTTTAAATGAGTTTTCTGTCTTGCTTGAGGAGGCTGATATTACCTCAAGGATCTTTAAGAATATCTCCCACATCTGGAAGTCTTGTGCTGTTCGAAGACTATCTGATGTCTGAAATCAGCTGGTGCCCTCATTGTCTTCGTAAGTATCAGAAATGAGCATTGCAGCAGACAGGATTTTGCATGGTCCAAATTTGTTAGCAACATTTGAAAATACTTTGTATTATTAGACTCTCATAATACACTGCAGAACTGTGGATGGCAGCTCTTGATCAAAGAGAATTCCTCATCGCCTTCATTAATACACTGCAGAGTGTATAAATGTCTGCTTTATCCTGATAATATACAACAGCGGGTAGTGATGGGATAAGGGGGAATGGTTTTAAACTGAGACAGAGGAGGTTCAGGTTAGATATTAGGAGGAAGTTTTTCACACAGAGGGCGGTGACGCACTGGAACAGATTGCCCAAGGAGGTTGTGGATGCCTCATCCCTGGAGGCATTCAAGGCCAGGCTGGATGTGGCACTGGGCAGCCTGGTCTGGTGGTTGGCGACCCTGCACATAGCAGGGGGGTTGAAACTAGGTGATCGTTGTGGTCCTTTTCAACCCAGGCCATTCTATGATTCCATGTTTCTAATATGTAATCTGCTTGTACCATTTGTGACATTACAGCTGCAGTTGCTCATGAAACATCACATCCTGTTTCTTCAGTGAATTGCTGTAAACCTAGAATATCTGCAACTGGCTTGTTTTGTTGTGATGTAATTCAGATTGGAATGACGTCTGTAGAACAGAGACTACAATGATGGTACATATCAGACAGAAAGACTAAGTTGTGGTTTTGCTTCAGTGAACAATATGAAGCATAAAAGTGAAAATATAAATGGAGAGCAAGGTTTATCCTTCACAAGAGTGTGTGAGTTTACTTGTGTATTTAAAACCTTAAAGGGTAGGGCTGAGAAAGTTTCTGTGATGCAGTCTCTGCTTTTTTGCCTTCTTCAGTCAAATACTCTTGCTTTGTCTCAATACACTAATTACAGAAATTATTACTGAGACCACGTAGTTTAAAAAAAATGATTACAGGTTAATGAAAAGAAACTATCCATTGCTATGACAGGCAAATGAAAATCACGCTCCAACAGAATCTTGTATTGCTGTTCTTGATTGTGATGATAAACGCTTTAAAAAAAGGCTTATTTTGTTGTTGTTGTCTGTTTGTTTGTTTGTTTTCCAGTGAGGGTTCTGCTTTGTTTTGATGTACTGCTCAGAAGTTGTGTGAGAGGACATGAAGGACAGCAGAAGTAAGGGCCATCTAAGCTACCCAAACAAGCACATAGGAGCTTGCCTGCATGCAGCAGTTTTTATATGCAAAATGTAGGCTTTGAATTTTCTTTAACCTCATTTTTATTATTCAGTAGTATCTGATGTTAACAGTTCATTAAACAACTGAGCCTCTGTACTGATTTTCTGAAATCTGTTGTAAAACACCCCTGAGTATTCTCATTTACAATTTTAGTTACTCTTAGGACTGGGCAACATCAAATAACTTTGTCTCAGCCTAAATTGTTCTAAGTTTTACGCATCACTGCGTCTGAAGCAGTCTTCATCATTGGTAATTTGTCACTGATAATTTGTCAAAGAATGATGTTGCACCAGCTCTGAACCAAATGAGATACAATGCAAGCTATTAACTGTAAGGACTCCAACTTTTCTGTCTGTAAATACTTCTTGGTGGAAAATGTTTCATTCTTCCCCAGCTGTTGGAGCTGCAGTACTGAATTGTGGAAATATTTTAAGTATATGATGGCTTCATCGAATACATGCTTTGTTTAAATTGTGTATTTCCTGATTAGAAGGTTTTTGGAGTAACATGGTGGCTTACAACAAAGAACAAAGTAATCAGGGCATTGGGAGGTATCTTGGGAAGTATCATTTTCTGATTGGAGACGTCTCTTCCCTTCAGTATGCTTCAGAAGGTGTGATTTGGGTTCTTGCTCATTGCCATGCTCCATAGCCATTTCTGCCAGGCAGGGAGAGCAGTCACCTGAGATCATACTGTTGTGAAAGAGTGTGGATGGGCAAACAGAGCTGGGGATTTGTTGTTTTTTCCTCTGCAAGCAACTCTGTGAACTGTTGTGATGCGGACTATCCCAGACTTGTGTCTTGTGTTCAGGCTGAATGAAAGAGGGACAGAAGAAAGGAGGCAAGGAGAAAGCAGGAAACATCTTCAAATGAGATGGGATTCATGTTAACAGGAATAAATATAAGACATAGGACTGCAAAGACTATTCAGGAAAGGAAGGATGTATGGAATGTGGAGGGTTTTTTTTTCTGTGTGTTGGATGTGTTTGTTTTTGTTAAAGCTTATAGCCATTTGTAAGTGAAATTCTCAGAGGAGAATTCCAACAGGATTAGAACAAACATAGAATTAAAACCTGGTCCCAGAGGTACAAAGCCTCCATTCCACTCTTTAGTGAATAGCATGGGGGAATATAGTATGCATGGGGAGAGGTGAGTTGTTTTCTGCGCTTGCTGTGATGCACATCAGCTGATCAGTGCTTTTCACTGGCGTTTGAGGCAATGTGTTACTAACACCATCCAGAACACACCTCCATTAGTCACACTTACCTTTGCAGAACAACTGACCTTTCCCTTTTGGAAAGGTATCCTAAGGCTTATTTGTGTTGATTTTGTTTTTGGTGTTGATTGTTTGTTTTTTCAGACAGCCCTTCCGCTGTTACTTAGAACTGAAGCAAATAGAGATGATAAAATGTGTGCTACATATAGACAAAGGCACATTCACCAACCCAGCTCAAGTTTTCCAGTGCTTATACTTATTTTTTAAAGCATGTGAACTCATCAATATTCAAAACAAAAGAAATTAAGAGAAATGTAAAATAAAACAGTGTTTGATATACTGAGAAAACACTGCTGTCCACAGATAACCTGCCTAGGCTCTTGAGAGGAAAGTGTGAGAAATGAGAGAGTGAGGAAAGCTTTGCTTGTTTTCTACGTTATTTGAAAAGTTACAGCCTGCTCAATCTTATTTTGCTAACTATAAAAAGTTAATAAACATCCATAGTAAAGTTACAAATTTTTCAATCTGAAAATTAAAGGAATTTCTCTGTTTAGTAAACGCTTCCAGCAGCTTCTGTGCCTTCTGACTCTTTCCTCTGTTTTCTCTGATTAAGCACGTACACAACAAACTGTCCCTCAACTCAGAATAGTGAAAAGGGTTTTTAAAGCTGAAATAGCTCTTTGTTTTTAGAAGGATGCTTTTGCAGAGTTAAATTCTGGCTAGCTTTAATGGTACTTTGTATCTCTCTACAGTTTCACCTGGTCTGTTTTTAGTTGAGGTTTCTTCATAGTCCCTGGGAGGACATTCCACCCACAGCATGCTACGCTTGCATATATTCTGAACTCAGACCTAAGAAGACCAAAGAAAAAGGATGAAAAAAAAAAAAAAAAAAAGCAGTTGGTAAAAGTTTGCAGCTGGCAGTCAGTTAGTTTCTGTCACATTTTTTTTCTCTGTTGGTATAAGATACAATTAATTAAACAACACCCTTAAGCTCACTAATTGGAGGTCACTGCCCTCAGCCTGAGAAATCTCTTTACTATAGGCCAGTGGTGGTTAAGATAGTAACAAACTCATTTCAGTGTTTCTTTTGGCTTAGAAAATACAACTTCTGAACTGTATTAAGCTTATTTAAGCTGGAAAGGAATTATAGCATAGTTCTGTAAAATTGTGCTCACTACAGCAAAATAGTATCTCCCTTTATGCCTTAGGTTCTTGGGTCAGTGTGAACAAAGAGTGATTTTATAAGTTCAGATAATGCAAATTATTTTCCATCTTTCATTATGCTGATAGGTTGGACTGACATTCTGCACCCCCAAACATACAGGTGAGACCTTCCTGATTATCCTCCTGAGTGGAGGACAGCATGTTTGGTAGGAGATGCTGTTCTGGCAAATGTTTTTGAGAGAATGACAGCATTTGATTTGTATGGAGATAAACAAAATAATCATGTTTCACTCCAGTGGCTTTAAATCAGCTAGATTGCCTCTTCTCAACAGCTCATATCCTGAGCTATCTACTGCAATGTCTAAAAAAAAAAAAAAAAAAAAACCCATAATTTGTGAATGAGTGGTATTAAACAGTCATTCATCTCTGTATGCATCAGCACTTAACCTGTGTATGGGTCTGGTCAAAGCCATTGAGCTCCAACAGAAACATTTCTGATTGTATTGCTATGCCTGAAAAGCGAAAAACCCTTCTTGTGCCACATTCACTAAAAGCAGGGAAGAGCTCTCCCTTACATGTAGGAAAACATAGGAGATTCCTCCCATCTTCCAGCCAAGTATGATATCTTGTATTGGCATTAAGGTTACACAGGGTAGGTTTGCACAATTGTTCTTCGTGTTTTTCTTAGAGTCTTTGCTCCCAATGTCTGGTGGTTACATCATCTCTCTCTCTTGCATTTCACATAAGCCCTTTCAGTGAAAACCTTTACAATGGAAAGGTATGCATTCCTAAAGTTTGAAAAAGAAAAACCAATAACCAGCTCCTGAAAGTGGATCAAGTTTGGTATATCTCATTTCAAAATTGTTCTCAAATAGTTTGATTTCTGGATAATGATTGAACTTCTTGACTTACAAATAAACACCAGTAACTAATACAGAAATTGATGAGGGAAATGCATCAGAGACCTGGAAAGTTTAAATCAAAGGCATTACTTTAGAGTGACTACATACTTTGGTTGAAATTATAACAATTATCCAAATTACCTGTGGGCTCTTTTTTTTCTTTTCCTGAGTAATTCCCTTTCATAACACATGTGCAGCTATTCTGTGTAAGCATCTCAGGAGCTGTCCCTTCCTCCAGGTTTCCCTGGACCATCCAGTGCTGCCCTGAGTCCATTGGTATCAATAGTATCAGTCTTCATCAAGAAGAATGGAGAATTACCATCAGCATCTCAGGTGTAGGGAGAACACCGGTGTTGATGGTGGGATTTTTTTACTCTTCCATTTTAAGTTTGCTTGGAATTGTTTTCATGCTTATCCAGGACATGGGCAAATACCCCTTCTTCTTTGGTTGACAGTTTTACATTGCATCTTAATATACCCTGTGGTATGTTTCTTCTTTGATCCCTTGTAATTGCAGTAAACCTTTTTCCCTGCATTGTTTTTGTGGCCAGCAGTTGACTATTGGTCATTTGTTCACATCCCTGACACCTCCAACATTATCTGTAAGATAGTGCTCCTTAGTCCTGTGTAAGTTTCCACTCACGTTAGTGGCAGAGCTCTTTCATTAAACTGAGCTGTTGACTAAGACAAGTTTGTATCATGTTGTCACTGAATGCATTGAGCAGCGTGGATCTGTATTGCTGGCTCCTGAGTCCCATTGCATTTCTGGGGCTCTTCTTGTCTGGCAGTGGTGGATGGGGTATGGACCTGCTTTTCCTCTGTAGTGTCTAGGAGTGAATGCAAAATTTATTTTCCACCTCAGTATTGTGTTTCATGTTCTTAAGAGATGGACAGAGTTCTTCTGTTTCTTTTTCTGGGTATTTTGCCATTTTATATATGGCTCCATTTTAGGTTGCTCAGTTTCTCAACAGCTTATCTTTTCAGTTTGAATGAAACTACACTTACAGTGCTCTGTGGCAGCTAGTATCCTTCTTTTTAACACTTGTTCTCTTGTTTTTATTCCTAGTGCTTTCCCTGTCTGCCTCCTTTGACAGCCAACTTAATTCCCATTCATACTTTCTTCCTACAAATCTTGAAAGTTCTACTGCAAATCTCTAGGTTTTTTTTTTTTAGAAAATGTTCTCTGCTGACAGGTACCTACTGGCTCTTCTTGATGCCTTGCAGAGTTGAAATCAAAGTCAAAAGAGTCAAGCCCATCCAAGCACTCAAAGTAACTTTGTTAAACCCGTTAATCTGTACGTTCACCCAGACTTCACTCATGGCTTAGTAGGAAGAGTTGCTTTGTCTTCTGTAAAACTATGCAGTTGTTTCCTGTGCTGCCCTGGGTGTCCTTAATATGATTTGAGTTAGTGATAGTGAATTGTTCTAGTGAATTGCCTTGGCAATAATCTGCTAGATTATTTCAAGCAACACAAGGTACTCCAAGAAACCCACATTCCTGTTGCTGATAGTTCACTCTGATAACCCCTGTTCAGACTTACCTTGGCAAGCCAATTCTTGTAGAAATACCGGTATGGAAGTACGGAGGACTGTGTTTTTACACACCAGTGTAAATATTTTGGCATGTTCATATCAGTAAAAATATGTTTCCATTCCTGTGACCATACAGATGGTGCCATGAAGGATAATTCAGATGTAGTCTAAGAGTAAAGCTGTGTGTTCCTTTAATGTCTGGCTGGTTCCAACTGCAAACTTAGAAGCTGAGGTTTTGTTTGAAGGAGCCCAGCTTGCTTTAGCAATTCTGCTTATTTTTAATAATATGTTTACATGAGAATGGTGAGATAAAATTGTATAAGGGCTCTTAGGTTATCGTCTAAAGCAGTTACATATAAGCAAATGTTTTCCCTAGTCTATTGCTTTTGAGACTGTGCAGAATAGGAACTTCCTCCAAGAAGACTCTTGAACAGAGAAAAATATAAATTGAGTTGCCTTTTTCTGTCTCTTATAAAAATTTGTCTGGTGGTATGATTCTGTGATTCTGTGGTTCTATGGTTCTATGATAAAGAGCATGCTGATTTAACAGGTGAGTCTTCTGACAGCAGTAACTTGATAAGAAGCAAAAATGAACTCTCACCCAGCTGAAGTCACTGCCAGCCTCTGACAGTGATCAGACTGTCCTGATACAGATGCAAAAGTTGTGAAATGCCTTCTTTCAACATCTCAAGGTTTTTCTGGACTTCTCTAGGTCCTACTATGTCTACAAAATGATGAGGGGGGATTATTTGCAAAAGCAGTGTCAAGTAATAGATTTGGTCAGTGAATTTGCAGATAGCTCCTTTTGCACTGTACACTGAAAAGCAGTATCACAGGCTCCTCTCTGTTTGGAGAAGCCCACTATGTTCAGCTGTCACTGTCACTTATGAGAAAATACCTTCTGTTGTGACTAATACTGAATTTCTTATCTTGGGACTTTCTTAAGCCAGTCAGTTTTATTCCGACCTTTGCTCCGTGGGACTAAACTCATTATAATGGACCTCATCTTCCCTCCTATCATCCATCTCTCTGACAGTTTCCTGCTGATTTACTTCCTGTGTGCCAGGATGTGCTGGGAGGTGAGGTTTGGCAACATTCTGGTTTTGTCAGGAAGAACAGGTGAAAGGGTTTTAATACTGCACAGAAGCAGAGACCTAGTTTGTATCCGTCAGCACTGACAGCGTGATTGCATGCTCATTAATACCAGATTGGTGCACTGTGAGTTGGCAAGCAGTGGTAGATCCATCTGGGTAAAGTAGTGGCCCTGTGTCTGTGATTCTGCTGAATTTACTGAATGCACAGTCTGGCTTATATATGGCTTTTTTGGCAGCTGTAAAAGGACAGACAGTACCTGATTCAGCACACAGCTTGCAAATGTAGAGTTAACCAGTGATCTTCTTTTGAATAATTTTCAGTTATAAATAGCTTAATACCTGAACAGTGCATTGAGACGCACAGCTACGGCACCTTTGATCCAAGAATTGGCATGCTGAAATATGAATTTGTATTGACACTGAGACAAAAACTTAGCTTTGATGAATTCTGTTCTTTATGGGAACTCTATCCATGCCACTGAACCATTAGCTCAGTATTGCTTTCGAAAATTCAGTCTTTACTGTTTTTATGGCAGCTGTGCTCTCTGTAGAAGTCATTAATGCACCTGATTGGAGGAAGAGCCATCTCTCTGTGGATATGCCTGTCACTGGCAGTAGAGGGCCAGCTGATCTGCATTTGGCTGCTCTTAATGATGAGACCAACTGAGTAAGAAACATGCCTCAGGCTCTCCTGTGCCTAAGCTGTAGGGCTTGCACGTTTTTTTGCCACACTTGTGTGGTGAAGTGAATCTGGGTTTAAGCAGCCTAAGCTTCTTGAAATACTGGTTTCAACTTGTTAAGAAATAGTAAATGGGGCCTACCACAGAGCTCCTGTTGTACCCCCTCTGTGGTCACAAAAAGGCACAGACTGACATCATGTCATTAGATTCTTCAGTTAAGCTAGTAATAATTTCCTGAATCTTGATGTAAAGTTTATTTCTTTGGATCACGTAGATGGCACAAGATCATTGAGCTGGTGGAAAACACAGCTAGCTGTTCTGGAGGCCTTTACAACACAGTGGGGCATTACTGTCAACCAGGTAGCTTGTGTGTCTGTGGTCCTGGTATGTATGTCACTTAAAGAACAATAAGTGGAGATGGGATATATGCTGGTGTACAGACTCCTGGAATTGAAATTCTTGCAGGGTTATCTGAGATATTGAGCAGAGGCTTGCAAAACTGAAAGAAAAAGCACAATACAATCTTCCTGTGAAAAAAATCAGATGTGCAGGAGACAGTGGTGAAGAGAAGAGAGAAAGTTGCTTGAAAGTAGGAGACAGAAGACAGAGAAAATGAGAGAGGAAGTGTAAAAAGGGAGAAAATACAACTGAAGAATTGCTTTGCAGGATTGTAGGTGAATGTATTCTGCAGTCCTCAAAAGCTTGTTATGTGTGTACTCTAAGGAAGGAAATGCTGGAAGACAAGGAGACACTGAAGGCTGCCTTGCAGGAGAAAGGGAAATCGGGACTGAAAATCAGGGGCTGGGCACACCTGCCTGCTACATTCTACTAGTGCACATGTACATTGGTGCAGCAACTATAGGAGGCTCAATCAGTAGTCTGTCTTCTGGTCTAAGAGATGGAAATCCTGACTAAGCAGCTGGCATGAAAAGGTTTAAAGGGACTTTTGGAACATGTAGTCTGTAATCTCAGTGATTACTAGATCACCTTCCTGAAAGAGTAGTGATGGAAACAAGAATGGAGGCCTGTGGTTTGAGTTATTCCACTCCATCCTCTGCCAGAATCATCATGAGACCGAGCACTCCTGTTAATAAGGTATTGGGAATCTTTAAAGTGAATTTTGGAGCACTCTTTGAAGGTCTTAAAGGGAGATGCGCAATCAGAGGCATACTAAGTTGTTAGGACACTCTAATTCTAGAAATGTAAGTGGGCTGGTTCACAAAGGTAGGTCTTTAAATCAAAAACAAGTGCACTTCCTGACTTCTTAAATAACAGGAACTCTTTGCCTTAGCACTTCTGAATGAGAAAATGCTGTGCAAGCTCTCCACTGCAGCTTCTCAGTGGGTAGCTGCAAAAGCTGTGCTAGATGTGTCCCCTGCAGCAACAGATCGTCATTCTGAGGAGCCTTCTTAATTTGTGCAAGCTTTGAAAGGCATTTCAAAAGCTGAAAAATTTTATTGAATGAAAATTATGCCAATGAGAGCGTATTTGGGTCAGAAATGATTGTCAGACTTTGTTTGTGGTCTTCTATACCAGTAGTTTCCAAAGCAGAGTGCAGGCACCCCAAGGGAGGCACAAGACAATCCACTGGGATTAAGAGGAAAGTATTTTCTACCACTAATAAATAGAACTTAAAAAGAAAAAAAAAAGAAAAAAAAATGTTTGTTTCATCCTTACCTCATCCTTTTCTGATTTACTTTTCTGTATAATTTATAGTGGTACATCCAAATAATTTGTAGTGTAAATAAGTGTAATGGAAGTGGACACTATCTGTCACAGACAGTGATATCTGCAATTAGGATAGTTATTCTGTGGAAGCGAATACTGAAACAGAATGAGAGATGAAGATGTGCTACAAGCTGACAGAGATGCTCATACAAGCATAAAAAGCTAGGGCACTCTGATCTCTGTGAAGCAGCAGTCCTGCTGCAGGACCTAATGGCACTGACCACAAGAGGCAGACTGGAAGTGGAGCCACTTGGTCCTGAACTGTCCCCTCTACAAGAGTGTGCCTTCTGCAGAGAGAATGAGATAAGCCCTGCATGTAGAGAACCAAAAAATACACATCTGTCACTGTAATGCTTCTCTAGCATGCTTTCCAGAAGCTTTTGGAAGAGCAGGTCTGCAAAGAATAGCTTTTCAGAATTGAATCAACACGACTAAAACAAGGGAATCAGGCAGAGTGAGTGCAAATGATTGAAGTACACAGTCTACATTCTTTGTAATCTTTGCTATTTTTGTCCTGCTAACACAGGAGAGTATGCTGTCCATTCCAACATTACAGATCTTAACACTCCCCAAGCTTGTTGTCAGGTTCCTTTTTTGCTTGTGTTATCATATATGCATATATTTGAAAAGTGCAGTACTTTTTGTATAGGTCATGTTGTTATGGCTGAGGTGACAGCAAGCAAAAAAACATGAACAAAGGTAAGGTAGAAATACTGATGTAATTTATATTCATGTTGATCTCAAAACCAGAGCTGTTTTTTGTGAGAATAGATGTAACTCCTGTTAATAACAGTGATCACAATTAGTAGTTTATTCAGCTATGAATGCAGTGTTTCACCACGTAACTTACTGAAAAAAAAAAGAAAAAAGATATGCAAATCTGTGTGAGACAAGTGTTTTTGTGTATTGATGATGAAGTGTGATGTTTAGAGCACTACAAGCAGCAATGGTGAATCAGCCAAGTCTAGAAATGATTGCTGTGGTATCTTGAGTTTTTAATAGATTACTAAATGACATAGCTTTAAAAGGCTGTGACTGGAGTGTGTGTGCCACATTTTAATGTTGTATTGGGAATATTTTTAAAAAGCGGTGCATGAAATTGTGGCCCTCGGATAGACAAAAAAATAACAGATAGTAGAAGCTGGTTTCCTCTGCAATGCAAAACATTCTGTATGTGGTGTTCCAATTTGCTGGAAAGGATTTTTTTTGTGGTTTTTGAAGAAGTGATCAAGTAATTTCAAGTAATGATCGAGTAATGAGGATTGTAGTATTTTAGAGGTGCAAGCTGTGCATCAGCAGTGAAGGGTTGCTGGAAAAGACACTGTTCTTGATGGTCTCTTTAAAGGGATGCCAGTAAAGAGCACAAAGCAACATAGGTACATTTATGTGCAGTTGTCAGCTGCTAGTGTTTAGATGGCTGATTGTAATTTGACCAGGTGCAATTGTGAATCTGTTCCATTTATTTCCAGTCATCATTTGCAGTGCAATTTGTACATTCCAGTTGTATTTGAGTGCATACCAATTTATGTGCATGTAACTACTCACAGCATATCACAAGCAAAGGTTTATATCTAATAAAAACTCTATTAAGGAATGTGATTTTAATCAAACCTCACTATAAAAGCTGACATTACAGTCTCAGCTACAGGAATTTTAGAATTTGGCTTTGCAGTTGTCATTTTAATGATAACAGGTTAGTTAGTTGTGCAGACTGCATTGTTTGAAAAAAATCAAATGCTTAGCAGGTCAAACAATGGCCATGTGGGTTCCTCTGAGACCTGCAAAGTTTCTGTGAGACTAAATCACACTGGGAGGAGCAAGGGCCTCATAAAGCACCTCTACCTGGTCACATTCAGGAGCTTAAAGCCATAGGAGGATTTTCAGTAGTCTTCTGTACCACATGCTCAAAGATTAAACTTTGTCAGATCTGCTGTTGTCATGGCTTCTCTTGGCCTACCTGGAGCTTTGTTCTGGTCTTTTTAGTTCTAACAGCAACTGTCTAACAGAGCATGCACTGTTACTGAATCAGTTTGTCTTAGCTTACTTCTACATGATCACAATGTAGTGCTTATTTTTATAGTAACATTTCTATGTTTCTCTGATAGGACTATCGAGTCTTCATTCCGCATAGACTAGACTGACTGGGAACACAGAATAAAAATGTAACATAGAGGAGAACAGAGCTATTAAATGAAAGGGCTGAAAATGATAACAGAGGTGTAAGAGCTCCAACCAACCAAAATAGCATTGGCCAGTTAATGATCTCTGAAAGATTGCAGCCATGGCAGAGGTTAAAACTGGTTTTACACATTACAAAGACAGCAAAGAAAGAATATTTAGAATGTATCATAAATAGTGAATCTGAACATCATGTGGAATTGCAGATAAGTGTAGAACAAGCAATGTGTAAGGTATGTTTCAAAAGGTATTAAAATAAATCCCAAAGGATCCACAGAAGTGTAAGCTCCTGACAACAGTATTAATGGCTTCCTCTTGGATTAAAATTCAGTACACCGATAGCTTGCCATAACCATTTCTTCCATCCTAGTCAAAAGCCATCAGTATAGAGTCCAGGCAGAGTTTTGTGATGAACATACAAAGAAGGAATGAGCACTGCAAGCTTGGTAAAAGATATTTAACTGTTCTGAAACACTCTTCTTATACTTTGCTGAATTTTCATTCTTCTCTCTCTTTTTTTTTTTTTTCCAAATCTGAATTAATAGTAATTACTTTGTAAGTCTGTTAAGGTGTAGTATAATCTAACAGGGAATTTCTAGCTTTTCATCCAGGTTGTGTTTCTGAAGCCCACATAATGCCTGCAAGCTGCTGTACAACACTGTCCTAAGGGAACAATTTTCCTAAGCCTCTACAGGTTATACGTGATTCTGTTGGATGTATCATAGGCAAATAGAGAAAAAGGAGAATGCAAAACACTCAGGACAATTTCCTGTGGTGGAGTTACCATCACAGTGTGGATGTGGCACTGAGGGAGACACAGATTGTGGGCATGATGGTGATGGATCAATGGTTGGACTTGATCTTAGTGGTCTATTCCAATCTTAACAATTCTATGATTCTACGATTTATTTACTTATTTATTTATTGTCTGTAGAGTGCACTCAGTTTTGCTTGTTACACATCTGGTGTTTACCATCAGTTTAATATGATTTTGAGTTGCAATTTCCAATGCAGTTTTCACCTACTGAAAAAGGCAGGGAAAAAAAAAGGCTGGCTCTCACCTGATTTCCTTCTCTTTAGATGATCTGCTTTAGATGCCCTCTGCTCATTCCTGTGCTCATCAACATTCCCGCTGTTTCATTTTTACACTAAGACCTGTTAGAACACTCCCAAAAACACTGGTTCCCTCAACTGTTGTAGCAGGGATGTGAAAGAGGTCCAGATACTTTTGTGAAGACCTCCACCTTCATTTTGCACAGGTGTCTCTTTCAGATTAAGGAGAGGGATATGCTAACACTTGCTTAGTAAGGAGAAGTGTGAAAGGGCCCTACAGGCTTCATTTGAAATATTCCAGAGATTCTCTACTCATCTCTGCCCACTGTATGGCTTGCACCTGCTTTGGAGAAATCAGGGAGAGGGGCAGATGGGTATTGGTTCTGGCTGCACTGCAACCCCTCATGTCACCAAGGAGATTTCTGCTGGTCAGTTAAAGTGAAGCTTAAATGTTCAGTTCCTCCCACAGTGGAAAGCTGCAAAGCCGGGGCATAACTCTACTCATGACTGCACTCGTGTGCTGAAGCGTGTGGCATGGAGCAGGTGATAGCAGAGGAAGAGGCACTTATTAATACTGGGCATGAAACATTCTTTGTTTGAGACTGTGTTTTGTTAACCTATACTCAAACAAAAATTCAGAACTGAGGAAATCAGAAGTGATCCAAAATAATTCAGGAAGTAGCTTTTATTTTGACATCATCATTGTGTTTTCATGGGCTGTTAATAAACTTTGATTTAACAAAAAAAAATTAAGCTGTTCAGACTTTTATGTTTCATCTTCACCCTGATCCTTTTCATCCAATTGCCTATGTATGGTTTACACACTCTTCTGAAGAGCTTGAAGTGAAATATTCATCTGTATGCTATTTGAATTTAACTTGCAGTTATTTTTAATAAAATCTTTAAGGTTGGAAAGACCAGTAATATCATCTAGTCCAACCATCAACTCTTCCCCACTACATCACTAATTTTAACCTATCCCCTTTGAAATTGGGTGAAGTAGTTATACAGCTGGGAAGAAGGGCCATTCCTGCATCTCAGAGGAACCAAGCAAAACAATTCCAGCATCTATCTTACTGTGCCGAGCATCTCATTCAACTGAGATGGTAAAATAAGGTATTTTGTGAACGAATACTGAATGATATAATCACAAACAAAATGTGAATTTTTAATGACTAATAATTTTTTAGTACAAATCTCTAAAGGGCAGAGGAAGAAAAACAGTACTGAAATTTGCATCAGTTCTTCCAGCTAGAAATAAGAAAATTTCTAAACCTCTAAATGAACTGAGGAATAAGTGTTTTTTTTGTTTTTGCTTCTGTTTTTTAAGCTTTCAAAAATATATTTCTGGTCCTCCCTTTGTGGAAGCTGTTGAGGGCAACATAATTTTTGGTGGCCTGGTTTGTTTAGCACAGTGTGAAATCCTTCTAATAAGAGGACAAGTTGCATCGTTTATTAAAATGATCCAATTAAAATACAATGAAGATCTGAAAAAAGGGCTTGCTTGGACTTGGCCTCAGCATGGAGCATGCATTTTTGAATAATGTTTCTAATATCATTAGTCACTAAACTATTTCTGTGCATAGCTATGAAACCGTTTTACTGATTAAGGATCATTTATTTGTGTTCTTGCTGGCACATAAGCAACCAATACTTTTTAGAATAGCTCAATAAATTTTGATGGAATAGTTGACAAAGGGTGTTTTGAAAAGAAAAAATAAAATCAATGCTAGGATTTCTAGAGTAAAATGCGAGTTTTGTATCTGAATAAGGGAAATGTATTTGACAGTTTTTGTCTTAATTTTTTTTTTCCTGCAAATTCCTGAGGAATTTGGCAGGGATTACAAGAATTGTTTTCTCTAAACTGATACCTCCTTCTTATAGAAGACAGAATTTTCAGGCCATACAGTTTTCCATTTCTGGCAAAATTCATGATCTGGTGTCCTGGTCAGCTGGGATTTGTTTATCTTCGTAGTGCTTGGTTATGGTATGATGTTTTGCCTTCAACAGAAAAACAGTGTTGATAACACACCAATGTTTTACTTGTTGCTGCACAGCATTTCACAGAGCCAAGGACTTCTCAGCTTCTTGTGCTACCCTGCAAACAAGGAGCTGGGAGGAGACAGAAACAGGACAGCTGACCCAAACTGTCCAAAGGGATGTCCCATACCCTATGGCATTATGTGGAACAGTAAAACGGGGAAGTTGGCTGGAGGGCAGCTGCTGCTCAAGGACTAGCTGAGCATCCACTGGATGTTGCTGAGCAATTGTGTAGTGCATCACTTCTTTGGTAAATCTGTATATGGAAATATATAATTACTATTATTTCTCTCTTCTTCTGCATTGTTGGATTGTTACCCTCTGTATTTCATAACCATGTTGACATCTTTCTCTACAAGTCATCTTCTGCTTCCACCTGGTGGCCTTGATAAAAGCCTGAGGAGCAGACAGATTTATTTCTTATCTATCAAAACTGTCCAGGGTTTCCTAAAGTGTATCTGCTCTGCAAGCAGAGACACCAAATGCAATGGAATTCTTTTGGAGGCTGAAATGAAATCACAAGCTCTTCCTGTACAATCTCAATGAGCAGAAAGGAAATATTTGAGTATTTACAGGGAGGTGGAAGGTAAATAGATGAGGCCAGGCTCTTCTCAGCGATGTGTGGTGATAGGACAAGGAGCAATGGCCTAAAACTTGAATGCAGAAAGTTCTGTACAAAGATATGGAAGACATTCTTCTTGGTAAGAATGATGGAGCACTGGAACAGGCTGCCCAGACTGATTGTGGAGTCTTTTCCTATGGAGATATTCAAGATGCAGCTGGATACCTACCTGTGCCACTTATTGTAGACTAGCTGCTTTGGCAGAGGGGATGGACTTAACAATCTCTTGATCCCCTTCCAGCCCCTGAAATTCTGTGATTCTGTGGTTTGCTTTCCAGCCCAAGTCTTGTAAAAATGTCAGCTGTGGATAAAAACAGGTCTTGATCATTTTCTTTGTAGATTCTGCAGATGAGACACTGACACCAGCTCCCTATGCAACATTTTAAAACTGGTGATTAGCACAGATGTAAGTAGAAGATCCATTTCTCTTGCCTGTGATTAATCAATCAGCTGCAGTGTCGGGACTTGAATATGCTAGCTTTGTAACTCCAGACTGCTATTTTTTCCTTACACAAAACATAATACTTTTATCTGCAATTCAGATTTCCTTAAGTCCATAAATTGTTATCTTACTGCTTACAACACCTGCCATTTTATTGCTATTAATGTCCTTAGAAATTCAAGGAGCTTTCCGAATCAGAGGTACAGACAATAACCAGTGGCATTTTGCATTTACTCAGAGATGTTTACAATCCCAATTAGTGTAAATCAAGATGAAGTGCCTTCAGGTGGATGGGTAAAGGCCAGAAATAGTCTTTTTATTTCGCCCAAGATAGTACGTGGCTGTTTCACTTAGATTCATTTGAAAGTTTGAAGGAATGAAATTAGAGCTAGATCAATTAGCATTTTTTAGTTAATTGAAAGTTAGGAATGGGAATGGGAATGGTCTTGTTAGCTGCCTGGATAAATTCAGTGAGGTTTATTTTGCAAAGACTGTTCAATGTTTTTAAAGAATTTCCTAATGAGCGTCGTCTTCAGATTTCTACCTCATTTATCGTGCAACGCTAATCCTTCCACCAGAGAGAAGTTTAATCAGCTGTAGCAGAATAGAAGTTCTATTCACTGGACTCGCTGATGCAGTATCACATTTTAGGAGGTATTACTCAAAATAACCTTCAGTGAATGAACTGAATATTTTAGCGGGGAATTCAACACCTCACCACGTGAAACAGATCAACTGTGATTACACTTTCAGACCTGCAGGATAAGGGAAGATTTGGAGATGTGTGATAGCTGAAAATAAGACTGATGGTTGTTCCCTACAGCTTCCTGAATATTAAGGTGTGTACCTGCTATTTACACAACTCCAGTTTTGGGTTCTACTTAGGCAACATCCCCTGGTGAGACAAAGTGAAACCTATCCCTGAAATTCTAGCCCTGAGACATGGTTGTAAATTTTGTCATAATCAGCAGTGGCGCTGGGATTTCACTCTCCTGCCTATGGCAGGAGGTTACTGCAAGGCCCCTGCCTAGCTGACATGCCACTTGAAGAACTCTCTTGAAGATATAAGTGCTACAGATCCCTTATCAGCCTGATTGTCTAGAGAGTTTATACTGCTACTTATCATGCAGGAGCCAGGTAATTTTCCACATGAAGCTAGTAGCAAGGGAAAATACCCCTAGGAGAATTCTGAAAATCCCTAGCATTACTTCATTCACTTTTGTGCATCAAACCCTGCTTTGGCACAAAGGGTTTAGCAACATTGTTTCAGGAGGTGGGTAGTTCAGGAATCCAGATGGTTGTTCATGAAGTTGACTTGGTAAGAGAGTGTAATTTGTCTCGAGGATCATCAGTTTAGATTTCCTGTGAACAAAAGTGCCTACGTATACTTATTTATTATAAAATGGTTAGCTAATACAAGCACAGAAGTATTAAAATCTTGCCTCTGCTAGCAGAAAAGGCTCAGAGCTGTTGTCAAGTGCTCAAACACTGAAAACTTGTTTACTGTGTTGGTAAATGTGTCTGGGCTTATTTTATGTATTGGTAGGGATGTTTTTTGTTTGTTTTTCAACATGTTTGATAGTATGAAATCAGTTTTTTATCACTGAATCTAGAGGAACATTAAACACTTTAACTGATGGGCCAATTTCTTTGAATGGCTATAGCTTACACAGAAACCAAGTATTTACTTCCTTAGGAAATTATAAAACAATTTTTTATTCTGATCCTGTATACTACTGCACCTTATGTACATCCTCTAAACTCCTCATCTGTTTGTCTTCTCTCTTCAGTCTTCATGCAAACTAGAAAATTGAGAGTGCTTTGGGAGGCTGACATGAGGCAAGTCTCAAAAGTTCCACGCATTTGGTTATGATCAGCTACTAGGCAGTTTCTCTGTAGACAAGTAAATACCAAATGTGACTGAAACGTGTTAGTTGGGCTTTGGTTACCAGCAGGCTAGCAGCGTATTACTCGCTCTGGTAGATCCAGTATCTGTAAAAATTTTTCTCCCTGTTCATGGTGGATGTGCTCAATAGCTCTTCAATTATAGGAAGCCAGAGATCTATGTGTTTCTTCCTTTTGCCCAAATTCTTCTTCCTGACCTTTTTGAAGATTGGAATGACACTGGCTATCTCTCCTGTTCTCCATGAGGTTTTACAGATGATAGACAGCTGGGCTGTAAATGCAAACTGCTGGCTCACGTCCAGCTTCTTGTCCACCAGAACCCCCAAGTCCTTCTCCACAGGGCGGCTCTCAAGGAGATCCTCCCACAGTCTACAGAAATAGCTGGGATTGCCCCGGCCCCAGTGCAACACCTTGAGCATTTGTCCTCATTGAACCTCATGAGGTTCATGGGGGCTCACTTCTCCAGCCCGTCCAGGCCCCTCTTGGTGGCTTCCCTTTCTGTGAGTAGGTAAGCTGCTCTCCAGAGCGAGGAGGGAGAGTACTTCTGCGCCGTCCTGCACAAGCTACCACACCTGCTGCTGCAGTATGCTGTGGGTGCTGCACACATACTGCCTTCTCCTCACTGCACCTGGTGGGCAGTGATGCATTGGGACCCTCCCATCAGCTTTTCCGAAGGCAAGGGGCGTGGATGCAGTTCCACTGCCCTGGCAATTCCCACGCCACATCAGCCGCTCTCACGAGAACTGTTGGTCTGCTCTGTTGGCTTGGGGTTCCTCTGGTAGTGAACCGACCGAAACGTCCCTGTAGCTTGCAATCAGTCGCTGCTGTTCTGGCCAGGATGGCTCTGAAGCAGCTAACCTCAGCAGCCAAGGCTTATGTCAAGTGTTATATTGTGTTATCTTGCATTCCGATACCATATTTAGGAAATTGACTTTCCTCCTCAGATCACTGCTGCTGTTTTGTCGTTGGGCCTCTCTCGCATCTCCCTACCCTTCCCCCCTTCTCCCCTTTCCCTTTTCCTGGGACGTGGATCTGTGGGTCCTCCTTCCCCATTAGTCACGGAAAAGGGCTGGACTGGCCTGTAAACCGTTGACACCCCTTTGTCCCCGTCCCTTTTTTTCCAGGCCGATGGGCCTGTGGGCATGCTGTCCCCCTTCACGGACACAGGTAGAACTAAAGGTAACTCCACAACAACCGTCTGGGAAGGTGCTGGGGAGAAGACGACCCCGTGGTCTCAGCTCCTAACACTGCCTACCGCAGGACAAGCAGAGAAGAGAGAAGCCAACATGTGGGGAGTATGTTAAAGGTGTATTTTTTTTGAAAGATGGAACCACAACCGTCACGCGGGGATGGGACATGGGTGTTTCCGCGCTGTCTTTGGGAGTTTGGGTTGTGGGGGCGTCTTCTCTGATGTTGGACCCGGGAGCGGCTTTGTGCCCGGGCTGGTCCACTGAAAGATGAAGGTGGTATGCGTGGACTCTCTTGAAGGTTGATTTTCTTTGCCGCTTGGGACCACAGCCATCACGTGGGGATGGGACACGGCTGCATCAGCGCCGTCTTCGGGACTGGCTGTGGGGCCGTCTTCTCTGGTGGTTTGCCCGGGAGCGGCTTCGTGCCCGGGCTGGTCCGCGCTGCCTGGACCGGCTCCCACGGCCTCGTCGGGGCCGGCTGCGGGAAGTTGAAGCGCGACGCCCCACTGGGGATCGGCTTCGAGTGTGGGCCCGCCCTCGTTGCCTGGATTGTTGTCTCCTGCGTGCAGGCAGCGGGGAAGCCCTCGAGGACCTTGATGGTGTTGGTCTGGCCGAGGTGCGGGTGCTGCTCTGAGCACCTCGGGGTGTTGCACGGCTCCCACCACGTTGTCTTCGGGGCCGTCTCTGGGAGCCCGAGGCCCGGCCTCGCAACGGGGAGCGGCTTCTTGTGCGGCCGGTTTCCCGCTGCCTGGGACGATTTGTGGCTGCAGGTGCATGGGAGGTTCTGGAGGACCGCGCAGTCCCCCGTCTGGTGGGGCTCTGGGAGCAGGTCTCAGCACCTGCAGCTGGTGCCCCTCTTCTCCCGCCACGTCCTCGGCGCTGCTGAGATGTGTCCCGCTCCTCAGGTGGATGTGAGTGGGTGGTCTGCTCAGTCTCCAGCACTAAGGGCTGGGCACTGAGCTCAGGCAGCTGGGTGTTGCAGGATGAGCTGGATGCTGCCTGCGTAGCAGGACCAGAGCCGATGTTTTCAGGTCCTGTGAAGACGGGGGAAGGCACTGGTACCTCCTGGCTGGAAGTGCTCGGGCTGGCAAACTCGGAGTTGGTGCAGGAGGCTGTAAGGGGAGACAGGAAGCTCAGCAGGATGAACATGCAGCCCCCGGGCATGACAGGCTGCCATCCCTCATGGGGCAGAGAGACTGTGGCAAGGCCACTCTGAGCACTCGCTGCCAGGCCTTGCCCGGCCCCAGTCCCGCAGCACGCGGCTCTGTGCCTCTTACCGGTGCCCGCACCAGCGCAGGTGTCGCACTCCCAGCCATTTCTGTCAATGGCCCAGAAGGAGCAGCTCCAGTGCGTGCCTTGTGAGCCACAGGAGTTGCAGATGAACAGCTGCCAGAACCTGGGGAAGCAAACGGATTGTGGGTGTGAGGACAAAGCGCGCCAAGGCAGGGAGCAGCCGGCATGGCTCTGGTGCTCTGTCCTTGCTCCAAGGACACCTCCAAGCCTGTGGTGAGGCCGAGATCCCACGCAGAGCCCCAGAGGACTGTGGAGGTCACTCACCCCTTTTCCTGTGCCGTCTCCCTGCCTCTTAGGTAAAGGCACTTTGTGGCATCACAGCGGCTGTGCCTTTCTCGCAGCAGCTGGTATGCTGCATCGTCCCACCAGGATGGTCGTCTGCCAGAGGAGAGGGGGAATCTGATGAGTCCCGGGTGCCCCAGGCATGAGGCAGATTCAGGGCATCTCTGCTCATGCCCGTTGAGCTCATTCCCAGCTTCTCCATGAAGCTGAGACCAGTGCTCGCAGGATGGCCTGCCAGGGCTAGGGGCAGTTCCTGGGCAGGCACAGCACCTGTGCCCGAGTGTCTGCGTAGCCGGGCAGAAGGACACCAACCTGACTGGGATTTGGATCCCCAGCGTGGTCATTTGGGAGCGGAATCGTGTTTTTCCTCCGCAGACGGGGCAGAAGAAGCGCATGGTGGCAGCGTGCAGGGCATGTTTCTGTAGGAGAAGCACAAGCGTGAGCGTGAGCGGGGCTGGCTGCTGCTGAGCACCGGCCGTGCCCACGGGGTGAGGAGAGGACTCCTACCCTGATGCAGCCCCGGTGGAACCAGGCCTGTTTGCACACCGGGCACACCATGGTGTGGTAGGACGTGCTGTCCCCCACGGGCTCCAGGCAGATGACGCAGATGGTGTTCTGCGATGGAGCTGCCTCCGCTGCCTGCCGAGGGCGATGCTCCCAGCAGAAGGACCTGGACAGGAGGACAGAAGGGATGGGCATGGTGAGAAGTGCTGTGAGGAGGGCAGGGGACCAGGAAAGAGCGCCAGGCCCGGGCTCCGGATCTGGCAGGAGGCTGGAAGGTGTCGCTGCGGGTTCCTCCCTGGAGCAACAGGGAGGGACGGCAGCTTGGCTGCTGCTGACAGCCCCTACCTGTGCCGCCCAAAGTACTGCGTGACGCATTCCCCGTCCTCGGCGCAGGGCAGATGGAAGCTGCGCTCGCAGCCTGTCTCCGCGCAGCTGATGGCAGCTCCCCTCTTGCCACAGACAAAGCAGTGCTGGAAAGAGCAGAGCAGCCCCTGTTAGCGGTGGGCTCGGGGGCTCCACGGCCAGCCCCACTTCTCCGGGCAGGGCGCAGAGCTGCCTGGCAGACAAGGCTCGTCTGCTGTGTGCGAGCCTCTGCCGGCACCAAGCTCCCCATTCCGTTCAGGTCCTCACCTTCTGGCTTGCCACCTGGATTGTGTGCTGGATGGCGCCAATGGGGAAGCCAAAAATTCCCCCCACTGGGCATCTCCATTCTAAAAGGCCATTGGCAAAGAACTGTAGGAGAGAAAAGAGCGGGATCTCGTGAGGCCGGAAAGGAAGGGAGCATCCCTGGCAGGAGCCCTAGCCCTTGCGGGAACTCACCAAGCAGAATTCGTGGGCACAGAGCCCACCGCTGACAAACATCTGCCCACAGATGTCCGGGTTCACCTGTGCCCGGCGGCACAGCACGCACACTGGAGAGGAAGGAGAGAGCAACCGTGAGCAGCGGTGAGCACCTGGCAGGGCCGGGAGTTCCTGGGGGCCGTCCCCAGGGCCTGCTCCGTGCCTGCCGTGCCGGCTGAGGGGCAGGGCTGGAGGGGGTGAAGGGAAAGGGGGCATTGCAGGCCCAGCAGCTCCAGCGGGCAGCCAGAGTGCAAGCTGGGGCTCTCACCTGGCTCCCCAGAGTTGGGGGCCTCCTCTTTTCCTTCAGGCATGTTCGGCATCGACGGCAAGAAACGAGAGAGTCAAGAAAGTCCCTGCTCTCTCCGCGCCTCACCAGGCCGCAATGAGCAGGGCCCCAGCCCGGCAGCCTTTGCTCTGCTCCCGGCCCCGCGGGTCACAATGGCCACCACTGTGACATCACGGTCACCGCCTCACGGAGCTGAGGGCGTGGCAGGGCGGTGGCTCCTATGGGCAGTGTGGGGTGAGGGGCCCGGTGCTGCCATCAGCAGGGAACAAGGATGGCCTCCCTCAGGCCTTTTGCACCGCGCCCGCGCTGGGACGTTGCAGCACAGAGTCTAATAAAGGTCTGCGGGTCAACAGCACGGCCAGCGTTTCTAGTGTGTGTGTGCTGACCAACTTTGCATGGCCTGATGGTGACAGGGCAAGGTTTTGACCTGAGAGAAGAGGAGGTCTGGTGAACTGCGACAGGAATTCCTCACTCGGAGGGCGGTGAGGCCCTGGCACGGCTGCCCAGAGAAGCTGTGCGTGCAGGCGCTCCAGGCCGTATTGGACAGGGCCCTGTTCTAAGCTGACCTGCTGGGTGGCAGCGCTGCCATGGCAGGCACTTGGGGTTGGGTGGGTTTTATGATCCTTTCCGATCCATGTCTTCACACATCAAGGCTCCAAGCCTTATACAGTTCCCAGAGGCAAAGTGGCATAGGCAGGGCGCGATTCCCTTCAGCCTGCATATAAAATGAGTCAGGAAAAGTTCTGAGGTTTGCTTTCTTTGGCCTGCTGGCACTGTCACCATGCCAGAGACAGGAGAGGAGCTGTCCCTTGTCCAGGGCTGCAGTCCTGGAGTCACACTGGAGCATCCCTGCTCATCCAGCCTGACCGTGAAAGTCAGCTTCTGCATGGAAGTCAGGCCAACGCCGATGGGAGAGCCCCCACGCTTTGAGAGCCGCCCTCTGTGGAGATGCTCAAGGCCTCACGGGACAGGGCTCCAGGCAGCCTGATCTAGTGGGTGGCAACCAACACACTGCAGGAGTTTGGAACTTGATAGACTTCAGTGTCCCTTCCAACCCAAGCCATCCCAGGATCCTGCGATTCAAGACACCTGTCAGGTCCAGCGTTAAGCCGGATTACTAAGGCACCTACCCAGCCAGTCTTGACATCTACAAAGGCTACCACGGTAGTAGTCAGGCATGATGTCTGTGTAGTAAATCCAAGTTTACTACTCTGGATAACCCTTCTTTTTCCCCACCTGCTTTGAGGTGATATCCAGAATGAGTTGTTCCAACACTTTCCCAGGGATGGATGTGAGCCTGACTGGCCTATGTTTTCCTGAGTCCTTCTTCCTGACCTTTTTGAAGATTGGAATGACATTGGCTATCCTCCAGCCTTCAGGCATCTCTCTTGCTCTCCGTGAGGTTTCACAGATGATAGACAGCTGGGCTGTAAATGCACACTGCTGGCTCACGTCCAGCTTCTCGTCTACCAGGACCCCCAAGTCCTTCTCCGCAGGGCTGCTCTTAAGGAGATCCTCCCCCAGTCTATAGAAATAGCCGGGATTGCCCCGGCCCAAGGGCAACACCTTGCATTTGGCCTTGTTGAACCTCATGAGGTTCACGGGGGCCCACTTCTCCAGCCTGTCCAGGTCCCCCTGGGTGGCTTCTCTTCCCTCCAGCGGATTGATGGCTCTGCTCAGCTTGGTGTTTTCTGCAAACTTGCTGAGGGTGCACTCGATGCCATCTGTGTCACTGATAAAGGTGGGGAAGAGCACCAGTCCCAAGAACCACCACTTGTGACTGGCTTTCACCCAGACATAGAACCATTGATCACAACCCTGTGGCTGCGACCAGCCGACCAGTTCTTAATCCAATGAATAGTCCACCTTTCAAAACCATACCTCTCCAATTTAGAGAGAAGGATTTGGTGAGGGACCATGTCAGAGGCTTTGGAGAGGTCTAGGAAGATACATTCATCACCCTTCCCCCATCCACCGATTGCTGTCACTCCATCACAGAAGGCCACCACACTGGTCAGGCACGATCTGCCCTTGGTGAAGCCAAGATGCTGGCTGTCTGGCATCACCTCTTTGTCTCCTATGTGCCTTAACACGGTGACTAGGAGGATCTGCTCCATGATCTTCCCAGGCACAGAGGTGAGGCTCACCGGCCTGGAGTTCCCCTAGTCATCCTTTCTCCCTTTTTTAAAAATGGGAGTAACGTTTCCCTTTTCCCAGTCACTGGGGATTTCGCCCGACAGCCATGATTTTTCAAACATGATTTGGAGCAGCTAGGCACCCACATCAGCCATCTCTCTCAGAACCCTAGGATGGATATCAGCTGGCCCCATGGACTTATATACCTTCAGTTTCATCAGGATGTCTCGGACTCATTCCGTTGTTACAGTGGGACGGAATCCACTTCTCTCACCCACACCTAGAAGTTCAAGGTCCTGGCAGACATGAGGAACCTGACCACCCATGAAGACTGAGGCAAAGCGCTTATTGAGCACCTCAGATTTTTCCATGTTTGAGGAAGCCACTTTTCCATCCTCATCTATTACAGGGGGAACACTCTCCTTGGTCTGTCTGCTCCTGCCTATATACCTGTAGAACTCTTTCCTGTTATTTTTCACATCCCTTGCCAAGTTCAGTTCCACTGATGCCTTGGCTTTCCCGATCTTATCTCTACACATGCAGACAGCGTTCCTATATTCTTCCCAGGCTACACAACCCTGCATTCATTTCCTGTACATCTCTCTTTTCTCTATCAGTTTTAGCTGCAGGTCCTTGCTCAGTCATGCTGGTTGTCCGTCTCCTCTGCTCCATTTCTTCTGCTGGGGGATGGAGAGCTCTTGCGCTGGCCGAAGGGTGTATTTAAGGAGCTGCCAGCTGCATTCTCTTTCTGTACCCTTAAGGACAGTTCCCAAGGGGATCCCATTCAGTATTTCCTTGAGCAGCTGGAATTTTGCTCACCTGAAGTTCAGGGTGCTGACTCTGCTTTTTGCCAAGCCTGCACTCCTCCAGATCACAAACTCCAAAAGGGCATGGCCACGACGGCTCAGGCTGCCTCCAATCTTAACTTCTCTAACACTCAGTTCTGCACTGGTGAGCTTCAGGTCCAGTAGGGCTTCACCTCAGGTCGGTCTGCCTAGTACCTGGACAAGGAAGTAATCCTCAGCAGACTCCGGGAATCCCCTGGATTGTCTGCCACCTGCTGTGCTGCTATCTCAGCAGAGACCTGGGTGGTTGAATTCCCCCATCAGGACAAGAGCCCACGAACACAACATCTCCAGCACTGAAGCAAGAAGGCCTCGTCAGCAGGCTCCCCCGATCAGGTAGCCTCTAGCAGACCCCAACCACAAGAAGCACTTTACTGAACCGATCCCTGATTTTCACCCACAAGCCCTGAAGTTATTTTCGATAGTTGCTGATAGTTATTTCTGTGCCGTCCTGCACAAGCTACCGCACCTGCTGCTGCAGTATGCTGTGGGTGCTGCGCACATGCTGCCTGTGGGCCTGTGGGCATGCTGTGAGATAGATCTAAAGATAAGGCCACGACAACCATCTGGGAAGGTGCTGGGGAGAAGACAACCCCGTGGTCTCAGCTCCTAACACTGCCTACCGCAGGACAAGCAGAGAAGAGAGAAGCCAACATGTGGGGAGTATGTTAAAGGTGTATTTTTTTTGAAAGATGGAACCACAACCGTCACGCGGGGATGGGACATGGGTGTTTCCGCGCTGTCTTTGGGAGTTTGGGTTGTGGGGGCGTCTTCTCTGATGTTGGACCCGGGAGCGGCTTTGTGCCCGGGCTGGTCCACTGAAAGATGAAGGTGGTATGCGTGGACTCTCTTGAAGGTTGATTTTCTTTGCCGCTTGGGACCACAGCCATCACGTGGGGATGGGACACGGCTGCATCAGCGCCGTCTTCGGGACTGGCTGTGGGGCCGTCTTCTCTGGTGGTTTGCCCGGGAGCGGCTTCGTGCCCGGGCTGGTCCGCGCTGCCTGGACCGGCTCCCACGGCCTCGTCGGGGCCGGCTGCGGGAAGTTGAAGCGCGACGCCCCACTGGGGATCGGCTTCGAGTGTGGGCCCGCCCTCGTTGCCTGGATTGTTGTCTCCTGCGTGCAGGCAGCGGGGAAGCCCTCGAGGACCTTGATGGTGTTGGTCTGGCCGAGGTGCGGGTGCTGCTCTGAGCACCTCGGGGTGTTGCACGGCTCCCACCACGTTGTCTTCGGGGCCGTCTCTGGGAGCCCGAGGCCCGGCCTCGCAACGGGGAGCGGCTTCTTGTGCGGCCGGTTTCCCGCTGCCTGGGACGATTTGTGGCTGCAGGTGCATGGGAGGTTCTGGAGGACCGCGCAGTCCCCCGTCTGGTGGGGCTCTGGGAGCAGGTCTCAGCACCTGCAGCTGGTGCCCCTCTTCTCCCGCCACGTCCTCGGCGCTGCTGAGATGTGTCCCGCTCCTCAGGTGGATGTGAGTGGGTGGTCTGCTCAGTCTCCAGCACTAAGGGCTGGGCACTGAGCTCAGGCAGCTGGGTGTTGCAGGATGAGCTGGATGCTGCCTGCGTAGCAGGACCAGAGCCGATGTTTTCAGGTCCTGTGAAGACAGGGGAAGGCACTGGTACCTCCTGGCTGGAAGTGCTCGGGCTGGCAAACTCGGAGTTGGTGCAGGAGGCTGTAAGGGGAGACAGGAAGCTCAGCAGGATGAACATGCAGCCCCCGGGCATGACAGGCTGCCATCCCTCATGGGGCAGAGAGACTGTGGCAAGGCCACTCTGAGCACTCGCTGCCAGGCCTTGCCCGGCCCCAGTCCCGCAGCACGCGGCTCTGTGCCTCTTACCGGTGCCCACACCAGCGCAGGTGTCGCACTCCCAGCCATTTCTGTCAATGGCCCAGAAGGAGCAGCTCCAGTGCGTGCCTTGTGAGCCACAGGAGTTGCAGATGAACAGCTGCCAGAACCTGGGGAAGCAAACGGATTGTGGGTGTGAGGACAAAGCGCGCCAAGGCAGGGAGCAGCCGGCATGGCTCTGGTGCTCTGTCCTTGCTCCAAGGACACCTCCAAGCCTGTGGTGAGGCCGAGATCCCACGCAGAGCCCCAGAGGACTGTGGAGGTCACTCACCCCTTTTCCTGTGCCGTCTCCCTGCCTCTTAGGTAAAGGCACTTTGTGGCATCACAGCGGCTGTGCCTTTCTCGCAGCAGCTGGTATGCTGCATCGTCCCACCAGGATGGTCGTCTGCCAGAGGAGAGGGGGAATCTGATGAGTCCCGGGTGCCCCAGGCATGAGGCAGATTCAGGGCATCTCTGCTCATGCCCGTTGAGCTCATTCCCAGCTTCTCCATGAAGCTGAGACCAGTGCTCGCAGGATGGCCTGCCAGGGCTAGGGGCAGTTCCTGGGCAGGCACAGCACCTGTGCCCGAGTGTCTGCGTAGCCGGGCAGAAGGACACCAACCTGACTGGGATTTGGATCCCCAGCGTGGTCATTTGGGAGCGGAATCGTGTTTTTCCTCCGCAGACGGGGCAGAAGAAGCGCATGGTGGCAGCGTGCAGGGCATGTTTCTGTAGGAGAAGCACAAGCGTGAGCGTGAGCGGGGCTGGCTGCTGCTGAGCACCGGCCGTGCCCACGGGGTGAGGAGAGGACTCCTACCCTGATGCAGCCCCGGTGGAACCAGGCCTGTTTGCACACCGGGCACACCATGGTGTGGTAGGACGTGCTGTCCCCCACGGGCTCCAGGCAGATGACGCAGATGGTGTTCTGCGATGGAGCTGCCTCCGCTGCCTGCCGAGGGCGATGCTCCCAGCAGAAGGACCTGGACAGGAGGACAGAAGGGATGGGCATGGTGAGAAGTGCTGTGAGGAGGGCAGGGGACCAGGAAAGAGCGCCAGGCCCGGGCTCCGGATCTGGCAGGAGGCTGGAAGGTGTCGCTGCGGGTTCCTCCCTGGAGCAACAGGGAGGGACGGCAGCTTGGCTGCTGCTGACAGCCCCTACCTGTGCCGCCCAAAGTACTGCGTGACGCATTCCCCGTCCTCGGCGCAGGGCAGATGGAAGCTGCGCTCGCAGCCTGTCTCCGCGCAGCTGATGGCAGCTCCCCTCTTGCCACAGACAAAGCAGTGCTGGAAAGAGCAGAGCAGCCCCTGTTAGCGGTGGGCTCGGGGGCTCCACGGCCAGCCCCACTTCTCCGGGCAGGGCGCAGAGCTGCCTGGCAGACAAGGCTCGTCTGCTGTGTGCGAGCCTCTGCCGGCACCAAGCTCCCCATTCCGTTCAGGTCCTCACCTTCTGGCTTGCCACCTGGATTGTGTGCTGGATGGCGCCAATGGGGAAGCCAAAAATTCCCCCCACTGGGCATCTCCATTCTAAAAGCCCATTGGCAAAGAACTGTAGGAGAGAAAAGAGCGGGATCTCGTGAGGCCGGAAAGGAAGGGAGCATCCCTGGCAGGAGCCCTAGCCCTTGCGGGAACTCACCAAGCAGAATTCGTGGGCACAGAGCCCACCGCTGACAAACATCTGCCCACAGATGTCCGGGTTCACCTGTGCCCGGCGGCACAGCACGCACACTGGAGAGGAAGGAGAGAGCAACCGTGAGCAGCGGTGAGCACCTGGCAGGGCCGGGAGTTCCTGGGGGCCGTCCCCAGGGCCTGCTCCGTGCCTGCCGTGCCGGCTGAGGGGCAGGGCTGGAGGGGGTGAAGGGAAAGGGGGCATTGCAGGCCCAGCAGCTCCAGCGGGCAGCCAGAGTGCAAGCTGGGGCTCTCACCTGGCTCCCCAGAGTTGGGGGCCTCCTCTTTTCCTTCAGGCATGTTTGGCATCGACGGCAAGAAACGAGAGAGTCAAGAAAGTCCCTGCTCTCTCCGCGCCTCACCAGGCCGCAATGAGCAGGGCCCCAGCCCGGCAGCCTTTGCTCTGCTCCCGGCCCCGCGGGTCACAATGGCCACCACTGTGACATCACGGTCACCGCCTCACGGAGCTGAGGGCATGGCAGGGCGGTGGCTCCTATGGGCAGTGTGGGGTGAGGGGCCCGGTGCTGCCATCAGCAGGGAACAAGGATGGCCTCCCTCAGGCCTTTTGCACCGCGCCCGCGCTGGGACGTTGCAGCACAGAGTCTAATAAAGGTCTGCGGGTCAACAGCACGGCCAGCGTTTCTAGTGTGTGTGTGCTGACCAACTTTGCATGGCCTGATGGTGACAGGGCAAGGTTTTGACCTGAGAGAAGAGGAGGTCTGGTGAACTGCGACAGGAATTCCTCACTCGGAGGGCGGTGAGGCCCTGGCACGGCTGCCCAGAGAAGCTGTGCGTGCAGGCGCTCCAGGCCGTATTGGACAGGGCCCTGTTCTAAGCTGACCTGCTGGGTGGCAGCGCTGCCATGGCAGGCACTTGGGGTTGGGTGGGTTTTATGATCCTTTCCGATCCATGTCTTCACACATCAAGGCTCCAAGCCTTATACAGTTCCCAGAGGCAAAGTGGCATAGGCAGGGCGCGATTCCCTTCAGCCTGCATATAAAATGAGTCAGGAAAAGTTCTGAGGTTTGCTTTCTTTGGCCTGCTGGCACTGTCACCATGCCAGAGACAGGAGAGGAGCTGTCCCTTGTCCAGGGCTGCAGTCCTGGAGTCACACTGGAGCATCCCTGCTCATCCAGCCTGACCGTGAAAGTCAGCTTCTGCATGGAAGTCAGGCCAACGCCGATGGGAGAGCCCCCACGCTTTGAGAGCCGCCCTCTGTGGAGATGCTCAAGGCCTCACGGGACAGGGCTCCAGGCAGCCTGATCTAGTGGGTGGCAACCAACACACTGCAGGAGTTTGGAACTTGATAGACTTCAGTGTCCCTTCCAACCCAAGCCATCCCAGGATCCTGCGATTCAAGACACCTGTCAGGTCCAGCGTTAAGCCGGATTACTAAGGCACCTACCCAGCCAGTCTTGACATCTACAAAGGCTACCACGGTAGTAGTCAGGCATGATGTCTGTGTAGTAAATCCAAGTTTACTACTCTGGATAACCCTTCTTTTTCCCCACCTGCTTTGAGGTGATATCCAGAATGAGTTGTTCCAACACTTTCCCAGGGATGGATGTGAGCCTGACTGGCCTATGTTTTCCTGAGTCCTTCTTCCTGACCTTTTTGAAGATTGGAATGACATTGGCTATCCTCCAGCCTTCAGGCATCTCTCTTGCTCTCCGTGAGGTTTCACAGATGATAGACAGCTGGGCTGTAAATGCACACTGCTGGCTCACGTCCAGCTTCTCGTCTACCAGGACCCCCAAGTCCTTCTCCGCAGGGCTGCTCTTAAGGAGATCCTCCCCCAGTCTATAGAAATAGCCGGGATTGCCCCGGCCCAAGGGCAACACCTTGCATTTGGCCTTGTTGAACCTCATGAGGTTCACGGGGGCCCACTTCTCCAGCCTGTCCAGGTCCCCCTGGGTGGCTTCTCTTCCCTCCAGCGGATTGATGGCTCTGCTCAGCTTGGTGTTTTCTGCAAACTTGCTGAGGGTGCACTCGATGCCATCTGTGTCACTGATAAAGGTGGGGAAGAGCACCAGTCCCAAGAACCACCACTTGTGACTGGCTTTCACCCAGACATAGAACCATTGATCACAACCCTGTGGCTGCGACCAGCCGACCAGTTCTTAATCCATTGAATAGTCCACCTTTCAAAACCATACCTCTCCAATTTAGAGAGAAGGATTTGGTGAGGGACCATGTCAGAGGCTTTGGAGAGGTCTAGGAAGATACATTCATCACCCTTCCCCCATCCACCGATTGCTGTCACTCCATCACAGAAGGCCACCACACTGGTCAGGCACGATCTGCCCTTGGTGAAGCCAAGATGCTGGCTGTCTGGCATCACCTCTTTGTCTCCTATGTGCCTTAACACGGTGACTAGGAGGATCTGCTCCATGATCTTCCCAGGCACAGAGGTGAGGCTCACCGGCCTGGAGTTCCCCTAGTCATCCTTTCTCCCTTTTTTAAAAATGGGAGTAACGTTTCCCTTTTCCCAGTCACTGGGGATTTCGCCCGACAGCCATGATTTTTCAAACATGATTTGGAGCAGCTAGGCACCCACATCAGCCATCTCTCTCAGAACCCTAGGATGGATATCAGCTGGCCCCATGGACTTATATACCTTCAGTTTCATCAGGATGTCTCGGACTCATTCCGTTGTTACAGTGGGACGGAATCCACTTCTCTCACCCACACCTAGAAGTTCAAGGTCCTGGCAGACATGAGGAACCTGACCACCCATGAAGACTGAGGCAAAGCGCTTATTGAGCACCTCAGATTTTTCCATGTTTGAGGAAGCCACTTTTCCATCCTCATCTATTACAGGGGGAACACTCTCCTTGGTCTGTCTGCTCCTGCCTATATACCTGTAGAACTCTTTCCTGTTATTTTTCACATCCCTTGCCAAGTTCAGTTCCACTGATGCCTTGGCTTTCCCGATCTTATCTCTACACATGCAGACAGCGTTCCTATATTCTTCCCAGGCTACACAACCCTGCATTCATTTCCTGTACATCTCTCTTTTCTCTATCAGTTTTAGCTGCAGGTCCTTGCTCAGTCATGCTGGTTGTCCGTCTCCTCTGCTCCATTTCTTCTGCTGGGGGATGGAGAGCTCTTGCGCTGGCCGAAGGGTGTATTTAAGGAGCTGCCAGCTGCATTCTCTTTCTGTACCCTTAAGGACAGTTCCCAAGGGGATCCCATTCAGTATTTCCTTGAGCAGCTGGAATTTTGCTCACCTGAAGTTCAGGGTGCTGACTCTGCTTTTTGCCAAGCCTGCACTCCTCCAGATCACAAACTCCAAAAGGGCATGGCCACGACGGCTCAGGCTGCCTCCAATCTTAACTTCTCTAACACTCAGTTCTGCACTGGTGAGCTTCAGGTCCAGTAGGGCTTCACCTCAGGTCGGTCTGCCTAGTACCTGGACGAGGAAGTAATCCTCAGCAGACTCCGGGAATCCCCTGGATTGTCTGCCACCTGCTGTGCTGCTATCTCAGCAGAGACCTGGGTGGTTGAATTCCCCCATCAGGACAAGAGCCCACGAACACGACATCTCCAGCACTGAAGCAAGAAGGCCTCGTCAGCAGGCTCCCCCGATCAGGTAGCCTCTAGCAGACCCCAACCACAAGAAGCACTTTACTGAACCGATCCCTGATTTTCACCCACAAGCCCTGAAGTTATTTTCGATAGTTGCTGATAGTTATTTCTGTGCCGTCCTGCACAAGCTACCGCACCTGCTGCTGCAGTATGCTGTGGGTGCTGCGCACATGCTGCCTGTGGGCCTGTGGGCATGCTGTGAGATAGATCTAAAGATAAGGCCACGACAACCATCTGGGAAGGTGCTGGGGAGAAGACGACCCCGTGGTCTCAGCTCCTAACACTGCCTACCGCAGGACAAGCAGAGAAGAGAGAAGCCAACATGTGGGGAGTATGTTAAAGGTGTATTTTTTTTGAAAGATGGAACCACAACCGTCACGCGGGGATGGGACATGGGTGTTTCTGCGCTGTCTTTGGGAGTTTGGGTTGTGGGGGCGTCTTCTCTGATGTTGGACCCGGGAGCGGCTTTGTGCCCGGGCTGGTCCACTGAAAGATGAAGGTGGTATGCGTGGACTCTCTTGAAGGTTGATTTTCTTTGCCGCTTGGGACCACAGCCATCACGTGGGGATGGGACACGGCTGCATCAGCGCCGTCTTCGGGACTGGCTGTGGGGCCGTCTTCTCTGGTGGTTTGCCCGGGAGCGGCTTCGTGCCCGGGCTGGTCCGCGCTGCCTGGACCGGCTCCCACGGCCTCGTCGGGGCCGGCTGCGGGAAGTTGAAGCGCGACGCCCCACTGGGGATCGGCTTCGAGTGTGGGCCCGCCCTCGTTGCCTGGATTGTTGTCTCCTGCGTGCAGGCAGCGGGGAAGCCCTCGAGGACCTTGATGGTGTTGGTCTGGCCGAGGTGCGGGTGCTGCTCTGAGCACCTCGGGGTGTTGCACGGCTCCCACCACGTTGTCTTCGGGGCCGTCTCTGGGAGCCCGAGGCCCGGCCTCGCAACGGGGAGCGGCTTCTTGTGCGGCCGGTTTCCCGCTGCCTGGGACGATTTGTGGCTGCAGGTGCATGGGAGGTTCTGGAGGACCGCGCAGTCCCCCGTCTGGTGGGGCTCTGGGAGCAGGTCTCAGCACCTGCAGCTGGTGCCCCTCTTCTCCCGCCACGTCCTCGGCGCTGCTGAGATGTGTCCCGCTCCTCAGGTGGATGTGAGTGGGTGGTCTGCTCAGTCTCCAGCACTAAGGGCTGGGCACTGAGCTCAGGCAGCTGGGTGTTGCAGGATGAGCTGGATGCTGCCTGCGTAGCAGGACCAGAGCTGATGTTTTCAGGTCCTGTGAAGACGGGGGAAGGCACTGGTACCTCCTGGCTGGAAGTGCTCGGGCTGGCAAACTCGGAGTTGGTGCAGGAGGCTGTAAGGGGAGACAGGAAGCTCAGCAGGATGAACATGCAGCCCCCGGGCATGACAGGCTGCCATCCCTCATGGGGCAGAGAGACTGTGGCAAGGCCACTCTGAGCACTCGCTGCCAGGCCTTGCCCGGCCCCAGTCCCACAGCACGCGGCTCTGTGCCTCTTACCGGTGCCCGCACCAGCGCAGGTGTCGCACTCCCAGCCATTTCTGTCAATGGCCCAGAAGGAGCAGCTCCAGTGCGTGCCTTGTGAGCCACAGGAGTTGCAGATGAACAGCTGCCAGAACCTGGGGAAGCAAACGGATTGTGGGTGTGAGGACAAAGCGCGCCAAGGCAGGGAGCAGCCGGCATGGCTCTGGTGCTCTGTCCTTGCTCCAAGGACACCTCCAAGCCTGTGGTGAGGCCGAGATCCCACGCAGAGCCCCAGAGGACTGTGGAGGTCACTCACCCCTTTTCCTGTGCCGTCTCCCTGCCTCTTAGGTAAAGGCACTTTGCGGCATCGCAGCGGCTGTGCCTTTCTCGCAGCAGCTGGTATGCTGCATCGTCCCACCAGGATGGTCGTCTGCCAGAGGAGAGGGGGAATCTGATGAGTCCCGGGTGCCCCAGGCATGAGGCAGATTCAGGGCATCTCTGCTCATGCCCGTTGAGCTCATTCCCAGCTTCTCCATGAAGCTGAGACCAGTGCTCGCAGGATGGCCTGCCAGGGCTAGGGGCAGTTCCTGGGCAGGCACAGCACCTGTGCCCGAGTGTCTGCGTAGCCGAGCAGAAGGACACCAACCTGACTGGGATTTGGATCCCCAGCGTGGTCATTTGGGAGCGGAATCGTGTTTTTCCTCCGCAGACGGGGCAGAAGAAGCGCATGGTGGCAGCGTGCAGGGCATGTTTCTGTAGGAGAAGCACAAGCGTGAGCGTGAGCGGGGCTGGCTGCTGCTGAGCACCGGCTGTGCCCACGGGGTGAGGAGAGGACTCCTACCCTGATGCAGCCCCGGTGGAACCAGGCCTGTTTGCACACCGGGCACACCATGGTGTGGTAGGACGTGCTGTCCCCCACGGGCTCCAGGCAGATGACGCAGATGGTGTTCTGCGATGGAGCTGCCTCCGCTGCCTGCCGAGGGCGATGCTCCCAGCAGAAGGACCTGGACAGGAGGACAGAAGGGATGGGCATGGTGAGAAGTGCTGTGAGGAGGGCAGGGGACCAGGAAAGAGCGCCAGGCCCGGGCTCCGGATCTGGCAGGAGGCTGGAAGGTGTCGCTGCGGGTTCCTCCCTGGAGCAACAGGGAGGGACGGCAGCTTGGCTGCTGCTGACAGCCCCTACCTGTGCCGCCCAAAGTACTGCGTGACGCATTCCCCGTCCTCGGCGCAGGGCAGATGGAAGCTGCGCTCGCAGCCTGTCTCCGCGCAGCTGATGGCAGCTCCCCTCTTGCCACAGACAAAGCAGTGCTGGAAAGAGCAGAGCAGCCCCTGTTAGCGGTGGGCTCGGGGGCTCCACGGCCAGCCCCACTTCTCCGGGCAGGGCGCAGAGCTGCCTGGCAGACAAGGCTCGTCTGCTGTGTGCGAGCCTCTGCCGGCACCAAGCTCCCCATTCCGTTCAGGTCCTCACCTTCTGGCTTGCCACCTGGATTGTGTGCTGGATGGCGCCAATGGGGAAGCCAAAAATTCCCCCCACTGGGCATCTCCATTCTAAAAGGCCATTGGCAAAGAACTGTAGGAGAGAAAAGAGCGGGATCTCGTGAGGCCGGAAAGGAAGGGAGCATCCCTGGCAGGAGCCCTAGCCCTTGCGGGAACTCACCAAGCAGAATTCGTGGGCACAGAGCCCACCGCTGACAAACATCTGCCCACAGATGTCCGGGTTCACCTGTGCCCGGCGGCACAGCACGCACACTGGAGAGGAAGGAGAGAGCAACCGTGAGCAGCGGTGAGCACCTGGCAGGGCCGGGAGTTCCTGGGGGCCATCCCCAGGGCCTGCTCCGTGCCTGCCGTGCCGGCTGAGGGGCAGGGCTGGAGGGGGTGAAGGGAAAGGGGGCATTGCAGGCCCAGCAGCTCCAGCGGGCAGCCAGAGTGCAAGCTGGGGCTCTCACCTGGCTCCCCAGAGTTGGGGGCCTCCTCTTTTCCTTCAGGCATGTTCGGCATCGACGGCAAGAAACGAGAGAGTCAAGAAAGTCCCTGCTCTCTCCGCGCCTCACCAGGCCGCAATGAGCAGGGCCCCAGCCCGGCAGCCTTTGCTCTGCTCCCGGCCCCGCGGGTCACAATGGCCACCACTGTGACATCACGGTCACCGCCTCACGGGGCTGAGGGCGTGGCAGGGCGGTGGCTCCTATGGGCAGTGTGGGGTGAGGGGCCCGGTGCTGCCATCAGCAGGGAACAAGGATGGCCTCCCTCAGGCCTTTTGCACCGCGCCCGCGCTGGGACGTTGCAGCACAGAGTCTAATAAAGGTCTGCGGGTCAACAGCACGGCCAGCGTTTCTAGTGTGTGTGTGCTGACCGACTTTGCATGGCCTGATGGTGACAGGGCAAGGTTTTGACCTGAGAGAAGAGGAGGTCTGGTGAACTGCGACAGGAATTCCTCACTCGGAGGGCGGTGAGGCCTTGGCACGGCTGCCCAGAGAAGCTGTAGGTTTCCATCCCTATGGGCACTGCAGGCAATTGGCAGAAATGGAAACTTTGCACTTCCTGATATCCCAGAACCACAGTGGGATGATACACATACCTGGACACCATATTTGAGGGCTGTAATCTTTTTAGAAGGGATAGGCAAGGTAGGAGGGCTGAGGGATTTGCCCTCTGTGTTACAGGATGGATAGGCTGCAAGGCACTGCCTTTGAGGAATGGCTGTGAACAAGTTTAGAGTTTGTAGGTTGACACTATTGACAGGACCAATCAAGCTTGTCTGCTAATCAGGGTCTACTACAGGCCTTCTGACCAAGGGGAACCTGTTGACAAGGCCCTCCTGCTTCAGCTGCAAGAGGCATCATGTTTGCAGCCTCTCATTCTGATTGGGGATTTCAACCAGTCATCTTTTGGGAAAACACAGCAAGCTGCAAGCAGTCGTGGGGGAACCTGGACTCCACTGACAACATCTCTCTTGTGTTGGACAGACCGACCAGAGGTGAAGTGTTTCTCAACCTGGCACTCACTTATGTGGAAGAGATCATTATGGAGATTAAGATTGGAAGCTTGGGCTGCAGGAACCATCCCCTGGTCAAATTTGTGGTCTTGAAGAATGTGGGCCTGGTAAAAAGTGGATTCAGGTCCCTGAACTTCAAGAAAACAATTTCCTATTTAAGGAATTGCTGGATGAGTTCCCCTAGGAAACTGTCCTTAGGGAAAAAGGATCTGAACAAAGTTGGCAGCGCTTAGGGATGCCTTTCTTAGAGCTCTTCATCGCCCAGAAAAAAAAAAAAAAATCAGGCAGACGAAGCAGGAAATCAACATGGATGAGTAAGAGTCTGCTGGTCAAACTGAGGAAGAAAAGAATAAGGAGTGAAAAAGGGATGTATTTTCTGTGAATAACACAGGGATGCTGTCTGGATGTGCAGGGATGGGATCAAGAAAGACCAGGCATGGATGGAATTGAACTGGCAAAGGATGTTAAAAGCATCAAAGATTTTTCTTTAGATACTTTGGGCAGAAGAGACAATGCAAAGGAGAGTGCATCACCACCGATAAATGGAGAGGGAGAGCAGACCTCTTCAGACATAGAGAAGGCTGAGATACTTTATTAGTTCTTTTTCTCAGTCTTCGTTACCCGTGAGGCTTGCCGTGTTTCTGGTATCCCTAAACTTCTATACTGGAGTCAGGGGTGCAAAATTCCCTGCACTGTAGAAGCAGGGCAAGTCCAAGATCACCTCATGAGGCTGTGTATAATTCTATGTGACCAGACAACATGCTTCCCAGGGCTCTGAGGAGCTTCCTGATGTGGTTTCCAAGCTCCTCTTCATCGTTCTTGAAAAATCATGGCTGTCAGGCAAAGTCCCTGGTGACTGGAAAAAGGGAAACATCACTCCCATTTTTAAGAAGGGAAGAAAGGAATATCTGGGGAACTATGGGCTGGTGTCAACAGTTTGTGGGCTGGCTTGGCATGGTTCTGTGACAAGCGTGGTGGAAGGATTTCATAAATCCTTGCATCTGGAAAAGGGAAACAGGGGACCCCAAAATAATTGAAAACAACAATCTAAGAAGAAACAAACTAATTTACTAAATATGGTATTGGAATGCAAGATAATACACGATAATACAATATAATTAGAATTGAAGCTAATAAATCAAATATAATGAGAGTGTCCAAAAGGTGGATAGACCTCACTATAACACTGAGGTGAGATGTGCAGTCCAGTTTAGTGGCAGGTAGGAGAGCCTGACGAAGAAGGAGAGGTCATATGACCTACCGAGGCCTTATATCTGTTTCCCCTCAGCAGAAATGATAACAACACAGCGAGCAGTCTTCTGGGGAATGTAGTTCTTTTTGGGGACAGGTACCTGGAACTGGAGCATTAACACTTTAACTCCCAGTGCACAATATGATGTTGTGTGGAATAAGCAGAAATGATAAAACCATGACATTCCACCCCTTATTCTACATCACTACATCATGCTTAATATATACAAACAAACCATAATTAACAAGCATTAAACACACGCACACACAAACCTATATATTTACATGGAATTACTGACTGCACTCCCCCAACATTAAATTTCCTTGTGGTACACACTGAACATTCCCATTTTTCTGCTTTACCTACCAAGTGGACCCGGGTGCCTGGACAAAAGCAGTTCCACAAAGAGGTTTGCCCTTCCTAGAAGCTGGAAAGACCCAAACTGCTTTTTCCTAACATGTTCTTTACATATACTACAGGGACCTTGACAGTATGTAGGGAGCTGGCAGGACCATCGTGATTAATAGATCCTCGAGTGTTGACCAACCAGGTGGCTTCTGCCAAATGCTTCTCCCATTTTGTAAACATTCCGCCACCCACTGCTTTCAACATGGTTTTTAACAGCCATTGTACAGTTTTACCAGAAGCTGGTGCATGATAGGGGATATGATAAATCCACTCAATATCATGATCTTTGGCCCACGTATTTACGAGAGAATTTTTGAAATGAGTCCCATTATCTGACTCAATTCTTTCTGCAGTGCCATGTTGCCATAGGACTTGTTTCTCAAGACCTAATATGGTGTTCTGGGGGGTAGCATGGGGTACTGCATGTTTCAAGCCATCCAGTGGTTGCCTCTACCATAGTAAGCACATAATGCTTACCACTGTGAGATCGTGGCAAGATGATATAATCAACCTGCGCCTCCCTATATTTATACTTTTACTATCGCCCTTCCCTCCAGAGAGGTTTCATCCTCTTGGCTTGTTTAATTGTGGCACATGTGTCACAGTCATGGATAATCTGTGCAATAGCATGCGTAGTTAAATCCACCCCTCGGTCTCAAACTCATTGTACGTTGCATCTCTTCCTTGATGGCCTGAAGTTTCATGGACCCACTGAGTTATAAATAATTCACCTTGTGTTGCCAGTCCAAGTCTATTTGAGCCACCTCAATTTTAGCAACTCGATCTACCTGATGGTTATTTTGTTGTTCTTCAGTAGCCGGACTCTTGGGCACTTGAGCATATACATGACACACCTTTACAATCATATTCTTTATTCAGGCAGCAATGTCTTTCCACAGTTCAGCAGCCCAAATAGGTTTATCCCTTTGCCAGTTATCTTGCTCCCACTGCTGTAACCACTCCCATAAAGCATTTGCCACCATCCATGAGTCAGCGTAAAAATGAAGCACTGGCCACCTCTCCCATTTAGCAACATCTAAGGCCAGCTAGACAGCCTTTATGTCTGCAGATTGGCTTGATTCTCCTTTACCTTCAGTGGCCTCTGCAGCTTGTTGTGTGGGGCTCCACACTGTAAATTTCTATCTGTGATGCTTCCCCACAGTACGACATGATGCATCTGTGAACAGGGCAAATTTCATTTTTTGGTTGTTCACTGTATGGTGGGGCCTTTTTAGCATGCGATACCTCTTCTGCTGGTGATGTTCCAAACTTTTTGCCTTCAGGTCTGTCCATGATCACTTCTAAGATTTCTGGATGATTGAGGTTCCCCATGTGAGCTTGTTGTGTAACAACACAATCCACTTGCTCCAAGTGGCATTAGTAGCATAATTGGTAGAGGGAACCCTTCCCTTGAACATCCAGTTCAGCACTGGCAATCAAGGTGCCAGAAGGAGCTGTGTTTCAGTATCAATTACTTCAGAAGCAGCCCAAACCCCCTCATACATGTCTAAGATCTCCTTTTCAGTTGGAGTGTAGAACTTTTCAGACCTGTATCCTCGACTGCAAAATCCCAGGGGTCAGCCTTGGGTCTCTCCTGAAGCTCTTTGCCACAAGCTCCAAGTGGGACCTTTCTCTCCAGCAGCAGTATAGAGGATGCTCTTTACATACTGTCCCATCCGTACTGGCTCCAGGGCCGTGCTATCTCCTGTTTAATCTGCTCAAATGCCTGCTGCTGCTCAGGACCCCACCTAAAATTATACTTCTTCCACATCACCTGATACAGGGGGCTTACAGTGAGGCTGAAGTTTGGAACATGCATTCTCCAGAAACCCTCTACACCCAGAAAAGATTGTGTTTCTTTCTTATTTGTGGGTGGAGACATTGATTTTGATGCCTACTGTGGCAGATCAGGTTGGTTCGTTCCAGTGCTCTCTCTCTCCAGCTTGGCTCAGAGTTTGTCTTGTTCAATTATGAGGGTATTTAGTTCAGATTGGAGGGTGTCTCCCTCAGTTTGGAGGGTGTCCCATTCAGATTGGAGGGTGTCTCGTTCTGCTTGAACTGAAGTTTGGACTGAAGGGAATCTTGCTCAGATTCAAAGGTGTCTCGTCAAGATTGGAGATTCCTTCTCTCAGCTTGGAGATCTTCCCCTTCGGCTTGGAGACTTTCTTTCTCAGCTCAGAGACACTGTTGCCAGGTTTTGAGATTCTCTCTTCTAACTAGGAGGCTCTCTTTCTCAAACCAGAGATTCTCTGTCTCGGCTTGGAGACTCTCTCTTTGGATTTGGAGACTCTGTTTCTCAACAAGGAAACTCTCTTTCTGCATCTGGAGATTCTCCCTCTTGGCTCGGACTCTCTCCTGGAAATTTCGTTTTCAGCATGGAGGCTCTCTGCTCATTTTGAACTGTCTCCTGGAGATTCTCCCTTTCAGCTCGGAGATTGAAATGTAGTTCTTCTTCTCTTCTATTGCAATCTGTTGGAAATTACGTGCTTTTTCTGCCAAGGTTGTATGGGATAATGACTTGCCTTTGGACAAGGCTAGAGTGAAGCTTTGTAGGGGGGACATGAAGCTGCCACATCTTGGGTGTTTGATCAATACTTGTGCAGACTTACAGTGTGTGTTCTGTGATGTTCTGAGTAGCAAAACTCCCCTTAGTCTCAGTAGCAAGCCAGGGAAATCCTTGGCATCAGAACTGCAAAGATTTTTACAGGAATTACCAAGTATATTTGAAGTGTAGAGATTCCACAGTCAAGTGGAGGGAGTGTTTGAAAGGAGACTGCGACTTATGTATATTTTTTCAGGCTAGACATTGAATCATTGTGTGATGTCTGGCAAAGTGCTTCAACACTTTTGGCTGTTTCCCCATAGGAGGTAGGGGACTCTGATTAAGAATGAAATTTTTAAAAAGGAGTGTAATACATAGTGATTATAATAATACAGCTCTCTGTAAAGGCTTGGATAATCATCTTGAGTGATGACATTAGTTTGAATTTGTTTTTCTAATTGAATGAAGGTTTGGCATACTTGGTTTCATGTTTCAGTTGCACAAACTGATCGTTGATGGACTGGTGCAGAAGGTTTAGTCCTTTTTTTCTTCTAAAAACTAATCTATAAACCAGAAAATGCTTGCATTTTAAGTGTCTTTAATTTTGTTATGTTGTGTTTTTTCTAATATAACAATTAAATTTTATTTTAAAACAAAGTGTTAACTGCAGCTAAAAAGGTCATTGAACTATCTAGATTAAGAAAGACAAGAAACCCAATCCTTTCTTTTTTTTTTCTTGTACACATTTTGGGTCCAGATGAAAAGTTGACCAGTGGTTGCCTTCCTCATCTACAGAAATATGCACTGATTAAATGAGACACATGTTGTAAACTGTGATAAACAATACCTGCTCTGGGTATTCAGCTTTTCTGGATTTTGGATTCTGGTATTTTCCAAAAGTGCCTAGATAACCATTATATACTGTAACAGTAAGGGTGACCATTGTCTTCAGTGGAATTCATCATTTGAGTGCTGATAACATGGAACAATAATGAGCTGCACTGAGTCTGTTGCAGGAGATATATAAAGACTCATAAAATGCTAGTTTATCCTAGAAATGTCCTTTTAGCTGTGTCCTACATTCTTAAATAAAAAAGCTTTAGAACATACCTGAATGAGGCTTTTAGTAACCTATAAGAAGAGGCCTTTCTTTTTCTTTCTTCTACTCTCTGACTCTCATTCTTTTTTCTTCTTCTGGATGGATCCCAGGGGCTATAAAATCTCTTCAGTTTGAGTTGTTCTTTCTTCGCTGTCCTTTTTAGTTAATTTTCAGTTCACTTATGTATATTCCATGTCTCTGCTTGTTCTCCCAGGAGATGTCAGGCAGTAACCTCCTACACCATAGTTCAGGGGCTTTCTGAAAATGTACGTGGGGTAAATTGAGAAAAATGAGAACTAACTCATGCTAATTAATTCACAAATGCAGTATTATATATATTGCTTAAAGAGTGAAAGCACGTCGTAATACCAGAACTCTAAATTATTAATATTCACTCTACTAGGATCCCTAATTAACTGGAATAAGTTTGACCAATTTTCCTCTTATTTCAGTGCTCACATATTAGACACTAAAAGGTTATAGCTAGTGGGAACTAAAAAGCTTTCTGTAGATTTGATAGCACAAGCTCCTTAGCAGTTAAGTCAAATTGGTAAAAATAAGAGTGAAAATGATCAGGCAATACCATCTGCTGATATTATAGTTGTTATTTCCTGCTGCTTTGATCAGACACTTTGTGCTGTGAAAATGTGTTCAATGCAAAGGGATATGGTTTTTAAGATGGTACTGTCAGTAAACACTTGTTTTACATCTTACTGTGATTCTCCCATTTTGGACACAAAACTACATTATCTCTGTCTGCTGTGCAGACTGAAGCAGTTAGGGATTGCTGTAATCTGTGTTTTGCTGTGTCTGTGTTCCTAGAGGACTCACTGGAGAGAGACAAAAGGTTGAGTGCTCCCACTAAGATCACACTGTTCCTCCCCTCCACCCTTCTGGAGACTGAGCCAATGAAAAGACCTACTATGACAAGCAAAGGCTAACTGAGAGTTTTCCCACAGTGTTGGAATCAACTAGCCTGATCAAGCAACTATGTGGTTTTAGACTGCTTACATTTTACATCTGACACAAATGTGTCATCACATAGGAGAGAAGCTGACATGTAAAATGCTTTCCCATAGGAAGTGCTGTTTTTTTAGACCAGCTTTTCACAATGAGCATGAAGGAACAGACATAGTGATACATATTTATGATATAAGCATTAAATTATATGCTTTTATGTCTGCTAAGAAACCTCAGCATCTTTGCTGGCCTGTGCAGTAGCTTCATGCATTTGTTGAGAACATTTCTTAAATTTTAGGTTGCTTGCAGCCTACTGCTTTCATTAGGAACATGCCATTGGAAGTGAAGTCACAGCTGTAAATTACGAGACAATGTTACGAAAAATATTGTTTGTTTGAAAGGTGGATCTGGGACGCATTCATGGAGGTGCTAAGATATTAACATATTTACAGTAAGCCATTTGAAAATTAGGACTTGTAGAAAAGATGATGACAGTGTATCCTCAGGGTACAAAAAGAGTTAATATAAGTAATGCATTGTAAGCGGCTCTAACTCTCTAACCTACTGTTCCACCAAGTACCATGTGTTCAATGAATTAAAGGGAGAGGGTGCTGCACAAGAGCCAGTGTATGAAAGGTAAGGCTAAAAATTAATGATTGGATAATTTTTCTATAACCGAAATGGAATTGGAATAACAAAATCCAAACCTAGCCTCATCCCCCACCGCCCAAAAAAAGGCACAGATCCCTGAGAGAAAACCCATTTTATCTCCTAAGTACAGCTGAAGTATTCTTTAAAAAACAAGCATTTTGAAATTCAGAATGTTTGTATTTCAGAATTGGGATACAGTGTAGGATTGGAATCTGAAGCTTGTCAGAGATAGCATTTTCTGAGCACTGCATGAGACCCAGAACTGCATTTTTCAATGGCTGGGAGCCCAGAAGTTGTCTTAACACACAGTGTCTTCACTACAGCCACTACAGCTGATCCTAGAACCATATTATCAAAATCTTCATGTGCATTATGTATTTTATAGCTCTGGTTCAAATAAATTATGGAGAGCTGAGATGAAAAATATACTAAGTAGTCCCTAAATGGCAATACTAGTTGGAATGTGGTAGCAGCTGACCTAGTTCCTCAGTCCATAACCTCTGCTGAACTCTGTGCTCTGCTAAGTGTGTTTTCCAGTGCTCCTGCTGAGAGCTGGTCAGAAAGCACTGTCTCCCCTTGTGAGCCTCACAAGCTCCATATGCCAGGGCCTGAATCCTCATCCTGATGCCAGTGAGGTCAAGGAGCTGAACCTACTTGCTGTGCAAAGCTTCTGGAAAATGCACCAGCTTTCACCTCCTTCTTAACCTGTGGTCCTGGCCCATGAGATTCTCATCATCAATGTATGATTTTGGTGTGTTACAAATGAGGTTGTGCCCACCTAAATACAGAGGTGAGGCCTCTCGGGGGGAGTCTCATGGTGGCCTACAGCTTCTTCACGAGGAGGGAGGTGGGGCAGGCTCTTCACCAGGAAGATGGTCGTTAGTCATGGCCTGCTGGTGTTCAAGAAAAATGTGAATATTGTACAATACTGTGAAATCTGTGCTCACATTTAAATTTATTGCAAAGGATTTGCACCCTCATGTGTGTGTCTCCTGCTCCCTGCAAACACGCACCTGGCAGGTCTTGATCTACGCTCTACTTTTTCAGACCCTTTTGTCTGCTAGCTTAGGTCACTACCAATCCCATTCTCTTGAACTGTTTGAGCCAGACTTAGCTTTTTGGTGCATTCATGCACAAAATCAGTCTCTCAATAAAAATTCTCTGTGTCTGCAAAGACATTAAATGTCTTGGCACAGACAGTGACACGGGTATGTTAATAAAAACAGCCAATAGCTTGAAGTAATGGTACACAGGGAAGGTTCTGAGGTAGTATACTAGGTTATAGCAGGACAAAAAGAATTTGCAGACCCATGCATTCTTGTTACATATGCTTGGTTGTGAATTTTTTTTTGTATGGATAAGCCATGATATCTTCCTGAGTTGGTCACATTTTATGCAAATAAACGTTTGATTATTTTTACATTGTATATTGTATCATAAGTGTGTCTTTTAAAGTATGGGTTCACTAGTCAATTGTCACCATCTCTTGATTCAAAAGAAACTGTAGGCAGGGTAGTAGGACGAAAATGTAGTTTTACGATGTGTTGTGAGGAAGAAGAATTTCCTTGGGAGTGGATTGTCATTAAGGACAACAGTTGTATCCCTTATTGCTCTTTTCTCTATAATTGATGTAACTTTTTGCCTGTCAGTTGTTTTTTGTGCTGCAGAAGGAATGCCTTTTCAGCTCATTTTGAACAAACCAAGTTAGACCTTTGTGCTCTTTTTTGTCTGTCTCCCCAGACCAGTATGTCATGCTGTGAATCTTGGTATGTTAAATGTGGAGTTTGCAAAATAGTGGAATATACTAAAATATTTTTGTCTTTTCTTTTTCAGGATTATAAAGTTTTCAACGGTGCCTCTTCAAGAAGTGTGATGAGAAATGGCTTTGGGAAACAACACCCAGAGAAGTTACTCCATCATCCCCTGCTTCATCTTTGTTGAGGTGAGTGCAGCACTCAGTTATCTCAAAAAATCACTTTGCTGGTAAGATAGCTGCAGTGTAAGTCAGTAAGTGACTGCTTGAGTTTTCTCAGTTTTCTTCAGGCTTGTATCTGTTTTTGGGCAGCATAAAGACTAGGTGTTGTTTAAAGAAATGTCAGACCTAGTAGTCTAATGGTTCATAAGCTTATCAAGCAACATTTAACTCTGTTTTCAGCTCAGTTGCAACATAAAATGTAAGTGAGGAACAGCCATCCTTTGAGTTTGAAGGAGTTGGCTAGCTCAAAGTTATGTGAAATGACAAAAAGTACAGTTACAGGAGTTGATGTTTCCACATGTTTGTTAAGTGCAACTTTTTAAAATTGGCTCAATACTCTATATGATTGACTTTTCTGTGGTGTTTTTTACCTCAACACTGCCAGACAGACCAAAATCAATACTGAAACAAATAAATGTTCAACTGGTTCTTAAAAGGCTATAAGGGTTTCTTAGTGAGGAAGTTGATCTGTGTTTGCAGGGAGGGTGAAAACTTATCTTAATTTTGATATAATTGCCATGACTGCCTGTCTGTAGTGCCACCTCTCTAATGTAGCTGGAATACAGTGCTTACTTTTTGGCCCAAATTGTGAGATGTCTTGTGCTTATTGACAAGAAAAGTACTAAAAACAGAGAAATTGTAATGCTGGATATCCAGGAAGACTCACCTCATTCCCTCTGAAATCTTGGAAAGGCTCCAGTGTGCTGCAGCAGCAGGTGTAATGGGCACTGTAAATCACTGCTATTCAGAACAGGTGTTTCCTCAAGGCCTTGGAAATCACCCAGTGACATCCAGGACCTTTCTAATATTTACCCACTTGCAGTCGTCTTCTCACAGGATCTTCCCCAGCCAAGAGCTAAAGTTTCTTTAAATGCACTCTCTACTTTCTGTGCTACCAGCTTAGTTCCAGCAGCAGTCAGAGGATCCCTGGGTATTTAATCTAAAGTCAGCAGAAGTTTTGCTTTTGAGGGCAGTGGTCAATCCACCCTTACAAGAGGAATCTGTCAGTTTGGAAGGTGAAGATGGAGGAAGAGCATAACAAAACCACTGCTAATATAGCTCAACATGACTTCCCAGCTGCAACTGTAGCAGATGCTGGTGTGGGAAGGTGGCTGTCACACACAACATGATGGATAGTTTTAAGGGAGACTTGGAAGAATGGGGAGGAGCAAGATTTTACAATTCTAATCAGAGTTTTACTGTTTCGTAAAAAAAATCATTAACAATCTGGTTAATTGCACAGGCTTTTGATTTACACCTGTGCAAACTCATTGCATATTAAATCAAAATCTTAGCAATCAGCATGTGATAAAGTCATTACCTGGATTCAGGCTTTATGTAGAAGAACCTGAGTCACTCACTTACAATGGTGGAAGTATCCCTGGCCACGGAAGGGACACAGATTTTCCTGTCCAGTAGCATTTCTGCATTAAATCTCACTTAGGGCTTCTAGCAGTCTAATTTTATGGACAGCGGTCCATGTATTGTTGTAGTTCCCTGTTCCAGAATGTGTCTCACCGTATCCTGTAAACCCAGCACCTGGGTTTGCTAATGCTGATGGGCTTAATCATCTTGTCAATTCGTGCTCCCCGTATCCTCTTAGTGGCTCAGCACTTGGATCTTGTTGTCTTTATGATAAGCGTATCCTTGCACACAAGAGGAGAGAAGGGGTCAAGATTGTACTGTAACAGGAGGTATTTGCCTTATTGCTGATTATGCTAACCATGCTGAAAGTGGCCAGGAGGAAGGGTACCGCTCAAACCAACTGACCTTTCCAGTGACTTGCAGGGATTTGTCATTGACATAATGTCCAACTTCTGGGGAACCTCTGCATCCACTTCTTGAAGAGATTGAGATACTTCTTATTGAGAAATAAGCCACTATTTTATCCCATCACCTAGAGAAAGGAAGGGTAAAAGCAGAAAACAAACTACAATAAGCTCAGAAGAAACATAATGAATGCTACTAGGAATAGAATTTCTCAAATTTATTGCATGAAACAAGCTGCTCTGAGGGTTTTTAGTCCCTTAAATGTATGAATGATGAGCCTGGTTGGCAGTATATGACAGAGCTATAAATTGTTCCGCCTGTAGACAAAACTGACATGAACACAATAAATCATTTCTATACTTTCCTTGTACTTTCATATGTTTGCCTTCCTGATTAAAATATAATTTTAAATGAAAAATCAGGTAGAATCAGAGAATTAGTGTCTAAAAATGATGTTCTCTTTTCTGCATTGCATGAAAACACGTTTTTCTCTGTTTTGTTTTTTGTTTTTTTTTTTATCCACAGTGGAGATTTGTACTGTAGCACTGTTGGAACTACAGTGTCAGGCATTGTAGCATTAAAAAACAGGATATCTAATTTCCTGCTGGGAATGCAGAGATAATTGATAGTAGTCATTCAATCTGAAAAACTTTGCAAATCTCAAGACACGCTGAAAACACTTTGCTTTTCATACTACCATATTTTGTGTATGAGACTACGAGTAGAGTTGATAAGCTGTATGATACTTGGCTGCCATTGCTAAAGGCGCATGGAGGAAACAAAAAAATGTTGCCTGCTTTCCAGATAAAGTTTATCCATGTGAAAACAATCTGATAGTTAACATGTTTGGTGCTCATGAGTGAGAAGGGAGGTGACCACGAATGTAGTGCTTTGATTAAAAATTTTGAGATATTCACTCCTAAGAAAAAGTGGCATTATTTAAGCTTAGCTTTGTTATGTCAGTTTCTCTGACAGTAACTGACAGTAGATACTTGGCAAGTGCCCAATGTACAGCATCCCTTTAAATAAGTGATGGTGGAAACAAAGTGCCACAAGCAGCTTGCACATTTTAAATACAATAATGCTCCACTCTGTACAAATGAGACACAATTTTTAGCATTTATTCCAATTTTCATTTTTTCCCTTTTCATTTTCTTCACTCTCAGCTAACTTGAAGCAGTTAGTTATTATAAAACCTGACCTGAAGATGAATAGCTCATTATAAGAACTTCCATGCTATGTCTGAGTCTACTAATTCCATTTTTTTAGTACAAATTATGAACTTTTTAGTAACATAGAGATTGCAAGTTATGTTTAATCTGTGATGATGGGAATGATATATGAACATTTTTAGTCCCCAATTAGAAACACAATGTCACATTAAGCATAGATTTAAAAGCTGAATATGGATTCATTAAACTAATCTTTAGCCACTTATCAGATCTGAGTGCTTCTCAAAACAATACAGGCAGATTTCCAGATGGCCCTTTATTGTATCATAAGAGGTATTGTTGCAGTCTGGCATTTGTTACAAAAGTTTATAATGATTTGTTATATTGGATTGTGTTAAGTGTGCAAATAATTGATTAGGAAGTGAAAGAAAGTCATGTTCTCCCCTTCCCTGACCCACCTTGGAGCATTGTTTGCAGCCAGTGACAGTGGAGAGAGCCTTCAGGAAGCTCCTGTCCAGCAGAAAGACAAGAAGGACCTCATCATGCAGGTGATCTAAGGAGGACTCTTGCGCCATTGTACCTTCTCACTTTAGAATTGTATTTCCCCTATCATCATGTTCCTGCTGCCCAAAGATACAAATAACTTCTTTGAAGAATTTTAAAAGCCGCCCTCCCCCCATGCCCAAAGGGAACACCATAAAATGTACAGATTACAGGTCCTAGAAGAGTCCTAAAATAATTGCAGAAACTAAGGATGACTTGTTCCATGGAAGGGGAAGGCACAAGGCACAGGACTGAGATCTAACAAATGCTTGGGTTGGTTTGATTCAGTTTTCAGCTTTTTCTCCATCATTTAAGAAACAAACAACAACAACAACAAAAATGTTTAAGCATTAGAACTAAAATACAAATGCATGTTGACTTTATAAAACAAGATTGTGGATTTGATCATGGGATTCCCTGACAGTGGAAAAAGTTACTTTTTTGCCTGATAGATTTCCAAACAGCAGATTTGACCTTGGCAGAAGGTTTCACTTCCTTCCTCCCACTTGCTGCTGGTTCCTTGGATGAGCTGCCACCAGAGGGTTTCTTGATGGCTGCGGCTGCTGGTTTGGCTTTCTTAGCAGGGGTTTTCACCTTGGGTGGAGGCTTTGCTTTCTCCCAGCAGGCCACAAGGGTTTTTCTGGGTTTGGGCTTGAATTATCTTTACTTCATTGGAGAGGCCCTGACTCATGATTTTGGAGAACTCTTCTGCATCCTCTTCTTTGATGGTGGTTCTTCCTCCTCAGACTCTTCGGATTGTTCTTTCTCCTGATTCCTCTTCCTCTTTCTCATCAGATTCTTCAAAGTCCTCATCCTCTTCCTTCTCCAGGTAGAGCACAGCTGGGCTAGGATAATAAGGGAAGCAAAGCAGAAAGGTTCCACTGAAGTTATTTCCAGAAATCTGCTCCAACCAGCCATTCTTCTCAGATCTCTGCAAGGTTCTCTTCTGCATTGTTCACATATTGCAGATTGCAGCAAGGTTGGAGTAGTTTTGTTCGTCACTCAACTGGCATGTGTTCCTGCTCTGAGCGCTGAACAGGACATTGAGGATCTGCTTCTTGAGGACTGATGCTGCGTGCTGCTGACGGCTGTTTAGAAATGCAAAGAGCAGAATACCCTACTCAGGTGGCTTCAGTGCTGGACCCAGAGAGTGCAGCAAAGGCTTGGGAGCTCTTGGCTGTCTGTAGGCTCCAAATTTATCCCAGCAAGTGCAAATAGTTTACAGCAGATCATTCAAGGACTTTTCGATGGTCAGAACTTATCTCTGAAGTGTTCTAATGAATTATAGACAAGTATGACAGAAAGTTAAAATCACAACCGGGGGTTTGTTTTTCATGGTCCAATCTGCAGGTGGAACGGGGTGCCTCATCAGGACAACTGAACCTACCCTCAGGTGTAAGCAGCACATCCATGAGCGGAGGAAAGGAGCTTTTGCAGGGGGAGCACTGTGTGATGAATCCCAGTTCTGTTTCAGGGTGAACAGTGAGCTGCTATGAGGTTTTGACCTAGCAGTGCCCCCCATGCTCTCTGGTCTTTCTCTTTTATGTCTTCTCACCTGGAGTGTTAGTACTCTGGGACAAAATGGGTAGAGAAAAGCTGTGTACATTCTGACTGAACTTGGTGGGATTAAAGTGATTACATCTACTTTTCCAGCATATTTGATGCTTATGATAAGTGACAGGAAGTGTGATGTGGTGTGATGATTGTACTTCCTGGTAGATGTTGGAAAGTTATGGTTAAATATTTTGGTAAACAGCATCTGCACAACTGTATGTGTCAAAGCATGCAAAAGACTTTTGAGCCAGTATGTCTGTGTTAATGGTACTTCTTGGAGAAACAATAAGCAAGCAGCATCTTGTCATTGTTTTTTTTATTATAACCTTCTCATCACTTGTGACTCAATGGTAATTAAGATTATAATGGCTAACTAGATAATAAAAGAAGAAAAATATTCAGGAATTTCTGACTATATGGCACTTCATACTTTCATTTTCCTCTTCCTTCTCATGCTGCCTTAGGGCTTGAGTTGTTTTAGGGTGAGAGTTTTATGAGGATTAATTTTCAAGTACAGTTCCTTCTAGAAGATGCATCTGAGGTGTCTTCACACAGTAAAACAGAGGAATTTTCTGGCTTCAGATTTAATTAAATTGTCTTAAACTGATCAAAGAGTTGCTGAATACCAAGAGACTTTAATATGACTGATGCATGTGTCACATTGTGCTTTTTTGTGGATTACTGTAATCCTGATGTTGACAGGGTAGGTTAGGGCAGGCTCAAATAATCAAAACCATCAAAACTTAAAACACTGGAGATCTCTCAAATTCTAATCTGAAGATCCTACCTTTTCATGCTAATTCCATTATCCTCAGGAAAGCTTTTGCAGGCAGAGCAGAAACTGTTTCTTCTTGACAACTCAATATATTGCACATGGCATAGAACTGAAGATTTTGTAAGAAAAATCTTTTCTGTGTTTCCCTCTCAGAAAGAAAATAAAAAATGCTGCAGAACACAAAACATTACTCTTCTATCTATTCTGAACAAACTGTAGGTATATTAAAGCCTCGCAGGATGTCCTATTCCATAGTCACTGAGGTAATTTTTCTTTACTTATTGTGCTATTTTAGTTTTGGACATATTGAATTATCTTCTAACACCAATTCAAAATTAACTCTAAAGGAAATAACATACAGATCAAAACCTGTTCATTACTTTCTCTGCCTGCTTGCATTTTCCTGCCAGTATTTTATGTAGTCAAGCCAATCACTGAACTTTAGCAGCAGAATTTCTTCAATATTGAAATCATTTGTGAAAGTGAGACAAGTGCCTCTTGAACAACAGGAATTTGGAAACTATGAAAAAATCACTAGAAAAAATCTCTAGAACAGTCATGGTATTCATGCCACATTTTTTAATTCTGGTGTTTTGTTTAAATGTTCTGAAACCTCAAAAGATTGTCCATTTGGGTGTACCAGCTGGTGATCTGTAATTCTGAGCAGAGTATTTATGGACAGTTGAAAGTTCTGGTTTACTTTACCAGTGCAGTGTGAAGGGTCTTTCTCTCTGTGTTGTGGTCCTCAAAGCAACATTTGTAAGAGGCATAGAATACATTGGGAGTGACTTTGTGTTTTGTTAAAAAAAAAAATTGTTTATCTCCTAAGAGAATCCTGCTGTTTGTATTACAGTGACTAGCAATTCTTAAAGGACATGTGAACATAGACTTGTTTTTTTTGTTTTTTTTTTTGGATGGTCAATATATGGGTTTTAATTTTGGCAAGGCAATGTCCAGTTCTCCTAGAAAACACACAAAAAACCCAAGCATACTTCAGTATAAATATCAAGTAAAGAGGCAACATGGGCTAAATTTACTTCCAACAGTTGCAGTGATCAGTGGCTGCATTCTGTAATGGTATCCAGTATTCACTTTGTGGGACTTTATGATTTTGGTTCCTGCTGAGGCAGACAGGAAAGATTCTCCAGTGGGTGGCACAAAATTCTGCCTTGCTGTAGAACTCAAGCATGTCCAATGACATGCCCACAGACTGCACGCAGCCCAGCACAGCTCGCAATTTGGCCACCCCCTGCCCTGCAGCCCCTGCAGAGGGTCTTCCTGCTGAGCAGACCCTTAGCACCAGCAGGACATTAGTGTGCCATTAACCCTGCCTGGGCTGACACCAGGGCATGGGGCACAGTGCAGTGCCAGTTCCAGTGATGGCATGTAACTGTATATATTTTGATACATTAGCTAAACACAGTCCTGTGAACGGTGAAGAATATGCAGCCATGCTTTCCATTGCGATAAAGGAATTTGAGAACTGATTTCAGGATTGCTGAAAAAATTATTTTTTCATTTGCGACTCCATTTTCAGTCCACAGAAGTACACTACTTGTAAATTTTCAGGTGGACAGTGCAAAGCAGCAATCAAAAATCTAATCAAATCTCTTTACCAGACTTTTGTGTGCCCTCTCTTGGCAGAGAGAGATATCTTTCTCTTCACAGTCATGCCTTACTTACGCCATTGCTTTTGGCACTACGTACATTTGTGAACAATTGTTTTCAAGGATGAAGTGCAGAAAGAGTGAAATTTCATCAAAAATTCACTGGACACCTCGAGGCCTCATTATGAGAACTCCCTATACAGCCAGTTCCAGAACCAGAATGAGACATTAGTTTCACAAAAACAGGGTCACATACTGCATTATTTTTGTGGTTTTGTTGCTGTCTTGTTTATATGTTTTAATAAAAAACATTAAAAAATAAAATAACTTTTGTTATGTATTATATATATATATCATGTATTTAATGAAGGCTGCTCCAAAAATAGTGCCTGCTATTTTATGATGTTGGCCCACAACACCAGGAGTGAATGTCGGTAGTATGGCAGTTGAGGTTGAACCTTCCCACCAATATCCTATTACATATTGTAGCTGACAGATGGCAGTGGGTTGGGTAGTCTGGTAGAGTGGCATCTGATATGGAAGCAAAGGTGTGTCACTGAATTCCTTTATGCAGAAAATTGTACCCATTAACATTCATCAGTATTTATTAATGTTTTTTTGAGACTAATGAGTGGATGTGAGGAGGTGGGTGGTGTGTTTCAGCAGTGGCAACAGCAACAATGGGTCACTTCTGTTGGTTGTTACGAGGATGGCACGTGGGCTCTTGCTCATTGCTGATGAAGATGGAGAGCTAATGGTGGTGACTGTGTTGAAAAATAGTATTTTATAGCTGAAAGTGTGCTCTATCAAACAGTATTATTGTGCTCTTTGTATCAGCTGTAGTTTCCGTGGAAGTAAATAAGAAGCATTAGAATCATGGAATCATAGAATAGCTCAGGTTGGAAAAGACCTTCAAGATCATTGAGTCCATCTGCAACCTAACCATACTGCCCTACCTCTAACAACCATCCGCTAAATCACGTCCCTGAGCACCAAATACAAATGGATTTTAAACACATTCAGGGATGATGATTCAACTACCTCCCTTCTCCAGACTAAAGAGCCCCATTTCCTTTCGTCGCTCCTCATAGGCCATATTTTCCAAGCTCTTCCCAAGCCTTGTTACCCTTCTTTGGACCTGCTCCAGCACCTCCATGTCCCTTCTGTACTAAGATGCCCAAAACTGAGCACAGTACTTGAGGTGGGGCCTCACCAGTTCCAAGTACAGGGGCAGGATTACTTCCCTAGTCCTGCTCACCGCACTATTCCTGGCACCCAAGCCAATTCCTCTAAACTAAGAGCAGCCCAGACAAGCCAAAAGGTTGGACACTCATGGCATAAGTGCTTGTTGTGGTTCTGCACACACTATCCCAGTGCCTTGTTCCTCCATCTGCACACTGCCAGCAGTGCTAAGTACTAGGCAGCTATCCTGCAATATGATGAGGACAAAACACCCTAAGGGGCATGTTGTGTGCTGGTGTTGTATAAACTCCCCATCATTAGCTGTGCTAGTTAGATGATTGTGTGAACTGATGGTGACAGATGCTGTGCGAAACCAGAGGCACTTCTCTTGGTGCAAAATGATGTTTCTGAATAATCCCTATGCTTCAGTCATTTCTGTTTTCTGAGACTCGTTGCTTTGTTTCTTATTCACTCAGCAAATACATCCATTTCTCTTTGTCTCTTTATAAATATCTCTTTATGCTCCCCATTCCTTATTGCTTGCTTTCTTGGTATGTCTATCACATACTTCTTTGTTCCAGACGATAATTCCATAGCATACCATCAGCTTAATCTCATTAAATGGGTGCCTGATGAGTATTGGTTTGAATTGCTAGGCGGCTCTACTGTCATAGAATCAAAGAATGACTTGGGTTGGAAAGGACCCTGAAGATTAGTTCCAACCCCACCTTTCCACAATATGAAATTTAATTTTCTGAATAGATATTCCTTCTGGGTCTCTCACAATTAGAGAAAAAGTACAAAACATTGTACAACAGAAAGCTCATAGCTGAAATGAGCACTCTGGAAGAAAACAGATTGCTATTTGATTATCTTCTTGAGGACATTTAGAAATTAACATTAAGGGCCTACCTAGGAGGGATTAACTGCATTACTACATTTTTTTCTGTAAAACATAAATGAACAAAGGATTGTACTGTTGCCTTGCGCCCCATATGAACCCAATTTTATATCCCCTGTTTTTATTCTGAAATCTTCCCACCGCAAATAATCCATTTGACAGCCTGAGTATTGTCTCAGGTTCTGCACCAATTAATTTGATGCAGTTTTCAAGGAAGAGATTAACAGTAGCAAAAATTCTTTGCTTTTATGGGTGATTAAAAATTGAATTTGGTAATGGGAGAAACTGCTGTGAACACACTGCTTTATCTGTTTTGCTGTGTCCTGAAAATCACCAACAGTTTTTATGATGACTTAAAATTGTACTTCATTGGTGTATACAACCAGGTTCAGAAAGAATAGTGATTTTTTTAATTACTCAGTAATTTGGGGAAATAAATAAGATTTGCTTTGATTTTTAAGAAGAGAGACACTTTGCAAATTTTTTAGTTAAAAAACACACTTTTGGTAGATTACTGCTAGAAAAAATTAGTAATTGATATTGTTTATAAATGAACTGTAAAAAAATATGTTAGAGAAACAGAGTTCTTTGATTCAAGTTTCAAATGTTGCATATTCAGTCCTCTACAAATCATGGTATTTCTAGTAATGACTGGACAACTTTGATTAGGTTTAACATAGGAATCAATGTGAAAATAAATGTAACAGTGTATAACATGGGCATATGTTAAATGATTGTTGTCAATGAAAATTACTGCTGAATTCTTCCCTTTTTTCAGAAGTACACTTAGATTGTAGTATTTGTTGCAGATTATGATAGGTGAGGTTTTTGGTTTTTTTGTTTGTTTGTTTCACTGTTCAGAGATCTGAAGGTGTTCCATACTTTCTCTCTCAAGCATGCAACATTGAGCTCTTTATTTACTCTGATGAAGAAAATCTGACAGTCATTGTAGATGCAGTGCATTTTCATGAGATTGAACATGCCATGATACAGTTACATCATTTCTTCTGATCTGCATCTGTGACCCATAGGTTCGGACTCGATGGGTCTTAACAAATTTTATTCAGCTTGATGTCATGCATAAAATAATACTTCTGATGAATTTAGCAAGCTCAGACTTTCTAAGATTTGGGATATCTGTGATTTTGGTATATGCTATGTTAAATTGTATTAGCTCATCCTGGAACACTCCAGCTTTAACTTAACAGTCAGGAATAAAGAATCATCTTCATCTTAAAGCAGGAAGATTGAAAGGATCAGATTTCAGCTAGGGATGGATTTTTAGAAAGGGCTGATAGGTAAGTGATTAATCAGTATGTCACTAAGCATCTAGTCAGTGCTTGGGTTACACAGCCCAAGAAAACAAGTGGTTGTTCATAAGGGTCTGTAACTCTCACTTTCAAGTGATGTGTTCATAGTACTCACTGGGACTATCATCTGCACCAGCCTAAGTGTACGTAGAGCCATGTCAGTGATTTCTGTTTGTCTTGCAGTAAAGAGTTTGGTATTCATGCAGTGCACCATAATTTGAGGCTAGGGATACTGCACAGAGGTGGAGGAGGTGCATGAAACTGGGCTGGTTTGCTCCAAAGTTTTACACATACCATGAATTCAGTTTTATGCTTCTTTCTCTTGATGTCCTTTGCAACCTTATTGCATGAAGGGATGAATGGGGAACCTTGCTGAATACATGGGGAGATAGATATGCTCTAAAAGGTTTAAAATTAATTTGAATGATTGAACGTTTTATAACATTGTAGCAATTAATAGCTTCTTACATTTCTACAGTAATTACTGATAAAGGCTACCAAAAACATGCTGTAGTCAGATGAAAGCAGGTTGGAAATGGCTGTGAAATTATTGCTGGTGCCACTGTCAGTTTTGCCTCTGACTTCAGTAGGGTAAATTTAACAACTAAAAGATTGTCTAGATTTGGCTACATATTGGCTGAATTGCTGCTGCATTTCCTTCCCCCAGTTCTGTTATTAAGTGTTGCATGTATATCCTGAAAAATCAATAATCCATTGTTCATCACCACTTAATGGCTTAATTTCTGGAGTATAAACTTTGCCTATCTGGAAGTAGTTATTTAGGGTAATAATGCATCAGAACTTGTTACATGCTTTATTAAAGCAAAGAAATGTATTATATGTGTATTCTGTGCAAAAGCTCATTGTTATGGATTTAATACCATTTTTATCTACTGGGATTTAAAATCTCTTATCAAAAGAGTTTGTGATATTTTGTTTTTCATAGTAGAGCTATTGATTAAGTTCCTATTTGATTTATTGTAGTCTATAACCATTACTGCATTTCTAATAAAACAATAGCAAAAAAAAAAAAAAAAAAGAATAAATGTAGCTCATAAATGTAATTGAGTTTCTTATTAGTGCCTGCCCAATGTAAGATTCCAGTTATAATGGCATGAATTAACCTTTCAAAGAGACTACATCACAGATTACACTTTTATTAGCTTTACGATTCTGCTAATCTTTGACTTGGAGCCAGTTAAATCAGCAGTCATCCGTGATTTTTATGAGCTCACTTGAACCAGCCAAATCAAAAATCAGTCCTGTTCTGGTTTAGCAGTTGGAAACATGCTGAGACTCTCCATCTGGCTAATTGTAGGAAGAGCAGTGCTTTGTGTGGCATGGGTCTCATGAATTCATACCAGCATGGGTTTATCATGATGAGTTTAAGGCTTTTCATTCTTATTGCAAGAGTATTCCTGTAGACATGAAAGTTAACAAACACTGGGGAGCTGGAAGAAATTTGCAGTAGATGTGACTTGAATAAGGAAGACAGCCAGGGTCAGCTGAGTCAGAGACCTAGGTCTACACTTAAGCAAGTTAAAAGAAAGGTTATGGGCTTGCAGGAAAATTCAGATGGGAAGAGATCTCTGAAGGTCTCTGATATCAGCATATTCAGAGGAGCGGCAGCTGGATTAAATAATACCAAACTTCTTCAGGCTAATGACTGTAGAAAATAGAATTGAATATTTCTACTTTTTTTGACAGAATTAACAGATGAAGGGAATATTATCTTCAAGTGAAAAAAAAAAAAAAAACCAACCAAAGGGAACACTAAAACCTAGCGACTTTGTGCAAGTTTTCAAAATTCAATTTTTTCTTTCTTCCATCTCCTTCTTCAATCTCTGCATTCATAATTATGTAGAAAAATGATTACAGATTCTGGAAACTGAAATCGCCACTGTTGATTTTTTAACATGACTATTGTTAGATTATAAACTGTGATAAAAATATATATGTAAAAGGATTGGCTCAGACACAATTTAGAAGCAGCAAATAAGATTCAAAGTGATAATGTAATTGTATTTTTTTTAAAGCTTCCTGTTCAGCTGGAAAACTATTGGAGGCAAACAACATGGATTTTATAAGGCAGTATACCTATGAATAAGACTGTGTCCATGTAGGTGAAATAAAATGTCTTTGACAGTTGCCTGCTTATTTTAAAACATTGTCTCCATTTGATTCTTCTGATTGGACTGAGCGATCTGCTATCTTGGTATTAGTAGACAGTTTCTTTTGGCAGTAACTGCTGCATTCATCAATGTCTAACTACTGTAAACCTGCACTGCACTATTAAATAACACCTGTCTAGAAGCACAAGCACATTTTATGAATTTTAATGTGAGTTATTCTGTTAATGACAAAGATTCAGACTCCAGTCACCTCCTAGGTTGTCAACTTATGGAGAAAATCTTTAAATGTAGAAGAAATAAGCAACAGAATAGGCAGCTAAAGAGATGATAAGGTCAGTGTTGTTAGAGTAGGACTAGATTTGATTTCCACCTTTTACAGACAGTTTTAGAATGATGAATTCTGGCCAGCCGTGATACAAGGGGATCTGGTATCTTTACTGAACACAGTGATCAGTCACAGGGGTATTGGAATGTCAGATATCTAAATACAGGACTTGTCAGGGAACTTCTATCAGAAAACACTGATTGTTTGGGACTGAGTGTTTTCTTGTCATTTCTAATTTATTGTATTCACTCTGCTAATAGATAATGTGCCACTCATTCACTTAGGATGAAACTAGAAATCCCGATTTTCTATGATTCACTGTTGTTGTATGGCTTTTTATCTGATACAACCCCATAAAGTTACCCAAGTCATATGTGCAGGTATGCAGCTGAGAGCTCTGTTCAGTGGAGCACCTGAGCCAGCTGAACTAGAACTATGTGGCAAAGTAAAGAGTGAGTGATAGTGGTAGGAGACTCCTCCTGAACGTGGGGAACAAAGGCACCCCACCTGCCCAACCTGATCTGCTGTCTAGAGGCTGTGTTCCAGATGCAGTGTTGCAGGGCATGGGAGCCCAGACAGTGGTCTCTTCCATTCTGGCAGTGAGGAGGAAAAGCCTAAGGAGGACTGTCTTGATCCTGTGGGTAAATGTTGGTTGCACAGCGATGTCAGCAACAGATTTTTGCCTTCAAATGACTGTAAGACTCTCTTTGAGAGTCAAGACTTCTTAGAAGTGGATCCACTTGACCAAATAGAGCAGAAGTATCTCTGCGAAGAGGCTGGACAACATGAAGATGAAACCTTTAAAGAAGGAATGAAGAGGGAGGGTGAGAATGACCAGCCATATGAGAAAGTGGTCAGATTGGAAGGACAACATCCAACCAAAGGGAGCAGCATGGTATGAAAAGGAGTCAGTAATCAGCAAAACAAGTTAAGTGAGATCACATCAGATATAAGCACAAAAGTAAAGGAGAGGAAGAACTTCCATGCCTTTTTGGGGAAATCAGTACAGTTTGTTGCCCTTCTGTCATTCTGTGCATTATCATTCATGATTTGGGCTCATGTATTCTCTGGTGAACGGACACAATCACACACACTTGTTTAGGATTAATGAAGGACTGTGCTCTCCTTGGTGATGTAGTAACATATCATCTCACATAACTGGAGTGCTGCCATGGGTTGACAAGAGGCTTGTTAGGAAGGACAGGATGCAAGAGCAAGAATGGAGAATGACCTCTTATGTAAGAGTAGCTGGGCCAAGGATGTCTGCCTTGGGAAGGGTTCTGAACCAGATGAGAGCTTGTGGGTCGGAAGTAGCAAGTAGACCAGAATGTCTGATATTGTCTGGATGTCTGCAGTAGACTAGTGGGAAGTAGACTAATCAGGAAGTAGCAGATGAGGTACCAGTTCAGACAACTGGAAGAAGCCTGTGAAAAGGAGGTACCTACACAGGTATTTGCTAGAGGGACAACAAAGCAGAACATAAGCATTTCAGAAGGTTTCTAAAGTACACTGGTGACAGCTTCCTGAAACAGATGATCAAGTTGCTGATGTGAGATGCTTGCTTGACTTCATATCTCCAGGTGATCCAGGAGGAGTATAAGACACAGGCTGAACATACAGGGATGGGATTAGGAAAGCCAAAGCCCACCTGGAGCTCAATCAGGAAAGGAATGTAAAGGTCAACAAGAAAATTGTTTATAGGTACGTTAGCAGTAATGAAAGAATAAAAAAGACCTGGGCCTACAACTGAACCTGCTTCCACAGGGAATCTGGTGACAAAGGACACAGAAAAGTTTAAGAAGTACTCTGTGCCTTCCTTGCTTCATCCTTTACCAGTAAGATCAACCTTTGCAAATCCAGTGCTCTTGAAGAAGAAATGTCTGGTTCAAGGCAGCTTAAAATTAGTGGAGGAAGATCAACTTAAGGAACATTTAAACAACTGGGCATACACAAGTCCATGAACTCCAGTGAGGTGCACACACAGAAGCTGGCTGATGCTCCCACTTGCCACCCTTGAGAAACTTTGAAAGGTCATGGTGACTAAAATAGGTTCTTGATGACAGTAAGAGATTAAATGTCCCTCTTGTCTGCAGGAAGGACAAGAAGATTCAGGGAACTGCAGGGTGTCCAGTTTTTGCTCAAAGCAGTGGAGTAACTAATCCTGGAAACCGTGTTGAATCATACAAGGGACAAGAAAATGACAAGGAGTATTCAGCATGACTACTGATCTTATGGAGCAGAAGGCACCTGGGATAACGGTAGACAAGCTGAACATGAGATAGTGATGTGCCCTTGCAAGAAAGAAGGCCAACAAGCTTCTGGTCTGCTCTGGAAGGATGTGACACTGCATCTGGAACACAGCCTCTAGATAGCAGATCAGGTTGGGCAGGTGGGGTGCCTTTGTTCCCCACGTTCAGGGGGAGTCCCCTACCACTATCACTCACTCTTTACTCTTGCCACATAGTTCTAGTTCAGCTGGCTCAGGTGCTCCACTGAACAGAGCTCCCAGCCACTGCTGCATAGCTGCACATATGACTTGGGTAACTTTATGGGGTTGTATCAGATAAAAAGCCATACAACATCTCTTCCAGAGATAAGTAAAGGTGATCCTTCCCTTTTGCTCAGTACTCATGAGAACCATCTGAAGTGGTTTGTCCAGTGTTGGGCTCACCAGTACAAGAGATATGGAATAACTCTAATGAAAAACCATGAAGATGAATAAGGGAGTATCTTTAATATGAATAAAGGATGAGAGGGCTGAGGGTGTTCAGATGGAGGGAGAACACTAAGGAGGAGATCTTATCAGTGTATATAAATACTTAGAAGGTTGCAGAACCTTTACTGTTTAAGATACTTTAAAACCTGACTGAACATGAATTTGGCCATCCTGATTTTGGCTGGAGCAAGGGGCCTGGAGTAGGTGATCTCTGAAGATGCATGCCAACCTAACCAGTTAAGTGGATCACAGACAGCAGTCTGGCATCACATCTAGATGTGTGTGTATCTGGTCATCACTTCATGTAGTCGTTCTCTTATTTGATGGGTCTACTTTGTGCTGAAATAACCACTGTAACACCCATGTTATAAGGGAAGCTACATTTCAGTTTTAGAGCTGGGAAAGCAGAGGTAGATAGATTGCCTACATAGATTCCTCAGACTATTGTCAGAATCTCAGCATCTTTGTAGGGTGTGTTTTATCTTGACTTCTGCTGCAGGTTGAAACTTGACTCTCAGATTTGTCTAAGAAAACCTAAGTGCATTTCAGTAACTGTTAGCTGAATTCTTCCTTCTTTATAAGTCTCTTCTTTCTTCAGTGGCTTTAAACTATCAACAGAACTTTTGAAAGATAAAGAAAGCAATTTTCTTTTAGAGCTATATATTTATGAAGTTATATCTCCATTGCAGTGGTGCAACATTTTAGATTGCATTTTAGTAATAAATAAATGCAGTCATCTATAAAGCTGCTATCTCTGAAACACCATTACTCAGCCTTTCCCTTTCTTCTTTTCCTCAGCAGGTAGCAGAACAGGAATATTGAAGTATTAGTCATTTGAAAATGATAAAGTGTTTTTATGTATTTGGGAAAGAAGGGGGATTAAGTAGGGGCTTAAAATGTCAGCCTGCTGTGCCACTATAGGAAAGAATGAAAAGAGAATATTAGACTGCTGCAAGAAGTAGTTAATAATAATAAATGAAGAACTTGTCAGCAGGGCTAAGAATTTAAAACTGTCATTTGTTGTAATTGATGAAACTATCAAAGCCCCATTTATGAAGGGAAGAAACAGTCCAGGCACACAGGAGTAAGGATCCTGACCACAAGGAGAGTAAAGAACCAAATGCCTGTCAAAATATTCCTTAGAGCACGTAGCAGTTTGATTCTTAGCAAAGAGCAATAAAATGTGCTCCTTTTTGGCATGACCACAGGTAGCTTGTGGAGCTGCCACCTATCGGAGGGAAAGCCCCTCCTATGCAAAGACAGATGGGTCACAGGATCTGACCATAGCATCTTGTCTGTGGACACACATTAATTTCTGCCAAATTATTTACCTGTTCCTAACCTCAAACATCAACCCATAGCATTTCTATTATTAAAACTTTCACATAAACGAGTCTGCTGTTAACACCTTTGGAAATCAGTGTAGCAGCATTATTTTTTTCCAAAGGCGACAGAAATAGGTCCAAAATATGTGGGTCTAGGTGTTTGGCTTTTGTGACACTTTGTGCTTACTTTCACATATTCTGAGTCATGAAATACTGTAGAACGGTGGTTTTACCTAAGCATTAAACTGAATTAATTACTGTTTCTCTAAGCTTCACAGCTCTTCAGTGTTCTGGTCTACCCACAGATGTTCACTGAAATATTATTGGGGGAAAGTACTGATTTTTTTTAGAACTAGATTTTCTTTCTACTCAAATCTGCATTGCCCAAAGGGATAGCTTTTAAGAACCTGAGAGGATCTGTCTCTGCTTGAGACTGTCTTTCCTAAGAGGCGAATTGATGAGCAGAGATGAACAGGGGTCCTTTTTTTGATTTCTAGAACAGGAGAGATGAAAGCTATGAAACGGCTAATGAGAGAGCAGATTTAGAGAATATTCTCAGAATGAGGAAAGTAGGACTATGGGCCTTCTGGAGAGCTGCTCTTTCTAACACTGCACAGCAACTCTGTGACACTTTTGTAAGGATTTCCTCCTGGGAAAGTGCTTGTGTAGAACCTGCAAGGTAAAGGTGCTGGAAATGGAAAACAGCTTCCTTTGGCCAGATATGATGCCAGCAGCTTTTAGTTTTGTCCATCTGACAGGGAACTTTTTTTAATCTTCTTTGGTATTTGTCAGAAGAGTAATGATGTGCGGATGAGGAAATGGCCTACTAATCCCAATGGCTGCTTGAAGGAAGGTAACTCCTTTTTTTCCAAGTAGAGGAAAGTTGGGAATGATTTTCAGGAAGAGAAAGATGCATCTTGGACATGAACAAAGAACTCTTTATCAGGAGGAATGTACTCCATTGCAGAAAGCTACTCTGCTGTAGTGCACTTTGGCATTATCCAGAAGTCAAGGTTGGAAAAAAATCACTTGGCGACTATGTTTTTCTTTGAGCTTTACTCAAATATTTATTTACGGGAAATGTTTCTCAGTTCATCATTAATATTTAAATTTCGTGGTGTGAAAATAAGCACAAGGAAAATAAGGATTGTGTTTTGGTGTGGTTTGGTTTTTACTTCCTTCAGATCTTTGCTCCCTTTGCATTTTACTTTATCTTAATTCTTTTCATCATCTGATACTCCCATTGCCAGTCCTTTCAATCTGCAGAAAGATGCTTGCTTTTCTACCTGGAAGGACACCTCTGAAATCAAAACATATCTCCAGATCTCTCAGTGAACAGCTCACCTTAAAGATACCACATGAAGATGCCATGGAGCAGTCATGAAGAGCATTCAGAAAACGAAATATTGGTTTGTTGCACCAGAATCCCAGTTCTTGTCAGGATCAGATCCTGTTTGTCATATGAGGAATAGATTTTCCCAACAGTTCCTATGTAAGTGAAAATAGTCGTTAGACTAAAATACCTTTAGAGTACACAACAGATTTAACAGCTTTTATGAGCCATTTGTACAGTGAAATACCATCAGTCAGTGAGCCATTCTCAATATTTTATTGCAACTCGGAAATTGTTTTAGCCAGGGGCAGGGTTTCAGCTTCCAAGGGGTCCTTCTGTTGGACAATTCTATGGGCAACAGCCTTATGCAAATAAAATGTGTGTGTGCCAATCAAATCAATTTTTTACAGCATTAGCATGCTATTTCAAAACTAAGTAGGTTGTAGTCTTGTGTTTGGTTACTGAAATTATATGGGTAATAAAATACAACCAGATTTTTCAATAAAAATTACTATTTTATTTTCAGTAAAAGTGATGCCCAGGATGACTCACATCAGATAGTCGAGGTTAAGGTCTGCTGTCAAAAAGAATCAAATACAAAACAGCTCTTTCACAGAAGGACACATTCTATTTCAAGTCAGAAGGAGACAAAACTCAAGACCAAATTCTCACTAAATCGTTTTGGAGTTGCTCTGAATTTTACTACAGTTTTGTTATGTTACTTTATCTCAATACCTAAGTAGATCAACAGGTTTCATAAATTCAGAGAATCTATAACAGACCATTAGATGCTCCAGAGAGTGAAAAGCAAATTCCATAACTTTATCCAGAAACTGATGTTTTATATACAGTGAGTCATTCATGACTAAAGCACCTCTTTCATGAAAGTATCTCACGTGGTACAAAGATAGCCTGCTAGGACATGGTAGGACAACTGTCCCACACACACCCCTCTTCATACATTATTTGGGTTCATTGCTTGAGTCCCAGCGCTGCCGCTGATCCCTATACTCACTGGAGCATCATTAGGCTTCAGGAAGATTTTAGTCTGTTGGTTTCTAATGAGGTTCCTCACTCTTGCTATAGTCATTGTCAATTCTAACCTGAGCTCAGGTGTATTTTAGGAAAAAAAAAAAATCTTATTTTTTGAGGATCAGATCCAGAATCCTTTGATGCACAATTTGGAGAATAGTTCTCCAAGGGCATCCTGGTAGACTGTTCTGTATTCCCTACTCCTCTTCTGGGCAGTTTCATGATATGGAAAAAAAATCAGCTTGTGTTTTGAAGAATAAGTGACAAATATTCCAAGTTTTCCAACCAAACACGTTCTTTCTAGCAGTGGCTGTTTGTATGATTCTTGAAACATGAAAGTATTTGTAATTTGTGGAGTAGTTTCATCCATGAGTCCAGAGGGCAACTCCAAGATTTTCTACTGTCTGCTTTGGGAAAGCCCTAGATACATAGGCCATCCAGCTCTGGAACATAACTCATCACTCCACTCTACGTGGACTCTATATGGCCATTCAAGTCTGCCATTAGAATATCTCTTCTCTACTTGTCTTGCTCTTCTTAGTTGGAGATCAAGTCTTAAAACTTGAAGATGCATCAAACTAGAAAAAAATCTTCTCCTTGAGAGAGGATTGTGTAGATATTATTGATCTTTGTACACACCTGAATGCTAAAATATTTCAGTCATGTTCTCTTCATTTGAAACTGCTGAATCTACAGACACTCTAATGGGAAGAGAAGGGAAAGCATGGGAAGATGTGGGAAAATGTGCCCTTCTCCTAATTCAATTTCAGAGTAGTCAAAACACATCTATGGTCTGCTACTGTTGCTAAAAAGAAACATTTAGAACAGATGCCATTTTAAGGCAGGCTTTTCTCGTAAGAAAATTACTCTCTGCCATAGTTTGTTGATCATTTGAAGGTGTTAATTGCTGGAAGCAGCAGTTTCCTGGCTGCGTGCCATTTAGAATTGGATGGTACATTAATGCCACCTGCCGAAAAGCTCATGGGATCTGCTTGAGGGAAAATACACATTACACTTGAGGCTCAGAGTTTTTAATAATGCTTTGTGATAACATTCTCTCTGCTCAAAAATAAAAATAAAAATTCTGATACATTATCCCCTTTGACGGATGGAAGTTTAATTCTTTTTTCTTTCCTAGCTTCTATAAATCTTCTCACATTTATCAGGGAGGCTATCAAACCCAATATTATTCCATGCTTCTGAGATTTTAAAGGAAAATTGCATTATATGCATCAGGTTTTTTCTAAGAGAAGATTCTTAATTTTCACACATAGAAGAGCCCTGCCAATTTCACGGGTCATTGTGAGAGCCTTTGTTAATACAGCTTTTCCTTTTACTGTTAAAAAACAAGGTTTTGCCTTAAAAGAAAAACAAAACAAAACAAAAACAGCTGCATATACTGTATATACATATATATTGCTGGTATGGATAATGTCTGAATGTTGCTAAAAGTCCCTGTGTTACTGTGTTTTTATATATATTCACAGAATTACAGTATTGCAGGGTTAGAAGGGACCTTAAGAGATCATCAAATCCAACCCCTCTGCAAAGCAGGTACCCTACAATAGGTCACAAAGATAGGCGTCCAGACAGATCTTGAAAAATCACATAGAAGGATACTCCACAACTTCTCTGGGTAGCTTGTTCCAGTGTTCTGTCACCTCTACCATAAATAAGTTCTTTAACATGTTTTGTATGGAACTTGTATGGTCACGTTTTATACCATCTGTCCTTCTCCTATCACTGCACACTATTGACAAGATACCAGCCTCATCCATTTGCTTCCTACCTCCCTTTAGGTACTTATCAACATTTATCAGATCCCCTATCTTCTTTTCCCAGGCCGAACAAACCAAGGTTACTCAGCCTTTCCTCATAAAGCAGATGCTCCAGGCCCTTTATCATCTCTGTCTCTCCACTGGACTCCTCTTAGGAGATTGCTATCTTTTTTTAAATGAGGAGCCCAAAACTGCACACAGTATTCTAAAGGTGGCCTCACTAAGGCAAAGTAGAGCAAGATCACCTCCCTTGGCCTGCTGACCATGTTCTTTTTAGTGCATCCAAGGATGTTGTTGGCCTTCTTGGCCACCATGTCACTCTGCTGGCTCATAGTCACCTTGTTGTCCTCCCGGACACCTGGGTCCTTCTCTGTAGAGCTCCTCTCCAGCAGATCATCCCCTAACATGTACTGATGCATGTGGTTATTCCTTCCCAGGTGCAAGACTCTACCCTTGCTCCTGTTAGACCTCGTCAGCCACTCCTCCCAGCTTTGTATCATCAGTAAACTTGTAGAGGGCGGACTCTATCACTTCACTCAAGTCATTGATGAAGACCAGACAAAACACCAAACTCTGGGGAACACCACTAGTTACAGGATTCCAAACAGACTGCGGCACTTATGACAACCCTCTGAGCTCTGCCAGTCAGCTAGTTCTCAGTCTTCCTCATCGTCCACTCATCTATCCCACACTTTCTAAGTTTCATAACAAGGATGCTGTGGGAGAAAGTGTCAAAAGCTTTGCTGAAATCAAGGTAGACGGCAATCACTGCTCTCCCTGTATCTATCCAGACAGTGATGACATCATAGAAAGCTAACAGGTTAGTCAAGCATGATCTCCCGTTGGTGAATCCATGTTGACTACTCCTGATAACCGTCTTCTCTTCCAATTGCTTGGAGATAGCATCCAGAACAAGTTGTTCTATCACATTTACATTACATGGACATTTACATGGACAGAAGTGAGGCTGACTGGCCTGTAGTTTCCCAGATCCTCCTTCTTGCCCTTTTTGAAGATTGAAGTGATACTGGCTGTCCTTCAGTCCTTAGGCACCTCTCTTGTTCCGCGTAGAAATATAATGTATTGTAGCTGAGAATTTGCTCTATCCAGTAGTGATGGCGTGCTTTTTGTATCTCTTGTAGTTTCCATGGAAATAAATAGGAGGCATTACTTTTGAAGCAAACCGTGTAAATTACTGGCTCATTATGCTACATATGTGGGTATATTGTGAATTATTATAAATGATGCATGGATTTTAATACAGGAAGATCAGAGAAGATTCAATAACTGCACACTAATGGTGGGTAATATGAACAAAGCAAGGACCAGATTACAGTGTGATAGCATCAATCCGGAGTGAAAGACCAAGGAATAGAGCAGTGCCACGGTTACATCTTCCTTTTTAACTTTGGCCCTTTCAGTCATCAGTTCATTGCTAGAATTGCTAGATTATGTTTCTGATAGAGGAGCTTTGTGAATTACCTTCTATAAGAGTTCAGCAAAAGAAATTTGTGTCAGAAAACAGAAGATAAAGTCCTATTGGCATGAGCACATAAATGCATTCTCTGTGACTGATCATTTAAATTATCAGAGTGGTTACTTTTCCGTCTGTTGTCAGTGGAGTGTGAAATGGGCTCTGAAGGGAATATGTTGCTATTTAAAAATTTCCTTCTGGAAATACCTCTCTTCTCCAGGTCAGTAGCTACTGCCAACGTACAAGCCTAGGAAATAGGGGTACTGTCAGTCATTTCCTCAAATGTGAATACAGGATGTCATGGAGCAACTGATGCTCATTCTAAGTAATCCTGAAACCACCATTTCTTTCTGCTGGATATAATCTGCTTTGAAAGAGATGGATGTACACAAAATCAGGTTCTCCTAAAATGCTTCAAACAACAACAAAGACAGTTTTTGTAACCAGGAGGAAACTGGTTACAGTGCCCTGTTAAACAGATGACCAGTGTCAGAAAATGGCTTGGGATTCCAGCAATACTTTAAAAAAGATAAAATGATCTTGTGAAAAATACAAGGAAAAACCTTACTTATTAATCATAAAATAACAACAGGCACTGCAGAGTTGTTTGTTAGTTTGCATTTGGAATTTAATGTCACATTAATGCCCCCTGCTGATAAACCTTCAGAAATCTACTTTGGATTTAAGGAGAAGTAGACATCATGCTCAGTAGATAATAGTACTGTTCATCAATATTTATCTTAAATTAAAAAAAAAAAAAAAATCCATCATATCTCTCACCATAAGATAATTCAGCTCAAATAAATCATATTGCTTTTAAGTCTGCTCTACGAAAAAGCTTATGATGTGAAAATTAATAGAAAAATATATTTACAGTTAACTCACATGACACCCTTTCTACTGTTTGTTTCGTTGAAACAAAATTTGTTGAAAGGATACAGTGAAGTACAATAGCCATGTAGGAACTACATCTTAAAGGAAAGGAGGTGTCTTCAAAATTCCATAAAAAGTCAGATAATTACAGTGAAATACGGCTTGCCAAAATGAAGTAATGGTGAAAGGTTGAACAGATTGTTTACTACAGGGTTAAACTACAAGGAGCTAAATGATAGGCCTTTTCATGGTTTCTATTATCTGTCTTCTAGAAAAGAGAAGATATAATTAGTATTGATTTCTATAGACTCTCTTGCATTAGGCAACATGGGTATTACATGATTCCATAAAATAGCTGGGGATTCATTTCCTCACTCTTCAAGCCACAGGGGAAGTACTTTTCCTCCACTGTTGGTGATTAAAAGAACGCTGCTGTGCTTCTTCCAGTTTGCAGGAACACCTGTGGTGGTAAGTCTGAACTATTTACCCATTCATCTTGCTGCCTGTCTGAGCTACATACAGTCTTGTGCAAGTGTCCATAGCATTGACTGTCCATAGTGCATAGAGACATCCACTCCTACATGCATTCCCTCTGAAGAGAGTGAAGAAACCTGTGTTGTCCCTCTCAGACATGAGGAAGCAGTGAATTTGGCGTTTCACAGGTCATGTCCATTCAAGACTGCCCAAGAGGCTGCCCAAAGGCATCCCAGGTTGGCAAGAGTGTGATGAATGCATTGGGAACAGAACAAGATGAAGCACTGGGCTATGAATCCCATGGTGAAAGGTGGGACAGGGTGGGACTGACGTATCCCCAGCCATCCATAGATGGCAAGTCTCAGCTATTCTGTTGGGATACTCTTGCCAGCTCTGCTCCCAGTTATTATCCACAGCTTGCCCAAACACTGCCATATAAATGCAGAAATTTGTATATTTTTTTCATCCAGGAGGAGTTTGGGTAGACAGTGAGGGCAAAAGCCTGCTGCAGCTCATAGTCATGGGGGCATTTCATGCAGCACAATTTCATATTTGGCATATTTTGGCTAGTGTGGTGTAGTAGTGGGGCATTAATAAAAAAGTGTGCATGGAAAAAGGCCAGCAAATTTTGTAGTATTAAAGCATTCATTTTTATCAAGGAGAGAAGATCTATTTCTTCTGTGATAGGTGGTCAGCAGCTCGGGTTTTGAAAATAGATATCTCTGTCTCTTGAATTGTCATCACAAATGAGAAGTGCACTGAAAAAGCAGGATATGTAGGATAGAGAGAGGAGGGCAAGCTGTTACTGATGTCAGTTTCTTAGCTGATAAAGAGTGTGTCAGAGATCAGTGATCTAGGAAAATTCATCTACTGAGCTTTTTTGACAGGACAGTATTATATGATGATTTCATGTGATATGTCACCATGTCTCCTCAGAAGCTTACACACCTTTTGGTGTTGGTATCAGAGAAAATATCCCAAAGGTTAGAATGTGTTCTAATGCCCTTGTTAGCAGCCTGAGAGAGCAGGCAGCCAAGGAGTCTCTGAGGTTGTCATTACTGTTCCATCAGAAGGATGAAGGATGCTTTCTAAGGTCTTCTCCCTCTTCCTGCTACAGACCTGTGTTTCATCTGCTGCTACAACTCCTATAGGAGTTGCTTTTAAGAGTTGCATACCCCATCATGCCATATATATTGAGGTGGCTTTCCTCCTGTCTTCTTAGCAGCCCTGGAAAATCAGTGGAGACTCAAATAAAATCTGTTATGAACAAATACATCTCTAATAGAAACTGAAAATAATGCTGGAGGTCATATGCTGCTTTGATTTTTGTGTTATTATAGAGAACTATTAATTTTGAAAACAGAAATGCCAGGATAAAAATACACTTTTAATTAATAGGTGTAACTCAGGATTATAGGCTGTAGCTCTGCAGCTGAAGTTCAGAAATCTGCCAGCTCTGCACGAGTCTTTCAAATCACTGGACTCAGTATTTCCATTTATTCCTGTCCTACCTTGGTACTCGAGCAAATGGAAGAATAATTAATGCTTTGGGCTTAGTTTATATTCATGTTCAGACCCTGGGTACATAAAAGCTATTATGCTACTAAAATAACAGCACTACATGTGGTTAGGCTTTCCTCCTTCCTTTATGCTGACAGTTCCAGCCTATGATCCATGCATCACAGTTACCTGTCAAGAAAATGGGCTTAAATTTATTGTGTAAATATCACTGGCAAAACATAAGGGTCTCTGAATTAAAAGGCTGAAACCTTGCTTTGAACTGAGAGACCTAGAGTGGATTGAATTATACTTGATAATTGAGGTGCCTCACACTGAAGTTCAGTTGATTTCCTGTGTACAAAAAAAGTTATTCCACTTAAAGAACTTTTATATCTTTATGTCTCTGATGCCATTAGGAGTTCTTTACTGCTTTAACACAGCTAGATTTGGAAGAATCTGGCTTCCTCATAGGTGAACTCGTGGGTAGCTTCACATATCTGCAGAGTAAGATGAACTTGTAGTAGATAGAAGTTCTCCAAGGACTGGACATAAAAAGGAAGCTGAGATTGTTTTCAACCATGTATCAGTATCTTCAGAGACCACTGTAATCTCATGAAATATCTTTTCTGAAACATATTAATTAGGAACATGTAAAGTCCCTTTTTTGTCTCTGAGAGTTTCTTCTTCAGCCTTAAGAGCTATACCTAGACTGAACTTAATTAGCAAAATTGTAAAGCTGGACTATTAATTCTTGAAACGGACAAGTAGGAAGCTCTGTTGAGATCAGCCTGATTTCTACACAGTCCCAGCCTCAAAGGCCTGTGTATGCTGTTAGCATTCTCTGAGATGTTTTCCAGCTGGTGTCACCTTGCTACTGGGACAAAAAAACTCTTGTAGCAAAGCTGTACCCTGATATCGTCTGTTCTCAGGACAGACTTGACTTTGAACCACAGCTCCTAGAGAAAAGTGATCTCAGGATCAGACTGCAAAGGCAGCTGTATCAGATGATGGATCGAAAATGCTTCTGAGTAGTGGCAGCTCTGATAGATCACTGGCTTACATATTTATTCACTCACAGCATAAAATATGTAGTTATTCTGCATGATTAAACTGTTCACTTGGAATTACTTTACTGTGAGGGCAGCTCTGAAAGAAATGCTTCTTATTTTATGTTGTTGGCTCACATCAACAGAGGTGGATATTGGTCGTATGGCAGCAGAGGTTGAACCTTCCCACCCATATCCCATTACATGTCGTTGCCGTGTGACAGATGGCAGCAGAGGGGCAGTTTGACAGAATGGTGCGGAAGAGCAGCTTGAGCAAAGGTGTGGAACTGAACTCCTCCATGTGGAAAATTCCTCCATTTGTAGTTGAGAATTTGCTAAATCTAATGATGTTATTGTGATCTTTGTATCTGTTGTGGCTTCCAGGGAAATAAATAGAAGGCATTATACTTTGAGAGCAACCTATGTATTAGGTTGAAGTTCAGTGTAAGCTATTCCTGCTGTCTCCAAGTATTATTTCATGATACATTCCTCTAGCAGCTGTGAAATGTTTTGGTAATATTCTACTGAACAGTAGAAATGATTTGCTGCATCCAGTCCTTCTGCAACGTAAGAATTGATGTAGTTGGCAAGATCCTTGGCATCCATTTGCAACCATTATTTTGCTGCGGTCAAAGACTGCAAGAGCCCTTTGCTGAGTGATACGCACTCTCTCTTTCTGCAGACCTGGATGTTCTACAGGAATACCAAGGTGAAACCTTTTAAGGCATGTCATTTGGGATAAAATGGTACAGAACAGATGCTTAACAAACTGCTGTAGAGATGGAGGCTGTTGTTGATCCCTGAAGAGTTTATACTGCTATCTCTCATTAAGGCTAATGGGTGAAATGTACCTATTACCCTCACACCTCAGCAGGAGAAGAGGCCTTTTAACTGCTAGCACATCTGGATCAGATGGACCTGTAATTAATTGTTGTCTCCATCTTCTTTGTTATGTGTAAGGACAGGCTTTTCTGAAGGCAGCTGTTTAACTGCTTCCTTTCCACTTTATTATCTACAATGTGAATATTTAGGCCTGTCTTGGGAAGTTGCAGTCATGGCTTCATCTCAGTTTCAGTAGTGCTACAAAAATATCTAGAGACATACCATGAAAATGCTTCTCCCACTAATTGTTTTGAGTAAAACTGTCTTCTAGTAACACAAATCCAATTCTTCTGCCAGTATTTGAGGGAAAGTGGATTATTTAAGAAAACAAAGTCTTACAGGTGAGATGATGTGGCTTTTTTCCAGGTACCAAGATCAGAAGAAATCTATGTCAGATGAAGGCAATTTAATCTGTTGGCTAAGATAAGTAAAGGTAGCACTTCAAAGAAAATTCGTGGCCCCTGCACCAGCATGAGTTTCAGATTTCGCTCTAATGAGGATATTTCAGGAAACTGTCTCAGTAATTTTTAGGTGGAGACTTGATCTGTCTTTATAGAAACATGCAAGTGAGTCCTTCAGACCCCTTTATAGAAAGGTACAAATGGGTCTCTACGGAAAGGCACAAGTTTCACGGTACTGGAGACTGCGTTTAGTTGTCTGTGCTTCTGACACCCCCTGCTGCAGCATCAGCACTGGAAGTCCTAGAAAGCATTGCCAAGGTGCCTAGACTGAAAACGGTCACTGTCCCTGGACAGAACAGCCTGGGATGTGCTGATAAGTGTTACTGGTACTGTCCAGCAGAGAGCAATGACACACTCCTAACAGCTCTTCCAGCAGTGAAACTGCTGAGAGTGCCGTACACAGTTAACCTGTTTTCACAGCATACCACACTTTTACCAGCTGGCTTATTAAAACACAGCAGGATTTTTCAGTCTTTGTGTAGCAGTGGGTCACCAGAGCTGGTTCAGAAGGGAAGGTGCAAGTCTGCTTAAAAAGGCTGGAAATGCAAGCCACATGTATCCAGAGCTGAGAACACTTAGGCAAGTCTGTATTGCTCTGCTCATTCAATTAGTGACTTTCAATTTATGGAATTAAATGCAGTGAGGCTTAGTGGAAACAAATAAACTGAGGAGGGCTGCAGTAATTCTGTGACTGACTATCCACAACAGAAAATCTCTTGCAAAGTGTTTGGCTTCTTTCAGAAAGAATAGAAATGTGGTCTTTTATGTTGTCATTTATGTGCACGAATAGTTTTCCAGTTATCAGTCACACACATTAAAGGCATTGTAAGATATGTTATCAGTAGTGTGTGGAAAGGCTGATAAGCTGAAAGAATTTACCTATTTATAGACGAATACCAACAGTACTTGTTTGTTTTATTTCCAAATTCATTTATATGGATTTGCATTATGATTTATACAAGTGACAAAGTATCTCAGTGCACATAGCAGAGGGAAACTTTTGCAGTGGCTGTTTGCTCGTCTTGCAGGATTGTACAGCCACATAGTATATAAGAAATTTTTATAACAACTTCCTTTTCTCCCTCAAGTTCTTGTTCTCTTATTAAGTACTCTAGGGAGTTTTCAGTACAGGCTGATCAGAAAGCTCGACCTCCTGCTGTCAGCTGTCTTTTTCCATTAGCTCTGTCTTTTACAGCTTTATGTCTCCCTCCAAAATGGAGCTGTCCTCTTGTTTTCTTGTTTGCAAAGACTGTGAGCCCTTTTGTGCTCACAGTCATCTAGAAAAGGTACTGATCCTCTGAGAGTTTCCAGCTGTGCTCAAAAGAGTGTATGCAGTCTGGGAACTGAATCCCGCTGTCTGGAATTGAAGTAATTCTGTTTTGGTCTTGCGTCGATGTTGGAGACATTCTCACAGTGTTAAGGTGAAGGGGAGGAATTCTGGATGTATCCCAGGGATTAATGTGCCTGATTCATGTTTCTTACTCTGAGCATTCTCTTTCTTTGTACTCAGGGCACACTCATATAATTATCACTTGCAAAAAATAATTACAGGTTGAAAGAAGATTACGTGCTTTGCTTCCTATTTCTTGGACATTTAAACAGTTGTTCCTTTTTTTTTTTTCTTTTCCATAGAGTTCCCACAGTTTAAAGGATGCTGTGATATGTAGGTCTGCAAGGAGAGAAGCAGTGCAGGCAGGCTTGTAGAGAGGTACAGAATGTAAAGGTGTGGT